>NC_053425.1:30093820-30407016 GCF_007990345.1 Gossypium hirsutum | reverse complement strand
TGCTGGAATTCCTTGCTCAAAACATACTAAGCATAAATTGCTTACTCCGTTTCTTTGATCCTCTGTTTTATAGATTTTGGTTCTCCAGCTATCGGACTCGGGATTTTGAAGTCGAAGTCGCCCACACTATCAAAGCCCCCCTTTTGGTACAATTTTGGTTGAACTTCGAAATGGCATGTATAGGACTACCCGTTTGTTGTGGGTCATGGACCCTTTGGACTTGTATAATTTTGGATAGCCATGCGAAAATGGCTTATATGTGTTTGAGTATAATGTTATAATCATTTGGTGTGGATATGCTTGACAATGATTGGCCATGGGAATGGTTAATCACTATCATAAATTGTGCTATTTATGCAAAAAGGGCTAGTTGAATCATGGAAACCATGAAATAGGTAAAGTCTACCTTAAAGGCAGATGCTGACAGCAGCAGTGATATAGATTCAGAAAATCACTAAAAATAGTAGGAATGGAATTAAATAGTGAATAAATTATGTAAACGAACCTTGATGAATCTATTTTCATAGGAAAGTAACGAAACAATTATACGGACAGTATGTTAAGAGATATTCAGGTTCTTGTGATACAGGGCCAGAACTGTTTCTGGATTTCCTGTTCCGACTTTGGAAATTCATTAAAAATTAACCAGAGACAATTAGGAGTCAAGCCATATATGTATAGATTCCTCTCTGAGTCTAGTTTCTATAGAAACAAACGGAATCAGTATTGAAGCCCTGTACAGGGAGATATCGAAGTCGTAATGCGCAAAGGTCAGTGTAGTCGATCCCTGTAACATGGGAGACTTTGACTAATAAACTGTACTAATTGGCTGAACCAAAAATTCTAGAAAAAAATATGTAGATGGAAATATGAGTCTAGTTTCAGGGAAAATTTACGGAACTGGATTCCGAGTTTCTGAACTCAAGATATGATTTTTAAAGCGACTAGTACGCAGATTGGCAGTGTCTGGGAAATTATTTTTTTAAAGTCTGTGAACACCTCGTGTTCGACTCCGGTGTCGGTCTCGGGTTCGGGGTGTTACAAAAAGATCATCAAAGAAGTCATTTTAGTCAGCATCAAAGAAATTCTGAGGTGATTATAGCCGTTCAAAGGCTAATGTTGGACATTTGAGTAGAGATCATACGAGATCACATTCGAGCTTTAAAGCTCCAGCTACCTCTGTTGCAAGTGTTGGAAATGTCTGATCCAATCGAACTGAGTGTAGACACTGTGGTAAAAGACATCCGGGAAGTTGTAGATTGAATGACCAAGCTTGCTTTAGATGTCGATCCTTAGATCAGTTTATCCATAGATGTCTTGAGTCTGTAGAGCAAGAGATTGTGCAAAATCTGAGGCTGAGTGGTAATACAGCTCGAGGTAGACCACCCAAAAACACGGGTAATGCAAGTGGATCTGAGGCTCGAGCACCTGCCAGAGCTTATCCTATTCGCACTCGTGAGGAAGCTTCATCTCTATAAGTTATTACTAGTACTTTCACTCTTTCTGATACTTTTGTGATTGCATTAATTGATCCTAGATCTACTTATTCTTATGTATGTGAGACTTTAGTATATAGTAAGACTTTGCCTGTAGAGTCTACTGAATTTGTGATTAGAGAATCGAACCCCTTAGACAAATGTGTTCTGGTTGATAAAGTATGCAAGAACTGTCCATTGATGATTCAAGATAATTGCTTTTTGGCTGATCTGATGTTATTGCCTTTTGACGAATTTAATATAATTCTGGGTATGGATTGGCTAACTTTGCATGATGCTATTGTGAATTGTAAACGGAAAACTATTAATTTGAGATGTAGGAATGATGAAATAGTCTGAATTGAATCTAGTTACTTAAATGGGTTACCCATTGTGATATCTTTATGAAAACTTTGAAAAGTGTGAAAAAAGGGTTGTGAAGCCTACTTTGCTTATGTGATCGATTTGAAAGTGACAGAAAAGAAAATTGAATCAGTGCCTATTGTCTGTGAATTCCCTAATGTGTTTCTTGAAACTTCCAGGATTACCTCCGATTCGAGAGGTTGAATTTCGCATTGAATTAGTACCAGGGACTACTCCGATTTCGATAGCTCCATATAGAATGGCTCTGACCGAGTTAAAAGAATTAAAGTCTCAGTTGCAAGAGTTGACTGATAGAGGATTTGCAAGACCAAGTTTCTCACCTTGGGGTGCTCCCGTTCTGTTTGTGAAAAAGAAAGATGGTACAATGAGAATGTGCATTAACTACCGTCAGTTGAACAAAGTAACTATCAAGAACAAATATCCTCTACCTCGAATTGACAATTTGTTTGATCAGTTAAAAGGAACTACTGTGTTTTCAAAGATAGATCTGAGATCAGACTATTATCAGTTGAGAGTAAAGGATTCAGACATTCCGAAAATTACTTTCCGAACGAGGTACGACCATTATGAGTTTTTAGTTATGCCTTTCAAATTAACGAATGCACCTGCTATTTTTATGGATTTGATGAATAGAATTTTCAGACCGTATTTAGATCGATTTATTGTTGTATTTATTGATGACATTTTGATTTATTCACGTGATGGAACTGAACATGCTGAGCATTTGAGAATAGTGTTACAGACTCTACGTGATAAGCAGTTGTATGCGAAGTTTAGCAAATGTGAATTCTGGTTACGATAAGTCGATTTTTTGGGACATATTGTGTCAGCATCTGGTATCCGAGTTTACCCAAGCAAGATTTCAGCTATTTTGGATTGGAAGCCTCCGAGAAGTGTTTTTAAAGTCCGCAGTTTTCTAGGACTTGCTGGTTATTACCGACGATTCATAAAAAGCTTTTCTATGATTGCAACTCCATTGACAAAATTACTTTAGAAAGATGTGAAATTTGAATGGTCTGAAAAGTGTCAGAAAAGTTTTAATCAGTTGAAAGCCTTATTGACTGAAGCTCTAGTGTTAGTACAGCCGGAATCGGGTAAAGAATTTATCATTTACACTGATGCTTTGATGAACGATTTAAGATGTGTTCTGATGCAAGAAGGCAAAGTTATAGCTTATGATTCAAGACAGTTAAATCCATATGAAAAGAATTATCCAACGCACAACCTTGAATTAACTGCTATTGTATTTACTTTAAAAATCTGGCGACACTATCTGTTTGGTGAGAAATGTCACGTATATTTTGATCATAAAAGCCTAAAACATCTGATGACTCAGAAAGATTTGAATCTGTGACAGGGAAGATGGCTAGAACTGTTAAAAGACTACGAGCTTGTTATTAATTATCATCCGGGAAAAGCAAATGTTGTTGCTGATGCTTTGAGTCGAAAATCATTGTTTGCATTGCGTACAATGAATAATCATTTAGTTTTGTCTGATGATGGTTCGGTATTAGCCGAATTGAAACCGAGGCCGTATTTATTCAGCAGATTTATTGTGACAGCCCAAAGTTGACCCTAGTCGGGAAGTGGTTTCGGGACCGCTAAACCGAGTCACCGAAATGTTTGAATGTGATACTTATTGTCTAGAATATGTAATTATGAATGTGTGAAAATTTCAAGCTTCAATTTGGTTGATTTCATGTGAATTTAGTCAATAGGACTTATGTGAGAAAATTCTAAAATGTGATAGGTCAATGTGTGAGGACCTATTAGTGCATGTGGACAAAGGGGGGACTTGCATGTCAAATTCCCCCCCTACTAGTAGTGGCCGGCCATGACAAGCATGGTAGACCAAGTTTGATGGCCAAGACATGTCATAGACATGTTTTGTTGGTGCATCATGGGTGGAAAAAAATAAAATAATAGGCATGGAAATTAAATAATGAAAAGGAGTATGATGATTACACAAAAAAAAAGTGTGTAGTTGATTCTTTTCCCCCCCATTGCCGTGAGCTAAAGAAAAGAGAGGAGAAGATCTTTGTTCATCCTTTTCTCACCTTCATTTAGCCTAAATTAGAAAGAAAAACAAAGAAAAAAATTTTCTCATCCTTTGGTTCATCCTTGGCCAAAAATTTTAAGGAGGAAAGAAGAAGAAAGGTGAAGAGATTCGGCCATGCATGTAGCTAGGCTAAGGTATGTTTGATGATGTTCCATGAGATGCATGCATGTTTTAGTTGTTAGCTTGAGTTCTACCTAGCCCATGGTCTAAATCTTGCTATGTGATGGAATTGGCACTTGACCATGGATGCATCATTCTTGGTTGGTGTTTGATGTTGTGGTGATGAGGCATGAGGATGAGTTAAGATTCGGCCTAGGTGGAGGTTGTGTTAATGCCATTGCATGCAAAATATGAAGCTTGTTAATGATGCATGTGATGATGGCTTGATGATTCTTGAACCTCCTTTTTAGCATTTTTGTGTGAGCACATATGTGCATTGGTTGCTAAATGGAGAAGAATCGGCTAGCAAGATGTGTGCTAAGGCCGAATGTAACTTTGCATGTTAATGAGCAATGCATGTGTTAAATTGATGAAAAGGGGGAGGATGCTTTACTAGTGTGTATATGTGTGTATTAAGTGTTGAAATCGACCCCAAAAATAGACATGCATATTCGGCCAAGGGGAAAGAAATTAGCTAATATGTTGTGTTGATGCATGATTTTTGCATGTATGAGACTTTAATGTCTAATGTATAAATATGGGCTAAGTGCCTTGTGTTCATCTTTTTGATGCCTAAATGATGAAATCAATTTATTTGTTTAATTAAGCTCAAGAGCAAAGGGGAAATAAATCCGATAAAGGGAAGGAAAAAGTGGTTGAATAGCTAGCGGAATCGTTCGACAACACCCGAGGTAAGTTCTTGAGTAAGAGAGCTTAAATTACGATGTGATTAAATCATGCTCTATGTGTGGCTATTGGGCCGAATGTGCAAGGACGATATGTGCCTTGTGTTTGAGTTTCGCAAATGAAAATGAAATATGAATGTGCCATGAATTATTGTTAGATGTGCATGATTAATTGAATGCTGTCCGGGCTAAGTCCCGAAGGCTTTGTGCTAAGTGAATATATCCGGACTAAGATCCGAAGGCATTTGTGCGAGATACAAATTCCGGGTTAAGCCCCGAAGGCCTTTGTGCGAGATACTAAATCTGGGTTAAGTCCCAAAGGCATTCGTGCGAGTTATTAAATCCGGGTTATGTCCCGAAGGCATTGTGTGAGTTACTAAAACCGGGCTATGTCCCGAAGGCATTTGAACGAGGAGCTATATCCGGTTAAATTCCGAAGGTACGTGATTTGGTAATGAATGAGCTTGCTGTAAAATTCCAGCGAATACTCGAAAAACATCCCAATATGGGGATATGTTACGTATGTGTTGAATTTAATCGAGCCCTTACAAATAAATGTTCGCTCAGTTGATAAACGAGCTACCGGCCTTCGGCTAAGTTAGTCTATTGTGTATGTACATAAGGGTTGTTAATGTTGTGAAGCAAGTTTGATATCGGTAAATTGCGTATTGTGAAATATTCCGTTTAGCTAATTGTGTGTTATTCTTTGTTTATGCTGGAATTCCTTGCTCAAAACTTACTAAGCATAAATTGCTTACTCGTTACACTGCTCCTCTGTTTTATAGATTTTTGGTTCTCCAGCTATCGGACTCGGGATCTTGAAGTCGAAGTCGCCCACACTATCAAAGGCTCTTTTGGGTACTATTTTGGTTGAATTTTGATATGGCATGTATAGGACTACCCATTGTTGTTTTTCGAGTACTTTATGAAATGTATAAGTGTACAGCCATGCGAAAATGGCTTGTAGAAGTGGAGTATGGCATTAGACCATTCGTGTTTATGAATGTATAGATGGTTTCATGATGTAACTATAGTTGGAATGGAAGTGTTGAGCAAATGATCAGCCATTGGAATGGCTAAGTATGATCATATGTGGGCATATGTATGACAAGGCCCTAGTTGGTCCATGAAACCCCGAAAATAGGTAAGGTTTACTTTGAAAACAGAGGCTGACAGCAGCAGTGGTGTGGATTGGAAAAATCACAAGAATTCGTAGGAGTGGAATTAAATAGTGAATAAATTATGTAATCGAACCTTGATGAATCTACTTTCATATGAAAGTAACGAAACAATCAAATGAACAGTACAGTAAGAGATATTCGGGTTCTTGTGGAACATGGCCAGAACAGTTTCTGGATTCCCTGTTCCGACTTTGGAAATTCACTATAAATTGACCAGAGATAATTAGGGGTCATACCATATATGTATGGATTCCTCTCTGAGTCTAGTTTCCATAGAAACAAACGGAATCAGTATTGAAGCTCTGTGCAGAGAGATATCCAAGTCGTAATGGGAAAAGGTCAGTGTAGTCGACCCCTGTAACATGGGAGACTTTGACTAATAAACTGTACTAATTGGCCCGACCAAAAATTCTAGAAAAAAATACATAGGTGGGGACATGAGTCTAGTTTCAGGGAAAAATCACAAAACTGATTTTCGAGTTGTGAAACTCAAGATATGATTTTTGAAGCGACTAGTACGCAGACTGGGCAGTGTCTGGAAAAATTTTTTCAAAGTTTGTTAACATCTCGTGTCCGACTCCGGTGTCGGTCTCGGGTTCGGGGTGTTACATTAAATTGGTATCAGAGCTACGGTGTAGTCGATTCTAGGACTACCGTAATGTGTTGGGTCTAGCTATACATGCCATTTTATGTGATTACTTGATAGTGTGGTGATTTCTGACAATTGTAAATGTGTTTATAGTAATGGATCCCGATCGTGACCGAGAGGTAGCTGATGATCTTGAGAGTGTAGCGCCTGCTCCCGCACAAGGGACAGTGCCGGCAGACTCTCAACCTAATGCTAGTAATCCGAATGATGAAGCTAGACAAGCATTCTATAGCGTGATGAATGATTGGTTCAACCAATACATTCGAACTAATATGGCTGTTCCACAACCTCCATTCCCGACAAATACTACCCCCGAACCTACAATACCACCGGTAACGGACCAAATAAGGTCAAATAAGCCCCCAGTTGACAGAATCCGAAAACATGGGGCTACTGAATTTAAGGCTATGGATAGCGATGATGCCGAGCAAGCTGAATTTTGGCTGGACAACACTATCCGGGTACTCGATGAGCTATCTTGTACACCCAATGAATGCCTAAAGTGTGCTATCTCCTTGCTACGTGATTCTGCCTACTATTGGTGGAGTACTCTGACTTCTGTTGTGCCCCGAGAGCAAGTAACTTGGGAGTTTTTCCAAACTGAGTTTCGGAAAAAGTATATCAGTCAGAGATTTGTTGATCAAAAACGGAAGGAATTTCTTGAGCTTAAGCAAGGCTCCATGTCGGTTACTGATTACGAGCGAAAATTTGTTAGACTTAGCAAATACGCTCGGGAATGTGTTTCGTCCGAAGCTATTATGTGTAAACGCTTCGAGGATGGGCTGAATGAAGATATAAAAATGTTCGTTGGCGTTCTTGAAATACGAGAGTTCGTGGTACTTGTTGAACGAGCTTGTAAAGCTGAAGAGCTTAGAAAAGAAAAGCAAAGAGTTGATGAGGGAAATGGAGAGTTTCGTAAAAGATCCTCGGGAAGGTCTCTTCAACAGACATCGAAGAGATTTCGAGATGATGCGAGCCAGTTTAGAGGCACTTCGGGCCTTTTTAGACGAGATCGTGATCGACCCCCTGTGGGTACACGAGGCACTTCGGTCGCCAGTGTTGGGAATGAACGTCGAGATAGAACGAAATGTCGATATTGCGGTAAATGGCATTCGGGGAGTTGTAGATTCCCTGACCGCTCCTGTTACAAGTGCGGATCAGTTGACCACTTCATTAAAGATTGCCCGAGGTTGTTTGAACAGAATGAAAATCAGAGTGGGAAACCGGGTGCTACCACTGCTCGAGGTAGACCATCTGGAAATACGGGCAATGCTAGTGGTGGTCAGAGAGGATCTAGGATGATATAACCAGATCCGAAGCTCGTGCGCCTGCTAGAGCTTATGCTATACGTGCCCGCGAGGATGCTTCTTCGCCTGATGTTATTACCGGTACATTCACTCTCTTTGATACTAATGTAATTGCTTTGATTGACCCCGGTTCTACTCATTCTTACATATGTGAAACCTTAGCATCCAGTAAGACTTTACCTATTGAGTCTACTGAGTTCGTAATTCGGGTGTCAAATCCCTTGGGTCATTACGTGCTTGTCGACAAAGTGTGTAAGAAATGTCCCCTGGAAATTCGAGGTTCCTGTTTTCTGGCGGACTTGATGCTTTTGCCGTTTGATGAATTTGATGTTATCCTTGGTTTGGATTGGTTGACCGCGCATGATGCGATTGTGAATTGCAAGAGCAAGACTATTGATTTGAGGTGCGCAAATAACGAAGTAGTCCGAATTGAGTCTGCGGACTTGGAGGGGATGCCAGCTGTAATATCAGCAATGTTGGCACAGAAATATGTAAGAAAAGGGTGCGAAGCATACCTTGCGTATGTACTTGATGACAAAGAATTAGAAAAGAAACCCGAATCTGTGCCGGTGGTTTGTGAATACCCGGATGTTTTTCCGGAAGAATTACCGGGTTTACCACCTGTTCGGGAGGTAGAGTTTGGTATTGAGCTTGTACCTGGGACTACGCCGATTTCGATAGCTCCGTTTCGTATGGCACCAACCGAGTTAAAGGAGTTGAAAGCTCAGTTGCAAGAACTGACGGATAGAGGTTTCGCTCGACCAAGTTTCTCACCTTGGGGTGCACCAGTATTGTTCGTGAAAAAGAAGGACGGAACCATGAGGTTGTGCATTGACTATCGTCAGCTGAATAAAGTGACGATAAAGAACAAATATCCGTTGCCGCGCATCGATGATTTGTTCTACCAACTGAAGGGAGCCTCAGTGTTCTCAAAATAGATTTGAGATCGGGCTATTATCAGTTGCGAATTCGAGATTCAGATATTCCTAAAACTGCCTTCAGAACGAGATATGGTCACTACGAATTCTTAGTGATGCCGTTTGGGCTCACTAATGCCCCTGCAGTATTTATGGATTTGATGAATCGGATCTTCAGACCGTATTTGGATCGGTTCGTAGTTGTGTTCATTGATGACATTTTGGTCTATTCAAGAGATGAGACCGAACATGCTGAGCATCTGAGGCTAGTGCTGCAAATTTTGCGGGATAAGCAGTTATATGCTAAGTTCAGTAAGTGTGAGTTCTGGTTAAGAGAGGTTAGCTTCTTGGGTCATGTGGTATCTGCGTCGGGTATTCGAGTTGACCCGAACAAAATTTCAGCCATACTTGACTGGAAACCTCCGAGAAATATTACTGAAGTTCGGAGCTTTTTGGGGCTCGCCGGTTATTACCGACGATTTGTGAAAGATTTCTCGATGATAGCCACACCAATGACGAAGCTACTTCAAAAGGATGTTAAGTTCGAGTGGACGGAGAAATGTCAGAAAAGTTTCGACCAACTGAAAACTCATTTGACTGAAGCTCCAATTTTGGTGCAACCCGAATCAGGTAAAGAGTTTGTCATTTATAGTGACGCATCCCTACTTGGGTTGGGTTGCGTATTGATGCAAGAAGGTCGAGTCGTGGCCTATGCGTCGAGACAATTGAAGCCACACGAGAGGAATTATCCGACCCATGATCTCGAACTAGCTGCCATCGTGTTTGCTTTAAAAATATGGCGACATTATCTGTTTGGTGAGAAGTGCCATGTATTTTCGGATCACAAAAGTCTCAAATATTTGATGACTCAACGAGACTTGAATCTGCGACAAAGACGTTGGCTTGAGTTGTTGAAAGATTACGAGCTTGTCATTGATTACCACCCGGGAAAGGCTAACGTGGTTGCGGACGCCTTAAGCCGGAAGTCATTGTTTGCTTTACGAGCGATGAACGTGCATTTGTCTGTTCTACCAGACAATGTGTTAGTAGCTGAATTAAAAGCTAAACCATTATTGACTCACCAAATTCGTGAAGCTCAGAAAGTCGATGATGAATTGGTTGCAAAACGGGCTAAGTGTTTTCTGAACGAGGAATCGGAGTTTCAAATTGATGATGATGATTGTTTGAGGTTCAGAAATCGTTTGTGTGTTCCAAGGAATTCGGAACTCATTTCGATGATTCTGAACGAAGCCCATTGTAGCCGAATGTCAATTCACCCGGGGAGTACGAAAATGTACAATGATTTGAAACGAAAAGACATCGAGTATCAGGTGGGAGACAAAGTGTTCCTTAAGGTTTCACCTTGGAAAAAGATACTCAGGTTCGGCCGTAAGGGCAAGTTGAGCCCAAGATTCATTGGGCCGTACGAAATCTCCGAACGAGTTGGTCCGGTTGCGTATAGATTGATTTTGCCCCCGGAGCTTGAAAAGATTCATGACGTCTTTCATGTTTCGATGCTTCGACGCTATCGATCTGATCCATCGCATATAATTAGCCCATCAGAGGTTGAAATTCAAGTCGACATGAGCTATGAAGAAGAACCGATGCGTATCCTAGCTCGTGAAGTGAAGGAGTTACGAAACAAAAGAGTTCCGCTAGTAAAGGTGTTATGGCTCAAACACGGGATCGAGGAAGCTACTTGGGAGACCGAGAGCTCAATGAAAGAACGATACCCAAACCTATTTACCGGTAAGATTTTCGGGGACGAAAATTTCTTAAGTGGGGAGAGTTGTGACAGCCCAAAGTTGACCCTAGTCGGGAAGTGGTTTCGGGACCGCTAAACCGAGTCACCGAAATGTTTGAATGTGATACTTATTGTCTAGAATATGTAATTATGAATGTGTGAAAATTTCAAGCTTCAATTTGGTTGATTTCATGTGAATTTAGTCAATAGGACTTATGTGAGAAAATTCTAAAATGTGATAGGTCAATGTGTGAGGACCTATTAGTGCATGTGGACAAAGGGGGGACTTGCATGTCAAATTCCCCCCTACTAGTAGTGGCCGGCCATGACAAGCATGGTAGACCAAGTTTGATGGCCAAGACATGTCATAGACATGTTTTGTTGGTGCATCATGGGTGGAAAAAAATAAAATAATAGGCATGGAAATTAAATAATGAAAAGGAGTATGATGATTACACAAAAAAAAAGTGTGTAGTTGATTCTTTTCCCCCCCATTGCCGTGAGCTAAAGAAAAGAGAGGAGAAGATCTTTGTTCATCCTTTTCTCACCTTCATTTAGCCTAAATTAGAAAGAAAAACAAAGAAAAAAATTTTCTCATCCTTTGGTTCATCCTTGGCCAAAAATTTTAAGGAGGAAAGAAGAAGAAAGGTGAAGAGATTCGGCCATGCATGTAGCTAGGCTAAGGTATGTTTGATGATGTTCCATGAGATGCATGCATGTTTTAGTTGTTAGCTTGAGTTCTACCTAGCCCATGGTCTAAATCTTGCTATGTGATGGAATTGGCACTTGACCATGGATGCATCATTCTTGGTTGGTGTTTGATGTTGTGGTGATGAGGCATGAGGATGAGTTAAGATTCGGCCTAGGTGGAGGTTGTGTTAATGCCATTGCATGCAAAATATGAAGCTTGTTAATGATGCATGTGATGATGGCTTGATGATTCTTGAACCTCCTTTTTAGCATTTTTGTGTGAGCACATATGTGCATTGGTTGCTAAATGGAGAAGAATCGGCTAGCAAGATGTGTGCTAAGGCCGAATGTAACTTTGCATGTTAATGAGCAATGCATGTGTTAAATTGATGAAAAGGGGGGAGGATGCTTTACTAGTGTGTATATGTGTGTATTAAGTGTTGAAATCGACCCCAAAAATAGACATGCATATTCGGCCAAGGGGAAAGAAATTAGCTAATATGTTGTGTTGATGCATGATTTTTGCATGTATGAGACTTTAATGTCTAATGTATAAATATGGGCTAAGTGCCTTGTGTTCATCTTTTTGATGCCTAAATGATGAAATCAATTTATTTGTTTAATTAAGCTCAAGAGCAAAGGGGAAATAAATCCGATAAAGGGAAGGAAAAAGTGGTTGAATAGCTAGCGGAATCGTTCGACAACACCCGAGGTAAGTTCTTGAGTAAGAGAGCTTAAATTACGATGTGATTAAATCATGCTCTATGTGTGGCTATTGAGCCGAATGTGCAAGGACGATATGTGCCTTGTGTTTGAGTTTCGCAAATGAAAATGAAATATGAATGTGCCATGAATTATTGTTAGATGTGCATGATTAATTGAATGCTGTCCGGGCTAAGTCCCGAAGGCTTTGTGCTAAGTGAATATATCCGGACTAAGATCCGAAGGCATTTGTGCGAGATACAAATTCCGGGTTAAGCCCCGAAGGCCTTTGTGCGAGATACTAAATCTGGGTTAAGTCCCGAAGGCATTCGTGCGAGTTATTAAATCCGGGTTATGTCCCGAAGGCATTGTGTGAGTTACTAAAACCGGGCTATGTCCCGAAGGCATTTGAACGAGGAGCTATATCCGGTTAAATTCCGAAGGTACGTGATTTGGTAATGAATGAGCTTGCTGTAAAATTCCAGCGAATACTCGAAAAACATCCCAATATGGGGATATGTTACGTATGTGTTGAATTTAATCGAGCCCTTACAAATAAATGTTCGCTCAGTTGATAAACGAGCTACCGGCCTTCGGCTAAGTTAGTCTATTGTGTATGTACATAAGGGTTGTTAATGTTGTGAAGCAAGTTTGATATCGGTAAATTGCGTATTGTGAAATATTCCGTTTAGCTAATTGTGTGTTATTCTTTGTTTATGCTGGAATTCCTTGCTCAAAACTTACTAAGCATAAATTGCTTACTCGTTACACTGCTCCTCTGTTTTATAGATTTTTGGTTCTCCAGCTATCGGACTCGGGATCTTGAAGTCGAAGTCGCCCACACTATCAAAGGCTCTTTTGGGTACTATTTTGGTTGAATTTTGATATGGCATGTATAGGACTACCCATTGTTGTTTTTCGAGTACTTTATGAAATGTATAAGTGTACAGCCATGCGAAAATGGCTTGTAGAAGTGGAGTATGGCATTAGACCATTCGTGTTTATGAATGTATAGATGATTTCATGATGTAACTATAGTTGGAATGGAAGTGTTGAGCAAATGATCAGCCATTGGAATGGCTAAGTATGATCATATGTGGGCATATGTATGACAAGGCCCTAGTTGGTCCATGAAACCCCGAAAATAGGTAAGGTTTACTTTGAAAACAGAGGCTGACAGCAGCAGTGGTGTGGATTGGAAAAATCACAAGAATTCGTAGGAGTGGAATTAAATAGTGAATAAATTATGTAATCGAACCTTGATGAATCTACTTTCATATGAAAGTAACGAAACAATCATATGAATAGTACAGTAAGAGATATTCGGGTTCTTGTGGAACAGGGCCAGAACAGTTTCTGGATTCCCTGTTCCGACTTTGGAAATTCACTATAAATTGACCAGAGATAATTAGGGGTCATACCATATATGTATGGATTCCTCTATGAGTCTAGTTTCCACAGAAACAAACGGCATCAGTATTGATGCTTTGTGCAGAGAGATATCCAAGTCGTAATGGGAAAAGGTCAGTGTAGTTGGCCCCTGTAACATGGGAGACTTTGACTAATAAACTGTACTAATTGGCCCAACTAAAAATTCTAGAAAAAAATACATAGGTGCGGACATGAGTCTAGTTTCAGGGAAAAATCACAAAACTGATTTTCGAGTTGTGAAACTCAAGATATGATTTTTGAAGCGACTAGTACTCAGATTGGGCAGTGTCTGGAAAAATTTTTCAAAGTTTGTTAACATCTCGTGTCCGACTCCGGTGTCGGTCTCGGGTTCGGGGTGTTACATTTATGAAGCTCAGAAAGTTGATAATGAGATTATAATAAAATGAGCTCAGTGTGATTTGGATTCTGAATCTAAATATCGAATTGATAATGATGATTGTTTAAGATTTCGAGATCAGATTTGTGTTCTGAGAAATCCAGAGTTGATACAAATGATTTAGAAAGAAGCACATCACAGTTATCTATCAGTACATCCGGGTAGTACGAAAATGTATAATGATTTGAAATAGCATTACTGGTGGTCTGGAATGAAAAGAGATATATCCAAATTTGTTTCAAAATGTTTGATCTGTCAGCCAGTTAAAGCTGAACATCAGGTGTCATCTGGTTTGTTACAACCAATTATGATTCCAGAGTGGAAATGGGATAGAATAACGATGGATTTTGTTTCAGGTTTGCCCCTATCTTCGAGAAAGAAAGATGCGATTTGGGTTGTGGTTGACCAATTGACGAAATCAGCTCATTTTATTCCGGTACGATCTGACTACTCACTTGATAAATTAGCTAAGTTATACATTTCTGATATTGTGAGATTGCATGAGGTGCAATTATCCATTGTGTCAGATAGAGATCCAAGATTTACTTCGTGGTTTTAGAAGAAACTGCAAGAGGCTTTAGGTGCAAAATTGCACTTTAGTACTGCTTTTCATCCATAGACGGATGGTTAATCTGAGCGGATTATTCAAATTCTTGAAGATATGTTGAGATGTTGCATTCTAGAGTTTGAAGGTACGCGGGAACAATATTTACCATTCATTGAATTCACTTATACTAATAGTTTTCAATTGAGCATTGAAATGGCACCATACGAAGCCTTATATAGTAGAAAATGTCGTACACATTTGTATTGGACTGAGCTCTGTGAGAATAAGATTCACGGGGTTGATTTGATTAAAAAGACTAAATAGAAAGTAAAAACAATTCGAGATAGTCTGAAAGTAGCTTCTGATCATCAGAAATCATATGCAGATTTGAAATGAAAAGATATTGAATTTTAGATAGGTGACAAAGTGTTTCTGAAAGTATCTTCGTGGAAGAAAGTACTTTGGTTCGGTAGAAAAGGCAAATTGAGTTCGAGGTTCATCGGACCGTATGAGATTATCGAGCGTATTGGGCTGGTTGCTTATAGACTGTTATTGCCACCTGAACTAGAAAAGATTCACAATGTATTTCACGTATTGATGCTTCGACGATACAGATCAGATCCTCATCCGATACGACATATAAAAAAGAATCGATCCGTATCTTAGCTTGCGAGATTAAAGAATTGAGAAATAAGAAAATTTTGTTAGTAAAAGTGTTATGCCATCAGCACGGTGTTGAAGAGGCTACGTGGGAGCCCGAAGATGTTATAAGACAACAATATCTGACTTTGTTCAACGGTAAGATTTTCGGGGACGAAAATCCCTAGAGGAGAGTTGTAACAGCCGGTTTAGACCTAGTCGGAATAGTAGTTTCGGTATTACAAATTTGAGTTAGAAAAATATTTTTATATTATTTTCTGTGCTTATAATATGTAAATTGATATGTGTGCATTTTTGTAATTTAATTTTATCATTTGTGTGCTTAATTTGTAAAAAAGGACTAAATCATAGAAAATGCAAAATTGTCCTTCTATTTGATTAATGGCTGAATTGATGTGTCTTTATTATTAAGAGGTCCTTATGTGGTTATTTGACCATGGCATGCATTAATTGACTTCGATGGACATTATGTAATGGTTTATTAATGTTATAATGCAAGGGTAAAATGGTAAACTAGTTAATAATATAGATTAAATAAAACAAAGGCATAAAAATTATCCATTATTCATCATCTTTGCCGAAAATACAAAAGAAAAAGGAAAGAAGAGCTTGCTAGGGTTCGACTATGGTTTTGGCTTAATTAAGGTATGTGTTTTGTTTGGTTCTTGATAATTTCTATGATTTTGTAATCATTGTCAAGTGTTTTATCAAGCCCATGTCTCAATTTAAGAAACTGATGAAGATTTTGAGTTGAGTCATTGATGAAATAGTGAGATTTGTGATGTTAATTGATGAAAAATGAAAGACGTGTTAGATTAATGTGTTTTGAATTTGAATTTTTGATGAATTTGAGTAATTTGGGCTAAATTGTGAAAAAGAGATTTTGAGGGACTAAAATGTGAAATAAATGAAATATATGGGCTTATATGGGCTAGAGGAAAATTCGACTTAGCATGTGTAATATGAAATTATGTGTATTTTGTGATTTTATGAATTATGGACTAAAATGTCAAAATGTGAGGGCTAATTTGTAAAATGCACTAATTATATGTTTTTAGATTGAATTGAATGATTTGGTGAATAAATGAGTTAAATTTGAATGTGTATAGATTAAGAACCAAAGAAAACGAAATTAGATCGGGGAAAGTCAAAAGTAGTTGAATAGCCGTTCGTTTCCGTTCATTCCCATACGAGGTAAGTCGATATACAAACAAATGTGTTTTGAATTGAATTATTATTGCTTATATGCTATTGAATAGTGATGAATGGCTATTCGAGTTGAATATGAGAAATCCAAGAAAGTTTCGATAATGTGACGATGTTTGAAAAGCCCCGTATGAACTATAGGAATAGTTAGGATACATATGTCATGACATAGGATTCCGATATGTGATTTCATGTAAGACCACGTCTGGGATGTTGGCATCGATTTGAGAGTTATGTGTAAGACCATGTCTGGGACATCGGCATCGTATTTGATTTTGTGTAAGACCCTATCTGGGACAGTGGCATCGATATTTGATTACATGTAAGACCACGTCTGGGACGTTGGCATTGTACGAGTTTCTGAGTTATCCGTGTGTCCTATTTGATTCTGTACAGTTGAACAGGCATTCCGAGAAAGAATGACTATGTAAATGTGTATCCAATTCAGGTACATTTGAAATGTATATTATGTTTGAGAATGAAAGGTAAGTATATGTACATTTGTGGACATATGATATATGTATGAATTATTATGACAATGAGATGTGTTATATGTAAGTGAATTATGGTCAAATGAGATATATGAGACATATGGATATATGATTGTATTTTTCCATGAGTTACATGAATGAATTAGTTTAGAATTGTGTTATGTGATAAGTTTATTTGTATATGGCTTACTAAGCTTTTGAAAGCTTACTTTGCGTGTTTTTCAACTATTTTATAGATTATCAAAGCTACCGGAAGCTCGGGGACCATCAAGTATCATCACCACACTATCGAACTCTATTTTGGTACCTTTTAAAAATGTGAATATTGAAGTATGGCATGTATAGACTAGAAGTATTTGAATATGATTTTTGACGTGTATATCATGCCATGTGATATGGCTAGATTAAAGTTGCTATTTGGTTTGGTTTTTGGTATATAAGTTATGTTAAGAAATGATATGTTTTGATGTGCATAAATTGCCTAGTGAGAAATGGTCAGTTTGGTAAGTTAGTTATGTGAATTAGTTATGGAAATGGTATGACTTTGATATGAGAATGGATAAAAAAATTGGGATAATGACATATATGAATGAATGATTTTTAGTATATGAATCTGGTATGTTTTGATAAGAAATTGAGTATGAAATTGATTGGTGATATTGTGGATTGAAATACGCATGTTTGAGTATGGTTTTGATTGCCTTTTTGGTCATGAATTGTGCTTTGGTTGATTCTTGTAGGGATGACCCTTAAGGGTGGTAAATTGGCTTTGAAAATAGCCTACTTTTGTCCACACGGGCAAAGAAACGGGCGTGTGTCTTAGCCGTGTGTGACACACAGTCATGTTACAAGACCGTGTGTCCCCTGGGGTACCCTTTGATTTAAAGTCAGTCTCGAGCACGGCCTAGACACACAGGCATGTGGTTAGCCGTGTGACTCAAGTCAGTTTTGACCACGATGAAGGCACGCGGGCATGTCTCCAGCCGTGTGGTACAAGTCAGTATGTTTACCCTCGTTTGCAACGGCCTAGACACAAGGTCATGTCTAATGCCATGTGAGGCACATGGCCGGTTCACTCGAGTGTGCAATATTTGAAATGTTGAAAACTTTTCTAAGTTTCTGAAATTTTTATATGTTATCAACTTAGTTCCGAATGCATGATTAAAGCCTTGTATGCTTGATTTAAGTACTTATTGAATGTGGTTGAATGATATTGATTTAGATAAGATGTTATCAGATAAATGATTGTTCTGAATTGAGTTATAAGTCCGGGAATGCCTCTTAACCTATTCCGGCGACAGTTACGGGTTAGGGGTGTTACAGCAACTGACCAGTTCGGGCTGTATTTATATGGACGATTCAATAGTGGACAATCCGAAAATTAGAAGGGCCCCATACATGCACTACTGCATGTATGATGGAAAACCATTGCAAACTGGATGCAAAAACAATATGCAATTGTATCATACCGCTGGTGAAATAGATTCCCACCATTCATGTATCGGTCTTTATTGTCGACATGTAAGCTTGGTTCTAGTATAGGGCGTCGTATAGGAAAGCATGATAGGCCAAAGAAATGACCATGGAGTAGTTGTACGGTGACTGGGATATGTCATACAACAAACTTTAGAGGTGGATATCTGCGATGCAAGAGTACATGTCAGGTATTGTCTTCAATTTGCAAACGTTGTCTTGTTACAGCTCGGAGGACGAACTACAACTGAGGAGAAGAATTTTCCATGGCTTGTTCTGGATGTTCGATTAATGTGTTAGGGCATTTTCCCATTACAAGCCACTGGTGTAGGTTGATGGTACCTAAGTTTATGGTAAATATACACAGATACTCCTGATTGCGGTAGCACAAGGCGGTAACCGAAACATACTACGCATCACCTTTGCCATCATGGAGTTAGAGAACTTCAAATCATGACAATTTTTCCTAACCAACTTACGGAGACATGTTAGGCAAGACAACATTTGCATTATGTCCAACAGATTGAAGGGACTAGTTGCCTCAATTAAGCATTCGGGGTTTTGTAGAGATCTATCTAGTGCATCCACCACATTGATGTCAACTTCCTCTGAGAATACAATAATAAAGACTATTGCAAACAACTTGTGAACATAGGTAAAATTCAATTTTTAGTTTTTTTTTTATTTTTAAATAATTTGAAACACTTTTACAAACTAAAATGAATGATAACGTGTCATATCTGAATACATATGCAAGGTATGAGCTAGAACCACACCATTTCAAGTACATGTTGGCAAGGCTTGAGGTTGATATGGAAAGGGAAAATAGGTACTCCTTTCCGGTAATGGTTGGGTAGCATGGAGTTGTGGTAATGAGCTCAAAGATTTGATGATGGGTATCGATAATGTCATATGATGACTAACCTCATAGAGGTGTTTAACTCTGTCTTGAAGCGTACCGTCATTTTCCAGTTTTAGTTGTTTTCTCATCTACGTTCTATAAGTTGGAAACATAAGTTATGTAGATGGAGGCGTGACATCTGTACGTAGAGGAGGTTAGAAAGGCCATGGACGACAATGCTTGGAGAGCGAGGTCAACAAATGCAGAACTATATTCTTAAAACTTGAAAACTTTTGGGGTGATAGATTACATCGACCTTACGCGAGGGTCCTAGCTAGGTCCTACAGAGTTGATCTTTGAAACAGGTGGTGTGAGTATGAGAGGTTCCAGACCATTCTGTACCCATGTGTGCATGTTGTTGCAGCATGTGCAACTGCCAATATGAATTTTGAACAATATATTGATGATGTATACAACTGAAACACACATTGCGTATTTGGGATAACAAATTTCCTATACTGCGAGATGTCTCAACATGGGAAGTGCCTTCGACTGCATTTGAGTTGTTATCTCACCAGGGACTACATAGGGTGCCCAGAGGTCGACTGGAGTGTAACACCCCTTACCAATGTCCGACACCAGGACAGGGTACGAGGCATTACCGAACTTAAACATAACCAATCACACAAAACCGGGCCATAAAATTTCATCCAATTTAAAACCATTCATACAAATGCATATCGTCCCTATACGGGCTTACGAGGCCTAAAACATACATTTGAGATGGTTTGTGACTAAACCGAGAACTTTGGAAAACCAAAAAAATTTTCATCAAAACAAGGGTTACACGCCCATGTGGATTGGGACATGCCCGTGTCCTCAGCCCATGTAACTCACTGTTTATGACGTCATGCACAATTTGGGGTCACACGGCCAAGTTACACTCCCTTGTCCCGGGGCCGTGTCCTTCACACGGTTAAGACATATGGCTGTGTCTCTGCCCGTGTGGCCAAAAAAATGACTATTTACCAAGCCATTTTCCACCCTAATTTGCACACTCACATACACACTTTCAATGACACTTAACATGACACAATTAAACTACCAACATAACCATAATCAAGGCTTAAACATATCAAAACAATTATTTACTGTTCATAAGAAAACTATCCACTTGAGTCATATTTACTAAATTATTTATATCTTGAGATACAGAACTCTAAATTAAGATCCGATTGATTTTTCCGAAACTACACTCAAATATCTTCCTACCATAAAATTTTCAAAATTTTTGGTTTAGCCAATAAGTACAGTTAATTCTTCAAATTCATCACTATTCTGCTATTTGATAGTTTCGACCTTTCTTTACTAAAAATTAATTATCTCTTAATACGGGATTTGGATGATGTTCCCATTTCTTTCTATTGAAAATTGACTCATTAAGAAATTAAAAATATAAATTTTAACGCCTAAGTATTTTTATAAAATTTTTAATGATTTTCCAAAGTCAAAACAGAGGAACCCGAAATCATTCTGACCTTATCTCATGAAAATTCAAATATTTCATAAAATGAAATTATTTTACTTAAATTATTTCTTCTATGTAAAACTAGACTCAATAATATTTAATTTCATATTTTATTCAACTCGTAACTTTATTTTTACAATTTTTGGTGATTTTTCAAATTTATACTACTGCTACTGTCCAAAACTGTCTTAATGCTAATTTTACTCTTCCATGATTCCCTTGTACTAACTTTCATTAACATACCATTATAAACCACATCACACAATGACATTGGCATAGGCATATGAGTAACTAATATGCTTGCAACCCATTAGCCAATATAAGCCAATTGATATGGCTACATACCAAATCAAATCCTTATTCATTACAAGCCAATACATTTAGCCATATCATAATGATACATAAACAAAATGACTAAGTCCCTATACATGCCATAGACTCAAAGGTTTGCATTCATTTACCCAACATGATAGCTTGATAGTGTGATAGAATCTCCGACGATCTCCAACCTGAGCTAGCTGAATAAACCTATAAGAAGTGGGAAAGAAAGGGAGGTAAGCTTCATAGCTTAGTAAGTTCACATGTAAATAGAATGCAATTTAAACAAGCATTAATCATACATTTAATTTAATGAACATAAACTTGCACTTTATTATCAAATCACTTAAACTTAATCTTCATATATATATATTCTTACCACAAGTTCATGACATCTCATGAGGTTCTCATGAGTTCGATATACATACCTGTGCCCACTTGTACATAACAACTTACTTTCTTGTCTTTGATGTATTCATCAAGATTACCATTGAACTTCTCTTTGGACTATCTGTTGAACACTTGGAATACTATCGGATACATCATAATCTTGCACCTAAGTGCCTCATATATAGCCAATGCTACCTCATATCACATACCACATGTTGCTCGCTTTCGAGCTACTCACGGGTCTGCTTACATGGGCTGTCAGGTATCCGCAACACATGCCAGACTACCCCGACATTGGTAATATATACGAGACCAGTACCCAGAACACCAAAACATGTGTCACATATATCATGAACTCAGACCACAACTCAATGAGTTCAGATCTCACATATATCATGAACTCAAATCACAACTCATGAGTTCAGATCACATATTTCCTAGTGACATGTCACTTGTATCCTAAACTATTCCTACGGCGCAAATGGGATTCTTTGATACGACATTTCCGTTGAGCTTGCTTATAATGTTGATTTCAATGCTCATAGCACTAATCACATATTCATGGAATAATCAAAGCATAATTCGTGATAAAATTTAGGCAATAAACACATGATACAACATCATATTAAATATGTATGTACTTATCATACATGCAATATTAAAGCATTTTAGGTATGGTACATGTTGCATTATAAGCAAATGAACTTACCTCGACACCAAAATGGCAAAAAGGGACCTAACTGTCAATTTCTCATTTTTTCTCGTTCTAGGTCTGAACTCTTTTTCTTTGATCTATAATATCACATTTAGCCTATTTATTAGTCATATTAGTCAATTTGATCCAAAAACCATACTATGGAAAAATTACATTTTTACCCTAAAACTTTGTCATATTTACACTTTTGCCCCTAGGCTCGTAAAATGATTTTCATCAATTTCTTTAACATATAAGCCTCGTCGAATCATTTTCATAACTATAATAGCCCAAAATTTCCACTAAATCACACTTTTATGACAAATTTTATAACTTTTACAAATTAGTCCTTTTAGGCATTTTTACCGAAAACTACTTAGTAAAAGTTATTTAACACACAACAAACATTCATATTCCTCCTTTAAACATCAAAATACACGCATGTCACACATGGGTAAATTTTTAAACATGAACCCTACTTCAAATCAAAGGTAGAAATAGGTAAATCTTGTTATGAGGATTTCGAAAACGTGAAAATCATTAAAAACAGGGCAAGAACGGACTTAATATGGAGCTTGGAAAGCTTGAAAAAAACCCTAGTCATGGTGGTCTTCAAAATTTTGCCCAAGGGTTTGAAGATGACCAAAATTTGGCTTTTATTTTGTTTATTTAATCATTTAATTACTAAATGACCAAAATGCCCCTAACTTAAAAATATTCTATTTCACCAATTTCATGTCCATTTTGTCCAAAAAATTAACCAATGGTATAATTACTATTTAAGGACCTCAAATTTAAAATTTCATAACAATTGGACATCTCTAACATGTAGAACTCAACTTTTGCAATTTTTACACTTTAGTCCTTTTGACGAAATTGAGTGCCCAAATGTCAAAATTTTCGAATGAAAATTTCACGAAACCATTCCGTGAAATTTTAGACCATAAAAATATAATAAAAATAAATTTTCTCTCGTTAAATTTGTGTCCCAAAACCACTATTCTGACGAGGCCCAAAATCGGGCTGTTACATGGAGATCACCAGGATTTGTGGTGACATAGATGTCAGGGAGACAATCAAACCAAAGCATTGTGGGTTGTGTCGAACAATAAAAAAAAGTGCTCATATTGAAACTACCATGCTAGTCAATATTCACGATCAGGGGAATCTAAAATGATGTACTTGATGTTCCATTGTACTTCCAAGATTTTTGTTGCATTCTTTGTGATTCTTTTATTTGTTACGATTATTTTATTTTTAAAATTTTAAATTTGTAAATATAGAAAATAATGTATTATTTCATACTTACAATTTATGTGACCAAATTAAATATTTTAATTTAAGTCATGAGTTGAAGTTTAAAATTTTTTTTAGTTCAAATTGTTTCATATTAAAATTATTAAGTACTTAAATGAAGTTTCTATATTAAAATTTTGTCAAACATTTTTATCAAGTCAAAAAGCGCTCCCAGTAATAAAAGTTTCGATACCTATAGTTGGTATCGATACCAATTTCGGCTTCGATGTTTTGAGAAAATGAAAAATAAACAAGGTATTGATACCAGGCCATAAGTATTGATACCCATATTTGGTATTGATACTAAATTTGTAACATACTATACCCGACCTGGTTGCTAGGTTTGGGTATTGGATGGTACAATAATCCAAATCACTAAACGATATTTCTAGTTTTGCTTTGATTACATACTTAAACAACTTAAATTTCAAACTCTAACCAATATTAAAACTTGTACGGAACTAGTGATAATATATTACAACTTTGACTCCAACATCTATTTATAAAATTTAATACAAATGTAATCAACTTAAACCTTGAGGCGTGGCCTCTAGGGGTGCCTGTAACACCCTACACCTAACCTAGTCATTGGGTCCGAGCTATAGGATGTTACATTCATCGCCGGAGTTATTACGATCAATTTTATTCAATTTTAAATCATTGTAAGATTTAATTCAATCAAACGTATCTTAATCACAATAACCAACCATTTATGGGATTTATACGAACTCACAAAAAGCTCCAAGAACAATTCGAGGTTGATTAGGGACCAAACATCCATCATAAGATACCAAATTCAACAGGAACATTCACTTAAGAACAAACTAAACTAGACTCAAGTAGGTACATGCCAACTTAGAATAAAAAGGGAATATAAAAATGTTGATGAGTTTGAGATTGTTGACTGGATGCTAAAGTCGTAGTTCAATTATCTTGAATTATACCTAACCTATGCAAGAAAAACAAACCGTATGTTGAGAAATGAAACTCAGTAGTATTTTTATGATTCAAATAACAAAATTTCAAGTTAAGAAAATTGTAACATCCAAGTAGTGTGTATTCATATCAAGTGGAAAACCAATTCATTTAGCATTTCAATAGAAGTGATCAAATATATTTATATGCCAACACCTATCGTAAAGCTTTTTTTAAAATTCAATACCAATAATCAAATATATTTATATCCTTAACATTATAACAGCCAATTTTATGTTAATTCCACAATAATAAACCATTAAAGTCTCTTTTCAAAGTCAAACGACTCATTCATATTCATTTCAACCTCCCCTAGGGCTCGTTTACAATTTATTCACATAGAAGTTCAAGTAGTTCTTTTATCAAAATACATACACACATATATATATGCACAATTGATGCCATAACATTATACTATTTCATTTCGGTATCTTTTATCAAGTTGCAAACTCATACCAATTTCACATAACTCATTTGATTACATTATTTTATTGTCAATCTATTTCATTTCATTTTCAAATTTCCAATTCCAATTGTAATATTACACCCGATGTAACCATTCATTTTTCACATATCATATTCTATAATTATTTTCAATTACATAACATACCCTAAATTCGGTCGCATTTGCATACTCGTATCATGTATAATGTTCTTATCGTATGACAATGATTTCATTACAATTCAATCCAATATATATTCCCATTCAATTTAAAAATCACAATTAAATAAATCATCAACACACAGTATCTCATGATAAATGTGTCTTATGAATCATCTTAAATATGAGCAAATAACTAGTTAGGAACATATCATGTTAACATGCCATTTCTCAAGCTGAATCATTGAATTCATCACAATTTCGTAGCAATCTTCTAGACTTATAAATCAGGTTTACAAATATATTTTACATTAACAATTTTTTTCATTATCATTATAAATTTTTACATATTAAATCCTTATTAGCTTGAGTCAGAAACGAACTAATACACAAATCCAACCAACACCCCAATTATGGAACCTAATGCCTTATCAGACAATTTTAGAAGAAAATTAGATTGCGCCCTACGCTCATCTGTATGACCGAAGTAAAAATTGTGCCCAACACTCATCGACACGTAGTCGAAGTATTCATTTGGTACCTAGTGCCTCATCAAAACGTTCGAAGTAATTAGTTTGTGCCCAACACTCATCAGTTGACTGAAGTAATTATCCTTTCAATATTTATACATATTCTTTTAAAAAAGCTATCTTCTTGAGTAGTATTCACTAAATTATTTATATCAAAACCTAATTAATTCGAAATTAAGATCCACATTTTGTTCTTGAAACTAGACTCAATTAAATTTTTACCATAAAAATTTCAGAATTTATTTCAAATTATATTAATACCAGTTTGTTTATTAAAACCTCTCTTATTCTGCTGCTAGGTAGCTTCGACTCTTCTTCACTAAAAATTAAATATCTTTTAGTACAAGTCTCATATTATGTTGTTGTTTTTTCTTTTGAAAATAGACTCATTATGATTTTAGTCATATAAAATTCATCTCCTAAATATATTTTTACAATTTTTACTGATTTTTCAAAGTTAGACTTAAAATAGTCTCATAAAAAGTATTATATTTCAGAATTTACAATTCCACTGCTTTCACTGTCGCTTTTATGCAAAACTAGACTTAGTAGTCTTTAATTTCATATTTTATTCAATCTCTAACTCAATTCCTACAGTTTTTGGTGAATTTTTAAAGTCGTACTACCACTACTGCCCATAAAGTGTGTAGTTAAACAATTTGCTATTCCATGAGTTGAGTAAGTTCTTCTTATTTCATTTATAACATACTGCATTTCAGCCAAATTCAATTCCAATACATATAATCAATAAGTTACACAAATTTTCATTTCCATCCAAATTAGTCCTTTAGTTCGATAATCAATCTCAAACATAACATTTTAAACTCAAATATTTATTTTCAATTTTCCTCGATATCATACCTTGCGTAACAAATTAAATATGTTACAAAAACATAACATGAATGAACTTAGGAAGTTCCAAATGAATTTACCTGACAAAAATAGCGACACACCTAACGCTAAGGACTAATCCACCACTTAGCTCAAATCTCAATCTATATAATAATTTATTTCAATTATCAGTCCCAAGTGTTTTATAACATTCAATATAATGCATATTTCTTCCTATTAATCTTTTTCACAATTTCCTTAAAATTTTATATTTTATTCAATTTAGTTCTTAAAATCGAAATAAGCTTAACTTTCATATTTGAGCTCTGATTTTTAAATCCATTTCAATTTCATCCTTCAATAACCCTCTATTATCAATAATTATAAAAGTTTCATATCATTTTTGATTTACTCACAATTCAGTCCCTATGTTCAAAATTAAGAATTTTCACTTTACGAATTAGTCATTTTTCATATTTAAGTTTAAAAGTTAATCATTTAACACAAGGACTTCAAATATTCAAAATAAAGTAACATCCTCAAATTTTAATAATAACAAAAATTACAACATGGGTCAGTTAGCTTAAAATACCAAGATTCTGAAAATATAAAAATTAAAAAAAGACTAAATTATCATTATTACTTTGATTTTTTTTGCTTCGAATGGTTGGGATGAAATTGAAAAATCTCTCTTTCCATCCACTAATATCATCTTTTAATTTCTTTTTGTTTTTATCATTTTAATATCTGAGTCAAAAAAATATTTTAATATTATTTTATATGTTTGTGATATGTGAATTTTTATCTACGAAGTTTCTGTGATTTAATTTGTCTGTTTTTGTGCTCAATTTTACAAAAAGGACTTAATCGCGTAAAATGTAAAAGTTGTATGCTAATTGTTAATGGAGCTATTTGGCCTTGGATTTTAAAATAAGGGTCCTTGCATGATAATTATACCATTGATTAAGTAAGTGGACAATATTGGACATGTGTTAGGTGAATTTGATGTTTTATAATAAAGGTTATTTTTGTAATTTGTAAAATTAAAGCTTAAATAAATAAAAATAAAACAAAAGGTGGCCTTATTATCTTCTTGTTCAGCTGAAACTTAAGAAAGAAATAGGGGTTTTGAGTTTTTGAAATTTCGGCACTTTGGAAGCTTGATTCGGGTATGTGTTTTGCTCCGTTTTTGATAATTTCTGCATTTCTGTGATCGTTGCTTTGTGTTCTTCAAAACCCATGTCTGAATTTCTATTTTTGTTGAAGATTATGAAATGTGCCATTGATGATTATATGAGCTTTATAATGTTTTTATATAGATTATGAAAGATATATATGAGATTAACATGCTTTGTTCTTGAATTTTTGATGGAATAGAGCTATTTGGGCTAATTTGTGAAAATGAGGTTTTGAAGGACTAAATTGTGAATTAAATATGTTATTTGGGCTTGTATGGAAGCTATGTATATTCGGCCAAGCTATAGTCTTGGTGAAATTTGCATATTTGTGATTTTGTGAAAAATGGACTAAATTGTCAAAGTGTGAAAATGTAAGGGCTAAAAATGCAAAGCACCCTAAATATGTGTTCATGGATTATTTTGAATGAAATGAATGATTGAATGGTTGAATTTGAATTGTATTAGATCAAGAACAAAGAAAATCGGACTTAGATCGAGGGAAGTCCAAAATAGTCGAATAGTCGACTCGTTTTCGTCTGAAATTCGTACGAGGTAAGTCAAATTACAATCATGTGTTAAATTGAATAAATTCTACGCATACAAAATGTAATCTGTATTGGATAGCCTTGTGAGCCTGATGAATAAATTCTGAGTAAATTCTGATAGTATGCTAGTATCTGAAAAGCTCTGTATGTTTCTAAAGGAATGTTTACATTGATCTGAGATATCGTCTAAGACCTTGTTTGGGATACAGGCCTTGATTTGAGATTTATGTGTAAGACCATGTCTGGGATATTGGCATCGTATCTAATTTCGTGTAAGACCTTGTTTGGGATAGAGGCATCGATACTGAATTACATGTAAGACCACGTCCGGGACGTCGGCATTGTACTCGTTTATGAGTATCCGTATCGTTTCTGAACTGTCTAATGATAGAGTATGAGATATGGGAATGAATATATGAAATGTATAATCTATACAGGTACGTTTGTATCGTACTAAATTTCTGAATATGAAAGACTCTGTTTATGTGAAATAATGAATGCGAAGTATGTACGAAATCATGGAAATGAAACATGACATGTATACAAGTAAATGAGCATGGTTAGGCTCATGAATTACTCTGTGGAATGGCTACAAATTCTTGCTATTGACTTTTTTTATATGCTTTAATAGTTAGACTAACTGTATTTGGCTTACTAAGCTCTTTGTAGCTTACTCTGTGTGATTTCTATCTGTTTTACAGTTATTGTAGCTACTGAAGGCTCGGGGATAATCGAGGATTGTCACCATACTATCGAACTCATTTTGGTATTTTTGCAAGTGTAAATATTTTTAAGTATGGCATGTATAGGCTAGAATGTTTATTTTTTAAGCTTTGATATGTATATATGTTATGCCATGAGAGTTGGCTAGCAAATGATATGTTTGTGTATAGTTTTGGTATTTGGTTCGTGATGCCAAAATGGTGTATGCTTGTAATGTTTTGTGATCTAATATGATTTGATCATTTTACGTATAGAATTGGCTGAAAATTTTGGTATAAATTCTATTTAATATTGCTTGTAGGAATGACCCAAAATAGGGTGGCAAGTTGGCTTAAACCAAGCCTGCATTGTGCCACACGGTAAGGGAACACGGGCGTGCCTTGTGGAAGTGTATGCAAAATAGTAACCTCTAAAGACAACACGGTTAAGACACTTGGGAGTGTCATATGGCCGTGGGTTAAAGTCAGTAGCTAGCTAAGTATCACACGGTCATGGCAAACGACCGTGTCTGTTGGCCGTGTGTAAAAGTCAGTATATATACTCTGTTCTGGCACGGATGGATCACATGGGTGTGTCTGATGCTCGTGTAAGGCACACAGCCTGGTCACACGGGCGTATGACCTCAACAGAATTTAAAAATTTTCTGAGTTCTGAAATTTATGAATGTGCTCAGTTTAGTCCCAATTGTCCTTACAAGTATGTTTTAGGTCTCGTAGACCATCATAAGGGATGAATTGTTGATAATTGCCTATGTACTAATGCTATGTGATATCTGTTCTTCTGAATTGGTCTAAAATGTTCTGTCTATCTGGTAAGGCCCTGTACCTATTCCGGCAACAGTTACGGGATAGTGGTGTTACAACTCGACGAGACGAGAAAATTCTCTATTTATTTTAAGTGTTCTTTTATTTAATTATGTTATAACACATTATCAGCACGAGCTTCTATGAGTTCATAGTGAAGTTCACGCCATTTCACTTTATATAATTTGCTCGTATAACTCTCGTTAAACTATATACGGTATACGTATTTTTCATAATTCTTTTATTTTATTTTGTAGATGAAATATTTGCTTTGGGTAATATTTGCACATTTATTTTTACAACTCAAATCTAATAATGAAAATTATATATACATTTTTTTATTAAAAGAAATTTCAATTAATGTAATTTGTGTTATTATTAATGACTATTCCTCTCTATGTCAATATTTGACATACATATTATTATTTAGCAAATTTGTTATATATAATTGAATTATTTTATGATTGAGAATGCTTATTATTTTACTAATATATATATTTTATTTTGATTCAAGTGATTATAATGTCAAGTTTTTTCCAAACTTGAATTTGTAGCCTTAGACATGTGTTAGATGTTGAAATTCACCTAAATGCTAAAGGTCTAGCAAATTCTATATTAGCAGATAAAGAAGGATCTAATCAAGACAAGGAAAAAAAATTATTTTCATCCGTCATCATCTATATGAAGGATTAAAAGTGGAATATCTCACTGTGAAAGACCCTCTTGAGTTGTGGAAAAATTTGAAAGAATGATTTGACCATCAGAAAAAGTGTGATACTCCTTAAAGCTCGTTATGATTGGATACACTTACGGTTTCAAGATTTTAAGACTGTGAGTGAATACAATTCAGAACTTTTCAAAATTAGTTCTCAACTAAAATTAAGTGGAGAAAACATAACTAGTGAGCACTTGTTAGAGAAAACATTTTCAACCTTTCATGCTACTAATGTGCTCTTACAGTAGCAATATCGTGAAAAAGATTTTAAAACGTATTCTGAATTGATTTCATGCCTTTTGGTGGCTGAACAAAATAATGAGATGTTGATGAAAAATCATGGAATTCATCCCACTAGTTTTGCACCATTTGTAACACCCCTTGCCTGTATCCAAAGCCGAGACAGGGTTCGAGGCGTTACCAGACTTAAACATAACCAATCATACAAAATCGGGCCATCATATTTTTGTTCAAAATAAAATGCTTCATACACATACAAACTGTCCTTTACATGGGCCTACGAAGCCCAAAACATACATCGAGGGTGGTTCGGGACTAAACCAAGAACTTTGCAAATAATAGGAAGACTTAGAAAATTTTCTTGATTTGGAGAGTCACATGCCCGTCTTAGAAAATTTTCTTGATTTGGAGAGTCACATGCCCGTGTGGGCAGGTCGTGTGGTCACACACGCCAGTGTGGCTTGGGACATGCCTATGTCCTCAGCCTGTGTAACTCTCTGACTATAACATCATCAAAAAAATAAGGTTACACGGCCTAGTCACACGCCCGTGTGCTTAGGCCATGTGGCGAATTAAATTCCAAAAATTAAGTGTAGACTTCACACGGCCTGGGCACATGCCCATGTCGTAAGGCCATGTCCTTCACATGGCTGAGACACATGATTGTGTCTCTACCCGTGTGTTTACTACTTGGCATTCTATTTTACATAATTAGGGTGTAGGGGACACCGGATTACATGCCCATGGGGTAGACCATGTGTCACACACGGCCTAGACATATGCCTGTGTGTCTACCGTGTGGACAATTTCTAGGCTATTTTCCAAGCCATTTTCCACCTTTAAACACTCACATACTTACACTCATTGCATGGCATGCAACATGGCATATTTAATTACTCAAGCATTCACCTTCATGGTTAAATTATGAATTGCTAATATCAACATATCTCCTATTCAAATATCATGCATTCATATGGCATTCCATACCAATCTCATCTTTGTCTATCATCTTTACTAACCTACTTTCAAGTTACACACTTGCATCACCTTTATTGTCATACACATTAATCATTTTTCATACACCAAACATACATGGCATCCATCACAATCATTAACCATAAGCAACCATAACCACATTAAAGCATAAGCACATTTGTATGCATGCACCAATAATTAGGGTTACAACCCAAATAATCAATATGAGCCACCTCTCATGGCAATATACAAAATAATCATAATGCTTTCATGAGCCAACACATTTGGCTAATCAATATGACACATAACAAAAAGACCAAGTCCCTATACATGCCATATTCAAAATGTTGAATCTAACTATACCAAATCTTTCCAATTGATAGTGTGATCGAAAACTCTGACGTCTGATGGTCATGTAACTAACTAAAAATTTTACTTAAGGCAAGCGCACCTATTGAACAGTAGTATAGTTATAGTAAGACCAAAAATATCGTATCCACGAAGACTAAAAGTACTAGTAATTACTATCTTCTTATTATCTAGCCTAAAATTTTAGAGAATGTTTTATCTAAAACTAATTATCTTATTAACTAAGATTACGACAGAGATTAAAATTGGAAAATACTTTTTGGAAACCGATGGAGAAGACAATACTCAAGGAAGAATCCACCTAGACTTCACTTATTACCTTTGATTCAGACGATTTATTCACTTGACTTAATCCGTAGAAATCCCTGATTTATGTTAATATCTCTCTTGAGACTAAAAAAAACTGACTCTAGGTTGATTAATTGAAATCTCTTTCTAATTAAAACCCCTATTGTCGTATTAACCCGATTTATGGATTCCCTTATTATATTTGACTCTAATACGACAGATTTATGTTGTCCTATCTCTAGGATTGCATGCAACTCCGCTTAATTATGAATGATCTACTCTTAAACAGGGACTTTTGCTCCACTGAATAAGCACATCAAAAACCTGAATAAATATCCTAGAATATTAAAGCAAGGGTTAAATTCATAATTAAGAATAAGAACAAGTATTTATCATATAACTCAAATAATAATAAGATCCGTCTTAGGTTTTATCTCCCTTAGGTATTTAGGGAGTTTAGTTTATAATAATAATGAAAAACATATCAAAGTTTGGAAAGCAACAAAACACAAAGAAACCCAAAGAACTTCTAGGAAATTGGATGGAAATCTTCAGTTTTGATGTAGATCCTACCTCTGATGTGATTCTGATGGCTATCTTTCAGTATTTTCTGCTTTCCTCTCTCTTCCTCCTCTAATCCTCTTCTAGGGTGTTTATATACACTTTCAAATGCCCAAAATAGCCCAAAATTAGCCTTTTTTGAGTAGAACTAGACTTGGGCTCGACAGGGACACGGTTGCCACGCCCGTGTGAAGGTGCTCAGGCCGTGTGTAATTCTGACTTGGATTAATGTCGACACGACCATGACACACAGGCATGTAGCCTACCCGTGTGTCATGCACGGGCGTGTGGATCACTCGTATGGAAGTGCCTAGGTCATGTGCAACACTGATTTAGGTCTAATTTGTCCGTTTTTGGCCTGTTTCTCGCTCTTTTTGTTATCCTAAGCTTTCCTGATTATAAAACATGAAATTAAAGGATTAGGAGCATCAAATTCAATGAAACCAAGGAAAAATCATCCATAAATATGCCAAGAATGGGGTAAAAAAATATGTATATATTATGGTTTATCAAATATCCCCACGCTTAAGCATTTGCTTTTCCTCAAGCAAAATCCTCAACTCACAAATAAAATAGATCCTTCTTAACTTATAATTATCATTAATAATGTTTGAAATAATCTACGAGTAATCATACATTAAGAGCTTAACTATAAGAACATTAAAGTTTCAAACAATCCAAATTGAGCATTTCAATCATAAAATCATAGGTATCCCCTTTTATCTAAGTAATCACCTTCAATTCCAAATTAACAAGGTTGACATCTTTACTAATGATTCACTCAAATCACTCAAAGTGTTTAAGGTTTAATAATTAAGCACTCAATAGTCAAACATGAAAGGCTATTACTATAGGCTTGCATGAAAATCAAATCTCCACCACTACAATGAAATGATACACAAATCAAAAGGTCTTTAACAAGGTTGTAATGGGGCTTGGGTTAAAGGTGTGGATAATGGCTGCAAAAGAGGGTTAGAATTGAGATTAATTTAATAGATTACCAAACTTAGAAAAAAAAACAAAGCTAATTGCTTAATTACAAACAAGTGCCAGAATTAACACTAACCAAAACTAATGAAGGGAGCTTTTTCTCTCAATACGATAACTTATCCAAGCTCTTTAGAACAAAATGTAATTTGAATGAATATACGAGGTTTTTTTTAAGAATAAGAACAATAATGGAAAATACATAATAAGGAATAATTCAGCAACTGGAATGAACAGACATAATTAGGTAACTAATCAAATTAAATCTCGATAAAAAGGAAGTTAATAAAAAGGGAGAAATTCTTAATGAATCAAAAAGGGATAATTTGTGGGTTAAAATTAAGGGGTAAAGTCGAGAAATAATAGTTAAGGCTAAAAGGGGTTCACTAGGGGTCAATTATGTGGGTAGGCTTTTTATGGGGTAAATGGGTTAGAACCTAAGTGCCTTTATCATTTTAGTATATCAAATCAAAGGTGTGGTCTTAACATGTATAATCGATGCAAGTTCTAGAATAGCAAATCAATGTTGACATACTCATAAAAATAATCAGTGAGCAAGAAAGATATATGCTCTAAAAGGCTCAAAATCTCACAAAATTTATGGGTATTTGATGTCAACCCTATAAATTCAAAACTTTAAGATCATACCTCGATTCAGGGAAACAACCTAGAAATTTTAATTCTCAAAATCCAACTTATCATGCTTGATCCTCTAGTTGACAATCAATGCACAATTATTTATGATTTAATTCAAAACATATCAGTAAAAATCATAAGTCAATCAAGATTTATTTTAATAGTAATATGAGGAAATTATTTGAGAACAAGATAAAAATTCAGGTTTTTTTTTATAATCACAAAAATAACCTCCTCACACTTAATATGTACATTGACATCAATGTACAGAGATAGATAATAGTAATCAGAACAGAGGGAGAGAAGTGAAACTGCCCTGAATTTGGATGTAATCCTTGAAAGAGCGGAAACAGGTTTAGAGGCATTCAAAGTGATGTGTATGTGACATGTAGATAGAGGTGAAGGTGGTGGTAGAGGTTGGGTTCAACAATCACGGTGCCCAGCGAAGAGGTTATCATGGTGGTCGGTGTGCGCACGGGGTGGCACGTGATGAGAGGTGGAAGGGGTGAGGAAGAAGGGGAAAGGAGAGGAGGAGGTAGCTAGCGGTGGTACGTGGTGGTCAAAGGGGCAGGGGGAAGAGAGGGAAAAAGGGAGAAGGAGAAGGGAAGCTTGTTGAAGAAGATGATGAATAGTGAAGGGTAAAGGGAGAAATTAGGGTTAGGGGGGATTAAAAAGGGGGCCACGGTCGTGTAATCCCTAGTTTAAGCCACACGGCCGTGGCCCAGGCCCGTTTGGTACTCTCTCAGCCTGCGTTTTTCATGAAATTCATAGTCAGGATCGCACACGGTTGCTTTGAGACGCCCGTGTCCCCAGGCCATGTGGTGCGCACAGCCGTGTTGCACGACTGTGTGTACGATCGTTCGCTTCTTCCACGACCGTGTTAGGTTCACCACGCCCATGTTCATGTATTATGCTTATGGTTTGATGTTTCAAGCCAGTATCACACACAACCTGAGGACACGCCCGTGTGTTTATGCCGTGTGACCCACATGGCCACATCGCACGGGCATGTGGTGCTCGCTTCGTTTCTCCCACGCACGTGTCCAATGCAACACGCCCGTGTCAATTAGTCAGGATTGTGTACGGCTCTTGAACACGGCCGTGGCCTACACCCGTATTTTATTCTGACTTTGTTTATGTTTTGAATTTTGGGCAAGTTTTCAAAAGGCCTCAAGCACGCCCGTGGTACAAGCCGTGTGTCTTCCACGGTCGCCTTGAATGGCTGTGGTGATTTATCGTAGGCCGTGTGTCATCCTGTCTTGAAAAAATATTTGTCTTGTTTTAGCACGACCATGGCCACGCTCGTGTCGCTTGCCTGTGGAGAGCCAACGGCTGAAAGCACGCTCGTGTCCTAGGCCGTGTGTGCTGAAAATACCTGTAGTCAGATTATAAAACAAAAAAAGGAAAAAAAAACTAAGTTATTTAGTGGGGTTAGTGCTCGGGTTGCCTCCCGAGTAGCGCTTATTTAGAGTTTGAGCTCGACTTTACCTGGAAGGTATGTTTATTCAGGTTTGCAGAGCCATAGCTCCTCTCCCCTGTTTTTGAAATCCTCACTGTTATAAAGTTTAAGTCGATGTCCATTTTCCTTAAAAGTGCCTTGAGTTGGGTGACTTACCTCTACTGTGCCATATGAAAAAACGGTTTGGACTACGAAATGACCTTACCATTTTGATTTAAGCTTCCCAGGGAACAATTTGAGGCTTGAGTTGTATAACAGGACACGATCTCCAACTTCAAATTGCCTGTTTTGCTTTAAATAAGCATCATGGCGGCGCTTTGTTGCTTCCTTGTATATTCGTGAATTCTCATAGCCATTAGCTCGCCATTCATCTAACTCATTCAGCTGCATCAATCTCTTTTCACCTACGAGTTTGGGATCAAAGTTTAGAAATTTTATAGCCCAGAATGCTTTATGTTCCAATTCAAATGGTAAATGACAACTCTTCCCATAAACAAGTTTGTAAGGGGATGTTCCTATAGGCCTATAAATCACTATCAATTTTCTTTGCCCAATCCTTCCTATTTGACTCTATATTTTTTTCTAGAATGCTTTAAGTTCTCGGTTAGCGACTTCGACTTGTCCACTAGTTTGAGGATGGTAAGGGGTAGCTGTTCTGTAATAAACTCCATATTTCTTAAGGGTTTTTTTATCAAATTGAGTATTACAGAAATGAGTGCCCCTATCACTGATGATTACTCTAAGTGTTCCAAATCGAGAGAAAATTTTCTTAAGAAACTTCACCACTACTCTAGTATCATTAGTAGGTAAGGCTTGGGCTTCCACCCATTTAGACATATAATCAACAGCATCTAATATGTATTTATTCCCAAATGAGCTAGGGAATGGACCTATGGAATCAATACCCCATACATCAAATATTTCACATGAGAGCATGTACGTTTGGGGTATTTCGTCACATTTAGAGATATTACCTATTCGTTGGCATTTATTGCAAGTAGCAACATACCTATTGGCATCTTTGAATAGTGTGGGCCAGTAAAAACCTGATTTGAGTGTTTTATGTGTAGTCCTAATTCCACTGTAATGTCCCCCAGTCGGTCCTGAGTGGCAATACTCCAAAATTTTAATCGCTTCTGTCTCTGTAACGCATCTTCGAATTACTTGATCTGTTCATATACGAAAAAGAAAAGGTACTTCCCAAAAATAGTTTTTCACGTCACTAAAGAATTGCTTCTTTTGCTGATGTGTCAACCTTTTTGGTATAATGTTAGCGGCTAAATAATTCGCAATGTCTACAAACCAAGGTTCCTCATAGTCAGAGATAGAAAAAAGTTTTTCTTCAGGGAATGAGTCATTTATCTCTTGTTCGTTCAGTTCATTGAGATGTGGGTTTTCTAATCTGGATAGATGATCTACTGCAAGATTTTCTACTCCTTTCTTATCTTGAATTTCTAAATCGAATTCCTGCAACGATAAAATCCATCTCATTAGTCGAGGTTTGCATCTGTTTTATTAAGGAGGTATCAAAGAGCTAAGTGGTCAGTGTAAACGACAACTTTAGATAATATTAAATATGGTATAAATTTATCAAATGCAAAAACCACAGCCAATAATTCTTTCTCGGTCATCGTATAATTTTCTTGTGCAGCTATCAATGTTTTGCTAGCATAATAAATCGGTTGAAAGTGCTTGTCTTTCTGCTGTCCAAGAACCACTCCTACTGCAGAATCACTGGCATCACACATTAGTTCAAAAGGTAAATTCCAATCAGGTGTGACTACAATCGGAGCGTTAATTAATTTATCCTTAAGAGTATTGAATGCTTCTAAACAATCCTGACTGAAATTGAAAGGTACATCTTTCTCTAGCAAATTCGTTAAAGGCTTAGCTATTTTAGAAAAGTCTTTAATAAATCTTTTATAAAATCCAGCATGACCTAAAAAACTACGAATAGCCTTAATTGAATTAGGGGGAGGTAATTTCTCAATAGTTTCAACTTTTGCTTTATCAACCTCGATTCCCTTACTAGAGATTTTATGGCCTAACACAATTCCTTCACGAACCATGAAGTGACATTTTTCCCAATTCAGTACAAGATTTGTTTCCTCACATCTAATTAAAACTTTTTAAAATTTTTAAGGCAAATATGGAAAGAGTTACCGAATACCAAGAGGTCATCCATAAATACCTCCATGATGTCTTCCACAAGTTCATTAAAAATGGCCAACATGCATCGTTGAAAAGTAGCAAGAGCATTACATAATCCAAAAGGCATTTGTCGATAAGCAAACATACCATACGGACATGTAAATGTCGTTTTCTCTTGATCCTCAGGAGCTATCGGGATTTGGAAATAATCGGAGAGTTCATCTAGGAAGCAATAATACATATGTCCAGATAATCTTTCCAACATCTGATCAATGAATGGTAGGGGAAAGTGGTCCTTTCTTGTGGCATCTTTCAATTTCCTATAGTCAATGCAAACTCTCCATCCCATGACTGTATGTGTTGGAATTATTTCGTTCTTCTCATTGGCCACGACAGTCATGCCTCCTTTCTTAGGAACAACCTGCACAGGACTTACCCAGGAACTATCAGAAATAGGATAAATAATTCCAGCATCTAGAAGTTTAATTACCTCAGCTCTTACGACTTCTTTCATGTTAGGATTCAACCGTCTTTGAGCTTGCACACAGGGTTTGAATTCATCTTCCATTAAAATTTTATGTGTGCAAAAAGAAGGGTTAATCCCTCTTATGTTAGAAATCTTCCAAGCTATGGCTCTTTTATGCTCCTTTAATACTTTGAGTAACTTGTCTTTTTTGGTTGTCTGTAAATTTGAAGCAATAATTACTGGTAATGTGGAATTATCTCTAAGAAGCGCGTATTCTAAGTGATCTGGTAATTGCTTTAACTCTAATTTAGGCGGTTCTTCAATAGAGGGTTTTAATTTGAATTCATTATTTACCTCAACACCCTCGTAGCTCTTCTGTCTCAGTGAAAGCTCATTGGAATTTAGTTAAGCTTTTATCTTACCTATCTCAGAGTCAGCACTATTTACCTCCTCTCTTTGGGTAAGACACAGTTCCAATGTGTCCTTATGTACGATTTCCTGTAAAGAGTCTTGAGTAGCATGATCAATAGAGTCAATAAAATAACATGAGTCATTCTGTTCCCTAGAAAATCTCATGGGCATCATAAATTTTAAAAATAATCTCTTCGTCACCTACTCTAAGCACAAGTTTACCATCACCCACATCAATAACAACCCTAGCAGTGGCTAAAAATGGATGACCTAAAATCAAAGGCACCTCAACATCCTCATCCATGTCAAGCACAACAAAATCAATAGGGAATATAAATTTATCTACTTTTACAAGTACGTCTTCTATAATACCCCTAGGATATTTAACAGATTTATCAGCTAGTTGGATACTCATCCTAGTGGGTTTCGATTCCCCAAGAGCAAGTTGCTTGAACATTTTATATGGCGTCAAATTAATGCTAGCACCTAAATCAGCTAGTGTCTTCTCAAGATTCAAACTAGCAATTAAGCAGGATAGTAAAACTTCCTGGATCTTTCAGTTTGTTTGGCAGTTTATTTTGGAGTATGGCCGAGCATTCCTCGTTGAGTTCCACTATAGACAAGTCTTCAAAATTCCTTTTATTTGTTAGAAGCTCCTTTAAAAATTTTGCATATGTTGGCATTTGCGAGATAGCTTCAACAAAAGGTAAATTAATATGTAATTGTTTAAAAAGTTCAAGAAATTTATCAAATTGTGCATCCATGCGGCATTTCTTCAACTTTTCTGGGTATGGGATTGGTGGTTTATATTCCCTCAACACTGGTTTTTCATTGTTTTTGGGTTCTTCCTCCTCACCTTTCTTTCTATCAAGTTCTGGTTGTAGCTTCTTTTAAGATTCAACTAACACCTTCCCACTCCTTAATGTAACTACTTTCACATGCTCTTTTGGATTGGGTTCGGTATTGCTAGGTAGGTTCCCTGGTTGTTTCTCTAAAATCATCTTAGCCAGCTGTCCTATTTGATTCTCGAGCCCTTGAAATGATGCTTGCTAAATATTAAGTACAGTTTCAGTATTTTGAAAACGAGTCTCCGCTACTGAGATAAATTTTGTCATCATCTCCTCAAGGTTCGGCTTTTTCTCTGCTTGGTAAGGTTGTTGCTAGAAGCCTGGAGGGGGTGGTGGTCTTTGATTTCCTTGGCCTCCCCATGAGAAATTTGGGTGGTTCCTCCAGCCTGCATTGTAAGTGTTACTATAAGGGTTATTTTGAGGTCGAGGATTATTACCCATATAGTTCAATTGCCCGTTCCCCATGTTGGGACCATAGGGTGGATATTCTGAATTGTTTAATCCACCTCCACTTGCATCGCACTGCATTACTGGATGTACCTGCGTACAACCAAGTAAACCGTCAATTATTCTATTCAAAAGTTCTACCTGATTGGAAAGCATAGCAACCGAATCGACATTAAAAACGCCTGCTGCTTTTGACAGCTTTGTCCTCATAACTTGCCACTGATAATTATTCAGTGACATCTCTTCTTTGAACTCATAAGCCTCTTCAGGTGTTTTGTTATTGATAGTTCTACTAGCAGCTGCGTTGATCATTTGTCTAGTCGAGGGATTTAACACGTTGTGGAAAGTTTGAACTTGTAGCCAAAGGGGTAATCCATGGTGAGGGCACCTTCTCAATAGATCTTTGTATCTCTCCCATGCAACATACAGTGTTTCTAAATCCATCTACACAAAAGAAGAGATATCATTTCGTAATTTAGCTGTTTTAGCCAGCGGAAAATATTTAAGCAAAAATTGTTTGGTCATTTGCTCCCAAGTGGTGATTGACCCTCGAGGTAACAAGTTCAACCACTATTTAGCTTTATTCCTTAATGAAATGGGAAACAACCGAAGGCGAATGGCATCGTCAGAAATGCCATTGATCTTAAAGGTGTTGCAGAATTCCAGAAAATTTGCTAAATGAGTGTTTGGATCCTCGTCCTGCAAACCATCAAACTGAACAAAATGTTGTATCATTTGAATCGTGTTAGGTTTCAGTTCAAAAGTATTTGCAGCAACAACAGGTCTAACTATACTCGATTCAGTTCCTGTTAAAGTAGGTTTTGCATCATACATAGTATGAGGAGCAGGATTCTGATTTACTGGATTTGTAGCAACCACAGGAGGTAGCGAATTATTCTGATTTTTAGCCATCTCCTCGGTTGTGGTGTGAATATCGTCCTCTTGCCCTTCCTCTATGTATTGTAGGCTTCACCTTATTTCTCTTTGGTTTTTGCAAGCTGTGCTCTTGATCTCACTATAAAAAAGTAGAGGTCCTAACGGGTTTCTTCTAGTCATAAACTATAAAAACTTGCCAAAAGTAAAGAAAAAAAATAGTAAATAAAAACAAAATTAAATTGCAACAAAAATAAAAATGGGTAAAGTAATAAAAATTAAGTGTTCCTAATATCTTAGTCCCCGACAATGGCGCCAAAAACTTGATGGTCCTGTAACTAACTATAAATTCAACTTAAGGCAAACACACCTATCGAATAGTAGTATAGTTATGGTAAGACCGAAAATATCATATCCACGAGGACTAAAAGTACTAGTAATTACTATATTTTTATTATCTAGCCTAAAATTTAAGAGAATGTATTATCTAAAACTAATTATCTAATTAACTATGATTATGACAGAGATTAAAATTGGAAAATACTTTTTGGAAAACCGATGGAGAAGACAATACTCAAGGAAGAATCCACCTAGACTTCACTTATTACCTTTGAGTTAGACGATTTATTCACTTGACTTAATCCGTAGAAATCCCTGATTTATGTTAATATCTCTCTCGAGACTAAAAACAACTGACTCTAGGTTGATTAATTGAAATCTCTTTCTAATTAAAACCCCTATTGTCGCATTAACTCGATTTATGGATTCCCTTATTAGATTTGATTCTAATCTGACAAATTTATATCGTTCTATCTCTAGGATTGCATGCAACTCCGCTTAATTATGAATGATCTACTCTTAAACAGAGACTTTTGCTCTACTGAATAAGCACATCAAAAACCTGAATTAATATTCTGAAATATTAAAGCAAGGGTTAAATTCACAATTAAGAATAAGAACAAGTATTTATCATATAACTCAAATAATAAGAAGATCCGTCTTAGGTTTTATCTCCTTTAGGTATTTAGGAGTTTAGTTCAAAATAATAATGGAAAACATCTCAAATTTTGGAAAACAACAAAACATTCTAGGAAATTGGATGGAAATCTTCAGTCTTGATGTAGATCCTGCCTTTGAGGTGATTCTGATGGTTGTCTTTGAGTATTTTCTGCTTTCCTCTCTCTCCCCCCTCTAATCCTCTTCTAGGATGTTTATATAGACTTTCAAATGCCCAAAATAGCCCAAAATTAGCCTTTTCCAAGTGGAACTAGACTTGGGGTCGATAGGGACACGACCGTGTACCACGCCCATGTGAAGGTGCTCAGGCCTTGTGCAATTCTGACTTAGATTAATGTCGACACAGCCATGACACACGGGTGTGTGGTCTACCCGTGTGTCACGCACAGGCTTGTGGATCACCCGTGTGTCACACACGGACTTGTGGATCACACGTGTGGAAGTGCCTAAGCCGTGTGAAACACTGATTTAGGTCCAATTTGTTCGTTTTTGGCGCGTTTCTCGTTTTTTTGTTATCTTAAGCTTTCCTGAGTATAAAACATGAAATTAAAGGATTAGGAGCATCAAATTCAATGAAACCAAGGAAAAATCATCCATAAATATGTATATATTATGATTTATCAACGTTCTTTGATCCCCGAGCTAGCTTGGCGACACTATAAGAGATAGAAAGGAAAGGGGGTAAGCATTAAAGCTTAGTAAGTTCACATGCAAATAAAATGTAACTTAGATAAGCATTAATCATACATTTAACATAATGAACATTTTTTTTTGTTTTTTATCAAATCTCCTAAACTTATTCATCATATATATAAAAATATACATATTCTTACCACAAGTTCATCATATCTCATGTCATTCTCATGAGTTCGGTGTACATACTTGTGCCTACTTGCATATAATAACTTACATTCTTGCCTTTGAGGTATTCATCAAGATTACCCATTAACTTCTCTTAGAATTACCTGTTGAACTCTTGGAATACCATCGGATACATCGGAATCTCGCACCTAAGTGCCTCATATGTAGCTAATGCTACCTCATATCTTATATCACATGTTGCTCACTTTCGAGCTACTCACGGGTATGCTCACACAGGCTGTCAGGTATCCGCAACACATGTCAAACTACCCTGCCATTGGTAATATATACGAGACCAGTACTCGAAACGCCAAAACATGTGTCACATATATCATGAACTCAGACCACAACTCATGAGTTCAGATCACATAGTTCCTAGTGACATGTCACTTGTATACTAAACTATTTCTAAGATTCAAACAGGATTCTTCGATACCACATTTCTGTATAACTTTCTCATAACGTTGATTTCAATGCTTATAGCACCAATCACATATTCATGGAATAATCAAAGCATAATTCATGATAAAATTTAGGCAATAAACACATGAGACAACATCATATTGAATATGTATGCACTTACCATACATGCAATATTGAAGCATTTAAAATATGGTACTTATTGCATTATTTGCAAATGAACTTACCTCGGTACAAAATGATGGAAACGAGCGTAATCCTTGTAAACCTTGTTTTTCCCCCGATCAAGACCCGAATAACATTTTTCTTGATCTATAATGCCAAATTTAACTTGTTCAATACACACATTGCTCATATTGACCCATAACACATATTTTGGTAAAATTACCTTTTTACCCCTAACTTTTCACTTATTTACTCTTTAGTCCTTAGGCTCGTAAAATGAAATGCATGCATTTCCTTTGTTACCCAAGCCTAGCCGATTCATATTCTAACTCATATCAGCCCATATTTTCCTTTATTTCATATTTCTACTACTCATTTTTACACCTTTTACAAATAAGTCCATTTTCGGTGTTTTCACTAAAAATCACTTAGTAAAAGATGTTTATCACACATCAAACATTAACATTCCTCCATTAAACATCAAAATACAACCATGTCACACATGGGTAAAATTTCATACATGAACCCTATCTCAAAATAATGGTAGAAATAGCTAGATCGATTGATGACAACTTTAAAAATATAAAGAATATTAAAAACAGGGCTAGGGAACACTTACAATCAAGCTTGAAAAGTTGAACAAAACCTTAACTATGGCTCCTTGAAATTTTCGGCACATTAGGAGGAAGATGGACAAGATTTTTGACTTATTTTTCCCTTTTTATTCTTTAATTAACCAAATGACTAAAATGCCCTTAGGGCCTTTCTTTCAAAATTTTCCTACTCATTCCCATTTTTGTCAAAAATTTGAGAACTTGGTCTAATTTCTATTTAAGGACCTCTAATTAATAATCCAATACAATTTCATGCTTGAAGCTTCTAGAACACGATTTTACAACTTATTCAATTTAGTCCCTAAAGTCAAATTGGACACCTTAGGCATAAAATTTCTTCATGAAAATTTCACATAGACATGCAATCATATCATGGATCATCAAGTGATCATAAAATACTCATTTCTATTTCAGATTTGTGGTCTTGAAACTACTATTCTGACTAGACCTTACTTCAGGATGTTTACCATTCCCTGAAGTGAATGTAGCAGCACACAATAATTATGAAAATAGAAAATATAGAGGTCGTGGCTGTAGTGGGTGTAACAATCCTTACCTATATCCAAGGCCGGAATAGGGTGCAAGGCATTACCAGACATAATTGTAAACACATATGCAAATCCGAGCCATAAGATTTTACTGTTTTTAAAAACATTCATACATATGCAAGATGTCCCTTAAAAGGGCCTACGAGACCCTAAACATACTTTGAGAGTGGTTAGGGACTAGACCAGGAACTTTAGAAGGATTCGGGAAAACTTAGGAAAATTTTCCAACAAACAGGGTCACATGCCCTTGTGGGCACAAGGACACGCTTGTGTGCCCAGGACATGCCCATGTCCTCAGACTGTGTAACTCTCTGACTATGACGTCAGCAAACAAAATTTAACCATACGCCTAGCCACACACCCTTGTGATAGGCTGTGTCATCCAAACGGCTGAGACACATGGCCGTGTCTCAGCTTGTGTGGCTAACACTTAGGCTATTTTTAAAGCCTTTTGTTACCATTAATCCCTCACATCTTTACACACATCAAAGTTATACATCATGGCATCATTTTAATGATTTAGCATACTTCACTAAGGTGTATTCTTAATTTTAACATGCTATCATTCACAAGTTTCACATACTCATATAATATGAAGTCTAGACATAATAATCCATATTAATTGACCTTGTTAAGTGACCTTATTTAAACATTAAGCATTCATGTTAAATCATCATCGTCATATTTCTATACCAGAAAATTACTTCATGGCTATAACCATTTTGATTGGTCATGAAGCATTTATCATACACACGTCTTAACACCAATCATGCACGTCCCGCAAGCATAAAATCATCATCGTATCACAAACATTAGAACTTATCATGGATAACTAGGCTTACAAGCCACAATAATTATAAGCCACATATCATGGCTATATACAATGAATCAATATAAGCCAATACATTTGGCTAATCATAACAACATCTGTCATAAAAACTAAGTCCCTATACATGCCACTCACTTGAAGGTGCTTAATACACATATGTTAATACTCCAAAGGTGATGGCTTGATAGTGTGATGCTACCTCTGACGATCTCCAACCCCGAGCTAACCTGACAACACTAAAGAAATGAAAAGGAGGGAGTAAGCATTACACTTAGTAAGTCCATATGAAAAGAATAAGCAATATGCCAACATGCTTCTCAAGGTAATACAACCATAATTACACTTTTACTTATATTCTGGTCATGCTATTTTCTTGAGTCATAGTTACTAAATTCTTTATATCTGGAGCTATGAAACTTTGAATTAAGATACACTAATTTTTCTGAAACTAGACTCACATATCTTTTTACCATAAAATTTTCAGAATTTTTGGTCCAGCCAATAAGTACATTTTATTCCTTAAAGTTACCCATTTTTTGTTGTCTAACAGTTTTGACACCTCTTCACTAAAAATTAATTATCTCATAAGACAGAACTCGGATGATGATCCTATATATTTCTATTAAAAATAGACTCATTAATAATTCTTAGAATATAAATTTTAACCCATAAATATTTTTGTATAATTTTCAATGATTTTCTCACATCAGAACAGGGGATTTCGAAATCGTTCTAACTCTGTTTTACACAAATTCAAATATCTCATAATATGAAATTCCTTTGCTTACACTGTGTACTTTATAAGAAACTAGACTCGATTATCTTTAATTCCATATTTAATTAAATCTTTAACCCTCTTTCCAATATTTTTGATGTATTTTCCTATTTGGATTACTGCAGTTGTCCCAAATCTATTTAGTGTAAAATAATGGTAACTAAGCTTATAACACCTTTACAAACCATTTTAAACATCATGGTAAGAATACATATTGGTACATCATAAGCATAGAACTATAATCATAAGGTCATCAATATTTCATTCTCATAGGCATAGCTTACTTATTTGTATCCTTACCAAAGATGCATCATTTCATGATCGTAATAGTATTTGAGCTTCGAGTACATACTTGTACCTTTTCAACATGCTCATATACTTACCTTCTCGCTTTCATTACAAGCTTTGGACTACCCGTTGAACCACTTGGAATACTACAGGATATTCAATAGGCCTAAAACATAGGGTAAGATGCCGATGCCATGTCCCAGACATGGTCTTACACTGGCTCACACATCAAGGTCGATGCCATGTCCCAGATATGGTCTTACACTGGCTCTCATATATTGAGGCTGATGCCATGTCACAGACATGGTCTTACACTGGCTCTCACTTGTTGATGTCAATGCCATGTCCTAGACATGGTCTTACACTAGCTTTCATATCTCGAGGCCGATGCCATGTCCTAGACATGGTCTTACACTAGCTCTCATCTCAATGCCTATGCCATGTTCTAGACATGGTATTACACTGGCTCTTATAATGTGGCCGATGCATGTCCCAGACATGTCTTACACTAGCACACATGTCTCCCAAATGTCATGGCATGAATATCCAATCTATTCTCAAAGGTTAGCCGGGAGTTTATCATGTTAAGTCTCGTCGTACATTTCTCATAGCCATATTCAAACATTTCATGCAAAATTAACCATTTGGTGCATAATAACGATAAAGCTGTAATATTTACACACAACTTACTCGTTTCAATGGAATATCATATTCCATCAAATTTCCAATGCATTCAATCATCACATAAATGTTATTAACATTTTGCATCACTTTCTTATATACAATATCATCAACATAAAATTCAATACAATAGTAGCAAGATAGATTTCAAGTATATTAACAATAACATAGATATCATGCTTATTTAATCACACGGACTTACCTCGAATGCAATTTCGGCTAATTAAGCCATTTTAGTTCACAACCTCATACTTTTCAATTTAAGCTCGAATCTTGGTTCCTTGATTTGCAAGGAAAATAAGTGGCTAAAAATTTAAGCTCTCAAAACCCCCATGTTTGCTGCCATTTTCGGTGGAAGAAGAAGAAGAAATGAAAAAGATGACAACTTTTTCTTTATTTTATTTTATTACCAAAACAAGTCACCTAATGCCACCAAATGTTGACTCTTCAAATTTTCTTGTCCCTATGGCCGACCATCACTCCCCAAAAGGCCTATTTGCACTTTAAAAACCTCAAATTTTGGTTCTCTAGCTATTTAACATATTTGTATAGTAAAACAAAACGCTAGCGATTTAGTCCTTTTCCGCAATTAAGCGCACAAACGCTAAAATTAATTCACAAAAAATTTCACGGACTCATATAATCATGCTATAACACATAAAATAATATTAAAATAATTTCTTGACCTCAGATTTATGGTTTCGAAACCACTGTTCCGACTAAGCCCTATTTCAGGATGTTACAGTTCTCCCTCCTTAGGGACTTTCGTGCCCGAAAGTCTTACCGAAAATGAGGTGGTATTCGCATAGGCTCCATTATTCAAAACATTATTAGAGAACCCTCACTAAGATTGAACTTTTAGTTCTTAACACTTCAATCTTTTGTACCAAAGTCATGAGCGGCTCTTTATCATACAACACATCAACTGAATCTTGATCTATATCAGAGAACTCATATACACAAAGGGTATGATCCATGCCGTCATATCACATATTCACATAACACACTTGAATCTTTTCAAATTCGCATGGTGAAGCTAGTTAGTACATCACTGGCCTTATACTCTATTAACTCGTACGGTCCAATAGTTTATGAATTCAATTCTCAATTACTCTTAAATTCTGAAATACAGAAATGAAACATATTGTCAAGAATCTGAACCAATCAAACCGAAAATGAAATGTGGTGCCAAAACACAACCACACATTCAAAGCTTTCTATGAAATTTGACAACATCAAACATAAGCAATTCAATTACTCTATTAAACGAGGATTCTGTACATACCGAAATAATTTGTAGATCCTGTCAATTACTCAATAATAAACCCACATAACACTTCTCTTTTCTAGAGACATGAATTATCTCGATAAGAATTCTATACTACTTTTTCTCAAATCCATTCTAGTACCAACACTGGCTGAAGTAGTACTGAAGATACTTGATATTCGGCTTTAGTCTTATTATTACTCCAAATATTCATGCACAAAATAAAAAATGTCGAGTCCCAAACTCGATCACTACTACATTATTTCTATATGTTTTCTTGCAACATTTTTGCATAGGTTCTGGGTTTTCTGTTACACAAATCTTTACTCTAATATAATATCATTAATCAGGTTTGACCTGAAATTTACAACCAGATGTCGACCTTCACTATACTCGTTTAACTTACAATTCACTAACACTTTTCTCACTACACAGACTTGCAATGAAATTTTAGTTTTCAATCTTGAATTCGACTAAGACCGATCTTGTCAACAAACAAATTCAACCGTGTAACCATCATTCTCAAAGTAAACGGGGTTTTTTTAACCAAACACTTGTAACTGCTTTTAACCTTTCTCAAACATCAATAATGACTAACTCGAAATCTTTCAATAGCTCAAGTCACTTATGCTACCTCAGACTCAAATCTCTATCCATGACATTGGATATTTTAAAATATCACACTGTCTTATAGTCTCAAAACACATTATAATCCACTTAATGACACATCATTGAAAAAAAATCGAGAACTCTCTGCCCGAGTTAGGCAGAACTAAGTTTAATACCTCGGTTAACAACACTTCCAACCATTTAAAACTCTGCTAGTATATGATAGACCATTTTAATTTCCCATGAAAGCGATAACTTTATAAATCAGAACAATTTTAACACATGTCATGGTCTTCTAAAATATGCACTTTTTTTAAGATTACCCATCTTTTTACCATGAAGAAACAAAATTTCATTCCCAAACCTAAAAAGATATTCGGACATAAATATTTCATTTAACCTTTCCAGCAAGTAATCTACACAGATTGAACAACTGAATCGCCCTCAATCATCAATAATTAATAATTCAAGAAATCCCTTCATACTAATAACAGAATAAGTTGAACATACATCCCTTTTATGATTCCTTCATAACACAAATCAAAGTTCTCTATGAACTGGTTTTGTTTAACTAGACCATATGGTCTCTTTCTAATCCCAATAGAAATCAAGATTACTAGTAAGTGAAACTCATTACACAATCTGAACTTGAGCTATCACAATCTACAAGCTAGTAAATTTCAACCCTTTTTACAAAAAACTAGAAAACGTCACATCAATATCACCTTATTTTCGTAACCAGGCTCAAGATATAATCATAATAAACACTTTTAACTCTAACCTAAGAATATCCCATACAATGAACCATGTTCGATACATATTAACAACAGGAATGACTAGAGATTCGAGACATTTACTTTCAAGATATGAAGACATACAAAATCTCCGAAATCATAGTCCAGATGAAATAAATAATAAAGATCTTAACGATCCCCCAGAGAAAAGAAATCTAGAAGTGGATACTACCCAGACTCACCAGAATCAAATGCAACAAGGACCACATACATATGCACCGAGATAGAGTGCCGTCCAGAAGAAACAGAATCATAGCTTTACATACATTTCCTTATCAACTATTTCTGTCAGCACAAATCCCATATTATTCTTTTCACTAAAGAAGATCAGTTCTGAGGAGATCTCAATCATTTCATTTTCACGACCTTGTACTTGAGTAATTTGATTTACCAAAGCAAATTTCTTCTCTAACTGTGATAGTGCAATACTCAAATAATCTTTTTGTCAATCGAATACTTTTCTAGCTCTGGCTTACTTATCAACTCATTCTCAATATCTAATCATTTTTATAGTTATTCCTCCACTGAACTCTTTAGTTTCACACTTGTGAGTTTATTCAACGCAAATCTCACGAAATTCTATTATAAAACAACACTCTGATAAGGGGGTGAGGTCGTAGGGCCTCTGACTCGACTCTCATATACATATGCATATGACATAACTTTCATCATCATAACGACACCATCACAATCATGTCATTCATTTCAGGAAGGCATAACTTTCATCATCATAACGACACCATCATAATCATATCATTCATTTCAGGAAAATTATCGTTCATATTTGTATTTCACAATTTTCTGATTATCTTATTCACTCAAGTTCACTTATGCACACATTCTATGAATTGTGGATAACTTTTCTCGTCACATTCACTTAATTAAACATGTCAAGCACATCATATCATATGAGGGCCAACAAACATGGATGAATATACATTACAATTGAAACTTGGATTTCACACATCATCATATGCATGTCATTACAATCATATAAATCTATCTGAACAATTTAATGCATTTACTTACGCTATACGAGCTTGCCAATCAAAAGCATTCAAATAATTATACATGAACATTTTTTCTACTTGTATTTTTAGTAAGTTATCTAAACACATGTGTTCACTCAAACAAATCAATCATATACACCATGGATTGCCAATCAACCATAGATAAGCTCATTATGCCATGTACAAATTCTTTTTCATGTTTCTCATATCACAAATATGTATATATACATTTTATGAATTCTTATTCGTACCTTTCCGAGTTTCAACTCATCATAACTGCACTTTATTTGAATGCCTTCGTATCTCTATCTACGTGATTAGGTGTAGCTCGGTTGGAGAGTACCTTGTCTACACAAGATATTTCTCATTCGCGTCAAAAGACATCACACTATCACGAATCTGTGGCATGTATAGCTAGACTCTTACACGTGCTAGGTTAGCCCGAGAATTGACTAAACCATAACTCTGATGCCACTAAATGTAACACCCCTCCACATCCAAGGCTGAAACAGTGTACGAGGCATTATCGGACATAATTGTAAACACACAAGCAAGTCCGAGCCATAAAATTTTATTCTTTTTAAAAACATTCATACATATGAAAGATGTCCCTTAAAAGGGTTTACGAGGCCCTAAACGTACTTTGAGAGTGGTTAGGGACTAGACTGGGTACTTTAGAAGGATTCGAGAAAACATAGGAAAATTTTCCAACAAACAAGGTCACACGCCTATCTAGGCACAGGGACACGCCTGTGTGCCCAGGACATGCCCATGTCCTCAGGCCGTGTAACTCTATGACTATGATGTCAACAAACAAAATTTAACCATACGGCCAAGCCACACATCCATGTGCTAGGCTGTGTCATCTACACGGTTGAGACACATCGCCGTGTCTCTGCCTGTATGGCTAACACTTAGGTTATTTTCCAAGCCTTTTGTTATGATAAATCCCTCACATCTTTACACATATCAAAGTTGTACATCATGGCATCATTTTAATGATTTAGCATACTTCACTAAGGTGTATTCTTAACTTTGACATGCTATCTTTCACAAGTTTCACATACTCATATAATATCAAGTCTAGACACAATAATCCATATTCATTAACCTTGTCAAGTGACCTTATTTAAACATTAAGCATTCATGTTCAACCATCATCGTCTTATTTCTATACCATACAATTACTTCATAGCTATAACCATTTTGATTGGTCTTGAAGCATTTATCATGCACACATGTCTTAACACCAATCATGCATGTCCCACAAGCATAAAAACATCATCGCATCACAAGCATTAGAACTTATCATGGATAACTAGGTTACAAGCCACAATCATTATAAGCTACATCTCATCGCTATATACAATGAATCAATATAAGCCAATATATTTGGCTAATCATAACAACATCTATCATAAAAACTAAGTCCCTGTACATGCCACTCACTTGAAGGTGCTTAATACACATATGTCAATACTCCAAAGGTGATGGCTTGATTGTGTGATGCTGCCTTCGACGATCTCCAACCCCGAGCTAACCTAACAACATGAAAGAAATGAAAAGGAGGGTAATCTTTACACTTAGTAAGTCCATATGAAACTAATAAGCAATATGCCAACATGCTTCTCAAGGTAATACAACCATATTTACACTTTTACTTATATTCTGGTCATATTGTTTTCTCTAGTCATAGTTACTAAATTATTTATAACTGGAGCTACAGAACTCCAAATTAAGATCTGCTAATTTTTCCTAAAACTAGTCTCACGTATCTTCTTACCATAAAATTTTTAGAATTTTTGGTCTAACCAATAAGAACAGTTTATTCCTTAAAGTTACCCCTTTTTTGCTGTCCGGTAGTTCCGACTCCTCTTCACTAAAAATTAATTATCTCATAATACAAAGCTTGGAAGATGTTCTCGTCTATTTCTATTGAAAATAGACTCATTAATAATTCTATGAATATAAATTTTAACCCATAACTACTTTTGTAAAATTTTCAATGATTTTCTAACATTAGAATAGGGGATTTCAAAATCGTTTTGACTCTGTTTCACACAAATTCAAATATCTCATAATATGAAATTCCTTTGCTTACACCGTATCCTTTATAAGAAACTAGACTCGATTAGATTTAATTCCATATTTCATTCAATCTTTAACCTTCTTTCCACTATTTTTGATGTATTTTCCAAGTTGGACTACTGCAGTTGTCCCAAATCTATGTAGTGTAAAATAATGGTAACTAAGCTTATAACACCTTTACAAACCATTTTAAACATCATGGTAAAAATACACATTGGTACATCATAAGCATAGAATTATAATCATAAGGTCATCAATATTTCATTCTTATAGGCATAGCTTACTTATTTGTATCCTTACCAAAGATGCATCATTTAATGATCGTAATAGTATTTGAGCTTCGAGTACATACCTATACCTTTTCAACATGCTCATATACTTACCTTCTCGCTTTCATCACAAGCTTTGAACTATCCGTTAAACCACTTGGAATACTACAGGATTTTCAATAGGCCTCAAACATAGGGTAAGATGCTGATGCCATGTCTCAGACATGGTCTTACACTGGCTCACACATCAAGGTCGATGCCATGTCCCAGACATGGTCTTACACTAACTCTCATATATCGAGGCTGAGCCATGTCCCAACATGGTCTTACACTGGCTCACATCTGTTGGTGCTAATGTCATGTCCTAAACATGGTCTTACACTAGCTTTCATATATCGAGGCTGATGCCATATCCCAGAGATAGTCTTACACTGGCTCTCATAATGTGGCCGATGCATGTCCCAGACATATCTTACACTAGCACACATGTCCCCCAAATGTGATGGCATGAATATTCAATCTATTCTCGAAGTTCAGCTAGGAGTTTATCACGTTAAGTCTCGTCATACATTTCTCATAGCCACATTCAAACATTTCATGCAAAATTAACCATTCAGTGCATAATTATGATAAAGCTGTAATATTTACGCACAACTTACTCATTTCAATGGAATATCATATTCCATCAAATTTCCAATGCATTCAATCATCACATAAATTTTATTAACATTTGGCATCACTTTCTCATATATAATATCATCAACATAAAATTCAATACAATCGTAGCAAGATAGATTTCAAGTATATTAACAATAACATGGATATCATACTTATTTAATCACACAGACTTACCTTGAATGCAATTTCGGCTAATTACGCCATTTTAGTCCATAACCTCATACTTTCCAATTTAAACCCGAATCTCGGTTCCTTGATTTCCAAGGGAACTAAGTGGCTAAAAATTTAAGCTCTCAAAACCCCGATGTTTGCTGCCATTTTTCGATGGAAGAAGAAGAAGAAATGAAAAAGATGACAACTTTTTCTTTATTTTATTTTATTACCAAAATAAGTCACCTAATGCCACCAAATGTTGACTTTTCAAATTTTCTTGTCCCTATGGCTGACCATCACTCCCAAAATAGCCTATTTTCACTTTAAAGACCTCCAATTTTGGTTCTCTAGCTATTTAACACATTTGGGTAGTAAAACAAAACTTTTGCCCTTTATGCGATTTAGTCCTTTTTCGCAATTAAGCTCACAAACGCTAAAATTAGTTCGCCAAAATTTTCATGCACTCATATAATAATGCTATAAGATAGAAAATAATACTAACACAATTTCTTGACCTCAGATTTGTGGTTTCAAAACCACTGTTCCGACTAAGCCCTATTTCAGGGTGTTACAATGAGGGACGTGGTTGAGGACTTACTAGTAATTGTTATCATGGTGGTCATAACAATGATACTTCTAACCCCCAGAAGAATAATAATAATGAAAGACAGGAAAGAAGTGCTCAAAATAATCCTTCAAAGATTGTTGAGAATATATGCTACCAATGTGGTCTGGAGGGGCATTGGTCACGTACCTGTCGTACGTCTTAGCATTTAGTGAAACTTTATCAAGCATCCATTAAAAAGAAAGAAAAGCATATGGAGACAAATTTTATATCCCAAAATGATGAAATTAAGGCAAAAGATGAAGGTATTGACTATAATACTAAAATTGACCATGCCTAAGAGGGTGATAAATTTAATGATCTTAATAATATAACTCACCTAGATGCGGCAGATTTCTTTGAGAATCATTAGAAAAATTGATGTTACTTTGACATTTTTATGTTGTTTTAATTATGTTTTTTTTCTTGCATAAAGAATAATTTATATATTTAATAAATATTTGCAATGTTTCTCACATTATATTTTGTTTGTTTTTATGAATAATATGAATATTCAACAAAATTTCGATGGACCCAAAATCAATGGAGATACGTGTCTTGCAGGTAGTGCTACAACACATACGATACTCAAAGATAAAAAATAATTTTCTCATTTGACAATGAGTAATGCCCATGTTAATACCATATCGGGTAGTTCAAAACTTATTGAGGGCTTTGGAAGAGGTATTATTTTATTATCTAAAGGTACAAAATTTATCATTGATGAGACTTTATATTCCACTAAGTCTCAAAGAAATTTATTGAGTTTTAAAGATATTCATTTTAATGGAAATCATATTGAGACTATGACTGAGAATAATATTGAATATCTATATATTACAAATGTTGAATGTGGAAAGAAATATGTTTTGCAAAGGCTACCTAATTTTTCATCAGGTTTATATTATACACATATTAGTTCAATTGAGTCATATGTTACTACAAACAAGAAGTTTGTAGGACCACATACATTTACTATTTGGCATGACTGATTAGGCCATCCCGAATCTATTATGATGCGAAGAATCATCGAGAATTCAATTGTGCACCCATTAAAGAACCAAAAGATTCTTGAATTCAAGGATTTATCTTGTGTTGCTTGTTCTCAAGGAAAATTAATTATTAGACCATCATCAGCTAAAGTTGGGATTGAATCTCTCATATTTATGGAACTTATTCAAGGTGACATATGTGAGCCCATTCATCCACTATGTGGACCATTTAGGTATTTTATAGTGTTAATAGATGTATCAAGTAGGTGGTCACTTGTGTGTTTATTATCGACTCGCAACCTGACGTTTACGAGACTACTTTCTTAAATAATTCGATTAAAAGCACAATTTCAAGATTATGCAATCAAAACTATTTGTCTTGATAATGCTAGTGAGTTTACATCCCAAGCTTTTAATGATTATTGTATGTCAATTGGGATAAAAGTTGAACATCCTGTAGCTCATGTTCACACACAAAATGGTTTAGCTGAAATGTTTATCAAACGCCTCTAACTAATAGCTCAACCATTTCTTATGAGAACAAAACTCCCTGTTACAGCTTGGGGATATGCTATTTTGAATGCAACACTTATGCGCTTAAGGCCAACAAGTTATAATAAGTACTCTACATTACAATTGGCTTATGGTCAGGAGCCAAATATTTCCCATCTTAGAATTTTTGGATGTGCAGTATATGTTCCAATTGCTCCACCACAACGCACGAAGATGGGTCTTCAAAGCAGGTTGGGAATATATGTTGGTTATGAATCTCCTTCTATAATTAAATATGTTGAACCATTAGCTGGAGATTTATTTACTGCATGATTTATTGACTGTCATTTTGATGAAACAACATTCCCAACATTAGGGGGAGAGAAAATACAAATGGTAAAAGAAATTACATAGAATGGATCATCATTACCTCAATTAGATCTTCGTACAAGTCAATGTGAACAAGAAGATCAAAGGATCATAAATTTGCAAAACATCGCTAATCAATTGCCAGATTCATTTACTGACCTAAAGAGAATTAAAAAATCTCACATACTAGCTAAAAATGATCCAATATGAATTGATATCCCAATAGGGCAAATTGTTAGTGCAAAAGAAAGTAATCCACGCCTGAAGCGTGGAAGGCCATTCGGTTCCATAGATAAAAATCCTTGTAAAAGAAAATGAGCAATTATTCAAAATGGTAATATTGTGGAGGCAAGTGCCCAAGAAAAAGCCAAAGATATAACTAATAAAAAACCCTAGAAGAGGTTTAGGTACTTGAAAATGGTGATAACGAAGCAATCTCAATAAGTTATGTTACTTAGGAAAAAGATTGTAACGCCCTGAATAGTTTATTTTATTTCTATAAATATTTGACACAATTGTGTATCTACTTCAGTGGTTTAGTGTTCTGAGTGTGTGTTTTAGGTCTTGGGTTTAAGTCCCATCTTTGATAAGTTTGTTATTTTTGATCCAAGCCTTACCCTTGTAGAGTGGGCTTATATTAAATTGTCTATAAATACATATCAGAATGAGCTTGCTGGTTCACGTGGCAAGGGAGTTGGTGTGTTAGAAGTCCTGTGTTCGAATCCCCGTGTTAGCATGGATGTTAATTTTTGCTTTGTCGACTGATGGAAGTTCGATAGAGTTGGGATTCTGAGGAAGTTGTTGTTAGTGAGATAGTGGGGAGGAATTTGAGGGATTCATGATATCTTTTATTTTATTTTTTTTAATTCCTCTCTCTTTCAAAATCCCCAAAAAGATTTTGATGTTAATTTCTTTTCTTTTTGCTTTCTGCCTTTTTCTCTTCCTTTTTCTTGTTGGTGTTTTTGTGTTATTTTTCTATCTGTGATTGAATTTTCGTATCTCACTTTTTTGGTGCTCAGTGTGCATTTCTGGTACGTTTGGTAGGTGCGATTACTATTTCGGTTAGTGAATCTTTGGTTAATGGGGTTTATTTGGTGTTTAGGAGAAGATCAAGGGGCTTAGGGTTTCCAATCAGTGCTTTAATTGTATGAAATCTCTATTACTAGTTCGAAGGTAAGAAATTTGATGGATTAAAAGGTTGTTGTTTTGGATGTAGTTCAGTTTAATGTCAATATTGGCCAATGTTTAGGCGTTGTGTGACTTGGGAGTGATTTTGCATCAAAACCGTAATAGTTGTGTTACCAAATCATGAAAAACAAAATTTTGGCAAATGCCAAAATTGCTTACTGTTGATGCGACATGGGCGTATGGTTGGCTGTGTGGTTGGCGAAGGCATGGTCGTGCGTAAGACACAGTTGTGTGGTGATGTGGATGTGGCCGTGTGTGCCATACGGGCTAGACCAAGTTGGGCGTATGGGCCAACACGGGCATATGGGCCCAAAATTTTGAATTTTTCCCTAGGGTCGCATGAGTCATTCCAATCGACTGTGGGCCTACCATAGGGATAGGGGCTAACCTAACCCTATTTCATATGTTATTATATTCTGATAGACTAATCTAAGTAGGGTACTATTTGTATGCCTATTATCTGTATATAAGTATGTTGAGCATGTCAAATTTATCATTTCTGTATCTGTTTTGGGGTGGGATTTGCATATAAGGAGGAAGTGTTTTGTATGGTGATCATTACCTATCATCTGGCAGCTAGGCTACACATTATCTGATATGTGTCGTATGGACACTATGTGGTGTGTAAGGATGGGTGGGTGTTTTTAACCCCACATGGTGTGATGGGATGGACGGAGATGGTGTGTAGAGATGGAGGTAGGACTCACTGTATTTGTTCTGTATATTTGCATAACTATTTTTTTTATTTGTATCTGAAATGGACATAAGTCTGAATCTACATCTGACTGTATATGAGATTACTGTATGTTTTTCGCGTCAATTTCTGTTGGGTTACACACTGAGTTTTCGTAAATTCACTTTTGTTTGTCTATTTTGTACAGGTAATCCACAGACTTAGGCGGATCGGTGTAATAGAGTCTTACGATGACCATTAGTCTACGAATTGATTTTAATTAAAGGTTTAATTATTCAAGGTTTATTTCTAAGAGTTTTGTATTAATTGGACTCTCCGTACTGTTGATTTAAATTTTGGGATTTGGATTTTTTGTTTAATAATTTATTAGGACGACTAGCTAAAAACATGGTTTTTACTAAACCGTACTGTTTTTTATGGTGATCATCGCCTATCATCTGGCAACTAGGCTACACATTATCTGATATGTGTCACATCGACACTATGTGGTGTGTAAGGATGGGTGGGTGTTTTTAACCCCACATGGTGTGATGGGATAGACGGAGATGGTGTGTAGAGGATGGGGGTAGGACTCACTGTATTTGTTCTGTGTATTTGCATAACTGTTTCTGTTAGCTATATCTGAAATGGACATAAGTTTGAATCTGCATCTGACTGTATATGAGATTACTATATGTTTTGTACGTCAATTTCTGTTGGGTTACACACTGAGTTTTCGTAAACCCACTTTTGTTTGTCTGCTTTGTACAGGTAATCCACAGACTTAGGCGGATCGGTGCAGCGGAGTCTTGCGATGACCATTAGTCTACGAACTGATTTTAATTAAAGGTTTTATTATTCAAGGTTTATTTCTAAGAGTTTTGTATTAATTGGACTCTCCATACTGTTGACTTAAATTTTGGGATTTGGATTTTTCATTTAATAATTTATTAGGACGACTAGCTAAAAACACGAATTTTTACTAAAACAAAGGTTTTCTAAACTTACGAATGAGATTTTAAGAAAATAACATTTACTATAACATCCACTGCAAAATTTTGTTTTGGCAAATAAAGTAATTAATTAATGTTTTTGACAATGGATATAACCGAATATGAGTTTTTTGAACCGAAATGATTTAATGTAACCTTTTTTGAAACCCATTCTTTGTGACATCTCCAGATTTGGCCATAACGTCTAGGCCGGGTTTGAGGTGCTAGATTTAGTGGTATTAGAGCCAGGTTGTAAAACTCGGGCTGTGAATTTTGGGTTCCAAACTTTTGTTTCAAAAAGAATTAATTTTAAATAGTTTGAATAATTTGAGAAAGTATGTGGTACACCGAATCTCCGGAGCTGATCTTGTAAGTATTTTTGAACTTAGATAGCACTTTCTGAAAACACTGTCGTTAGTACTTTCTAAGAACGATACTGAGATAATTAGAGACTAAAATCTCTCAAACATCTCTGAACTTTTGATAATTTATACGTAAAATATCTGCTAATAAATATTGAGACTGATGGATAAAACTTTATAATGTAGAAAAAAATTTTAAATTTATGATGAGCGTTCGTGGAACTCACAGACGTAGTATTTGTAGTCGCGGTAGAGGCTGTAGGAGGGCTCGAGCTGAGTCTTCCTCTCTCTGCAGTATGCCAATTTTAGACATGAGTTACGCTGGACCCCATTCTGGATCTGGGGGCCGTGGGTCGATAACTGCACGACTCCGGTCCATTTATGCTGAACTATTTAGGGGTGCCACGGGAGTCACCCCTACTATGGCCAAGTATTGGTTTGAGGCCACCGAAAGGATCATGAATAATATAGACTATACACCCAAGCAGAAACTTAAGGGTGCAGTCTCTGTGCTTCGAGACAAGGTATATCAGTGGTGGTTATCGGTTGAGAAGGGTACTGTAACACCCCTTACCAGTATTTAAAGCCCGGACAGGGTACGAGGCATTACCAGATTTAAACATAAACAACCACACATTTCTGAGCCATAAATTTTTGTCAAATTTTAAAACCATTCACATTCAATCACAGTGTCCCTATTATGAGCCTACGAGGCCCAAAACATAGATTGGATGAGGTTTGGGACTAAACCAGATACTTTAGAAAAGTTTACAACACTTAGAAAAATTTTCCACTAAACAGGGGTCACACGCCCTTGTAGCTTGAGACATGCCCGTATGGGCAGGCCGTGTGGTGACACATGCCCGTGTCCCTAACCCGTGTAACTCCCTGTTTGTCGCCCAAGAACAAATTGAAGACACATAGCCAAGTCACACACTTGTGTGCTAGGCCATGTGGTCGATTTAATTATTTTGATTTTTCATAAAATAGGTGCAGATTTCACACACCCGCGCTTGAGATCGTGTCTGTAACACCACTAACCTGAATCCGTAGTCGGAATGGGGTTAGAGGTATTACCAGACCAAACACAACTTCCAAATGATTACATAAACTCTTAGATCATTTTGAATACATATATAAAATAATAATTAAATCACAAAGTAAAATTTTACGAACATTAACATTAAACAAACATCTCATTTCATACTCGAACCCTATTTTGTTAAAAAAATAATCATGTTCCCTTATAACTTGAATTACTACTCATTCGGTCTCTCTCTTTTTTTTTTTAAAACCTCAGCCGAATATGAAGTTCAATGCAACATATAGAATGTGTAAAACATACAAATTATAGTACACTTCAAACTCATATTAAGTAAATCATATATATATAGAACTCACGAAAACCAGGTATACATAATCTTATCAATAGAATCTTATCATATTCGGCACATATACATTACGACATAATCAACCAGTTTATAATCATAATTTAGGGACTGACCTATACACTGCTCAACATTTATCAATTATCAAGTAAGACATTTATGCATCACATAAAAAAGAAATCATATTAACATCATGATTTACTATTAGACAAGTCACCTTACATTTGGTCATTTTTCAATGCATTTAGCCAAATACAACTATGTTTAACAAATATGTATCAAAAATTGTTCACTTTTAACTTTATTCAATCAATTTACAAGTCTATACATTTTAAAGGTCTAAACTAATATATATAATTATATATATACATATATCAAACATACTTTGCACAACATTTTCACATCCTGTAACCAAATAAAAACATGATATTATTACCTATTAAACAATATAACAAAGACCATAATAATTAAATGAAAAACCATATATTTGACTAAGCATTTAAGTATACATTTTTCTAAGATTTGTATCATATCAAATTTATTACAACATATGTTATTACAAATATAAACCAAATCATGTTAAATGCATATACTATACTTTTACCACAAAACAACTCAAAGCTTACTTGCTATTCATTAACTCTGAAAATAAATAAACCATTCATAAAAACAATTCATACCATATAACATATATATATCAAAATAAAATCCAACCATGATTGTGTACAACTTAATATTCTTTAATAACAAACTACCTTATATTGCCTTAACTAAACATATCAACCCATTCACATTCACTTTTATCCAAGCATAAACAAGGGTCGAATCAATCATTTATACATATCCAAAATCTTCAACCATTTTCAATGCACATAACACATATAAACATGATTAAGGTTTCATGTACTCATATAATATACTAACCATAATTTACATATAAACACATATAATAGCCAAAACATCATAACCACAACCAAACATATCCATAGCATATTACAACTTAAAACCAAACATTAATCCTATATGTCACAAAGTATACTTACCAAATCAAGCATAAACCATGATCAAATATAACTGAACATAAGCAAAACGATCAAGCCTTGTAACCGAACTTAACAAAATAAACAATCCATTTTTGTAACGCCCCGAATTCGAGACCGTCGCCAGAGTCGAGCACGAGGTGTTAACGGACTTAATTCATTAATTAAACAGCTCAAAAAATTTATTTTAGAACTTCCAGACAAGCTGGGTAACTGCTTCATAGTCGCTTAAAAATTCGTATCTCGAGTTATGAAACTCGAAATACAATTCCATAAATTTTATCTGAAACTAGACTCATATATCTATCAACTAATTGTTTTTTAGAATTTTGGTCTGGCCAACTAGTACAGTTTATTAGCTAAAGTCTCCCCTATTTTAGGGTTCGACTACTCTGACCCCTGTATATTACGAATTAAATATCTCCCTATACAGAGTTTCGATTATTATGATGTTTTTTTCTCATAAAACTAGACTCAATAATGAATCTGTACATGTAAAGAATGACTTCTAATTATCTTTGTACAATTTTTGGTGAATTTCCAAATTCAGAACAGGGGATCTAGAAATCGCTATGGCCCTGTTTCATAAAAATTTTAATATCTCATAAAATATAACTCATATACCTATTTTGTTCCATCCATATGAAAATAGACTCATCAAGCTTTAATTCTAATCTCATTCACTATCTAAATCCATTTCTACTATTTTTAGTGATTTTCCAAATTCACGTCATTATTGTTGTCCGATACTATTTTAAAGCTAATTTCACATTTTTCATGATTTCCATGGAATAACTAGCATTTAGGCATACATAACACCAAACATGTCCTTGATTAGCCATTCCAACAGCTAATCATTATCATGCATTTACATACCATTCATCAGCCATATCATAAGATCATAGACACAAAATGGCTATGATGCTATACATGCCATACTCAAAATGAAACGACTAGCTATACCAAAATAATCCTCGTGATATTGTGCCCGGACCTCCGAAGTACTTTACGACCCTCGAGTTAGCTTGACAAAACTATAAAAAGAAGGAAAATAAAGGGGGTAAGCATTAAGCTTAGTAAGTTTGCATGCAAATAAATAACAACATTCATAAGAATTATCTTACTACATGGCATGATACTACTTAATGCAACTTCATTAATTGTCATAGATATATGTTATTGGTGTTAAAATAAAATAAATAAAATAGTGAAAGGTGAAAAGAACAAGGCTTAGTTCATCTTTTGTTCTTCATTTGCCGAATATAGGAGGGAAAGCTAGGCTTTCGGTCACTCTTTGATTTTTGCTTGATTAAGGTAAAAATTTCTTGTTATTTCCTTTGAATTTTTTTAAGTGTGGTTGATAGCTAAGTATTTGACTTAGCCCATTTTGAAATTTTGAATTCTATGGTGATTTGGGCATTCGGCCATGATATCGATGGTAAGAAATGGTGGTTGTTTTATGCTCTTATGAGTAAAGGTGCATAAGTGAGGTTTAAACTTGTTAGATATGCATAGTAGTGGTTTAGGTGCTTTGGGGAATTTTGGCTAACATGTTTGTGCTTACCGAAATTGAATTTGAGGTTTTGAGCATAATTTGTGTAACTTGTGAATGAAATACTTGAAATTATGAATTAGGAACATGAATTTAGTCAGCTACTTAAGACAAATTGTCAAATAATGGTCAACATTAGTGTTATTTACTTAATTGGCAAATTGAGCTTAGAATAGGTGAATTCGTGGGTATGGGGCAAAGTATTTATATTCGGCCATTAGCTAGATTTTGTTAAGATTTGGATAATTTTGAATTTAGTCAATATGCTTAAAAAGAAGCTTTCATGGTTGCCGAATTGTTAAGTGAGAAGTTGCTAAGTAAAACTGATGTTAAAATCAATGAAATAGAGAATGGTAGGTTTAATTGAAGAAGTCATGCTTTATGTGCCTTATTTGCTTATTGAACATTCGGCTTTGTCCCTAGAGAATGAATGAATTGTTGATAATTGTTTATGGGAATTAGCTTTGCTATGTTTATGTTAATAAGATGAGAAATGAATTAAGATGGTCCTAGTGTGCTGATTGGGAGCTAGGAAATTGAGTTAAAGATAGAAGATAGTGCCTAAATATTTCATAGACATTTTTGACACTTAAGTTCACATGAATTTAAGCTTACTAAGTGATCACATATTCGGCTCTTGACGATTATTATGTCATGAATAATGAGTTTGATTAAAATATTATGTAAACTTGATCAAATCAATAATTTAGTTGTGACTTGTAACATAGTTGTATTTGGCCGAATGTGTATGTAAAGGAAAATTGTGTGTGTGTGTGTGTGTGTGTGTGTGTGTGTGTGTGTGTGTCATATTGGAATGAAAGTGTAATTATTGAATGAGAGGTATGAATAAGGTTTAATATAATTAAACTTGTTTAACATAGCTCAAGAGCATAAAGGGGCAACATCGGATAAGGGAAAAGCTAAAGTCACGGAATAGCCAACCCGAAATTTGTTTAGAAAGATACAAGGTAAGTCTTTGAGTAATGGAACTTAGCTTATGATTTGATAAAATCATGATATATAAGCATAATAAATAAATTGTGACCTAAAGGTTCTACTTGAATTACGTAGTGAGATAAATAATTTATGCATATGACTTGTAGCCGAATGGTTATAGAAATCATGTTGGATAGCGAAACGAAATCGTGTTCCTTGTATGTGGCTATTGAGCCGAAAGTGGAATGGTTGATAAGCATGTTGTGCTTGTGTTCCAGTAATGTAAATGAAATGCTAATGTGTTATGATATATATATGTGCATGATAATTAAAGATTATAACCGGGCTAAGACCCGCAGGCCTTGTGTGAGATTTATATCCGGGCTAAGTCCCGAAGGCATTCGTGCTGGTGTTATATCCGGGCTAAGTCCTGAAGGCATTCGTGCTGGTGTTATGTCCGGGCTAAGTCCCGAAGGCATTCGTGCTGGTGTTATATCCGGGCTAATTCCTGAAGGCATTCGTGCTGGTGTTATATCCGAGCTAAGTCCCGAAGGTATTCGTGCTGGTGTTATATCCGGGCTAAGTCCCGAAGGTATTCGTGCTGGTGTTATATCCGGGCTAAGTCCCGAAGGCATTTGTGTTGGAAATATGTATACACATAATCGAAAAAATATATATACACATGATTCATACTTTAATATCATATACATATATTATTTAGCCGAATTTAAAATTGCAATTAATACACATATAATCAACACTTAACATATATAATTCCTGTCATTACTTCAAATACCAAAACTTATTCATTACTTTATCGTCAAACATAAATTACTTTTCATTTCTCAATGCCGATTTGTAATTTACTACTAATTACTACAATTATTTATGGATCACCTGTATTGAAATTTAACAACATCAATTTGCTTATAAACTTACCTCAGGCGATGAAAAACGGAACGGGACGACTGGTCAACCACTTTAGTTTTTCCCTGATCCAAATCCGATTTCTTTGATTCTTGATCTAAACATATTCAAATTAAACTCATTCAGACAAATTTTGCATTTAATTTAGTCCAAAAACACATAAATGGGAAAATTACCATTTTCCCCTAACATTTTACACTTTTTACAATTTAGTCCCTATTGCACAGAACACAAATTATGCAAAATTTCACCGCAACCATGTTAGGCCGAATGCTCCTACTGCTCATACAAGTCCATATATTTCATTTATTTCACATTTTAGTCCTTAAATTTATTATTTTTCAATTTAGTCCTAATTACTCATAATCATCAAAAATTCCAATACAAACATGTTAACCCAAAACATATCTTTCATATTTCAACATCAAACAACAAAAATCACAAGCTTTCAACATTGGCATAACTCAAAATATTCATCAAAACTAAAAATTCAAGCATGGGTCTTGAAGATAACTTAGCAATGATCTCAAAAACGTAAAAATTATCAAAAACCGAGCTAAACACATACCTTGATTGAGCTTAAGAGATGGCCGAACCCTAACTTCTATTTTCTTTTCTTTTTTTTTTCGGTTGATGAACAAAGAAACATAAATGGCTTTCATTTTTTTATGATATGTTTTATATTATATTAACTTATATTATTAATTTGTTAAATTAACCTTAGTTAAAATTTTATATTATCATTTATAACATGTCTTATTCCGTCCACTAATACTAATAATGGCCCAATTACAACATAAAGGCTTCATATTATAAAAATATCAACAATTTGGTCCTCACACATTAAACTATCAAGTTTTCATTTTATGCGATTAAGCCTTTTTATTTAATTAGACACTCAAACAACAAAATTAAATCATGAAAATTTCACAAATATAAATTCACACAAAATAAATACAGAAAATAACTTTTAAATATTTTTTTATTTGGATTCGTGGTCCCAAAACCACGGTTCTGATTAGGTCTAAATCAGGATGTAACAACTCTCCCCCCTTAGGGATTTTCGTCCTCGAAAATCTTACCGATGAATAGAATTGGATAATTTTCTTTCATTGCATCTTTCTTACTCAATGTCAATGGTAAATTGAATTTAAAATTCATCATGACTCTGTCCCATTTCCATTCAAGTATCATGATCAGCAGAAAACAATCCAAAAATTACTTGATGCTCGGTTTTTACTTGCTGGCAGACTAAACATTTCGAAACAAAGTCAGAAATGTATCGTTTCATACCATACCACCAGTATAGCTGTTTCAGATCTTTAAACATTTCATACTACCCTGTGAACAGATAACCGGCTACTGTGAACTTCTTTCAAAATCATCTGAATCAACTTTGAATTTTATCAGGACACATACTCGATTTCTGAACCTCAAACAACCTTCAGCATCAATTCTAACCAATATTAGAATTACATTGGGCTCGTTTCGCTAACAAATCATCATCATTTTTTTAGCATTATAAATTCGATTCTAACTGAACTAGCACTGAAGCTTTTGTCAAAAGGGCTTTCACTGATCGAAACTTTTCTGGCACTTTTTTGACCTCTCGAACTTAACATCTTTCTGTAACAGCTTTGCCATCGAGGTTGCAATCATAGGGAAACCTTTCATGAACTATCCATAATAACTGACAAATCCCAGAAAACTTCAGACTTCAGAAACATTTCTCGAAGGTTTCCAATCAAGTATAGCTAAAATTTTACTCAGATCATCCCGAATACTCGATGCTGATACAACATGGCCTTGAAAATTGACTTTGCATAACCAGAACTCACATTTACTGAACTTTGTGTACAACTGTTTATCTTGCAAAGTCTATAACACAAGTCTTAGATGTTCGGCATGCTTAGTTTCATCATGGGAATAGATCCAGATGTCATCTATGAACACAACCACAAACTGATCCAAATACTGTTTGAAGATCTAATTCATCAAATCCATGAAAACAATAGGTGTATTAGTAAATCCGAAAGGCATAATCAAAAACTCATAGTGTCCATACCGCGTTCAAAAAGTAGTCTTTGGCACATCGAAGTCTTTAACTTACAACTGATAGTAGCTTGACCTCAAATCTATCTTCAAAAACACTGTGAACCCTTTCAGTTGATCAAACAAATCATCAATCCATGGCAACGGATACTTATTCTTTATAGTTTCCTTGTTGAGCTGTCTATAGTTGATGTACATTCTCATAGTTTCATCCTTCTTTTTCACAAATAATACAGGTGCTGTAACACCCCGAACCCGAGACCGGCACCGGAGTCGGACACGAGATGTTAACAAACTTTGAAAATTTTTCCAGACACTGCCCAGTCTGAGTACTAGTCGCTTCAAAAATCATATCTTGAGTTTCACAACTCGAAAATCAGTTTTGTGATTTTTCCCTGAAACTAGACTCATGTCCCCACCTATGTATTTTTTTCTAGAATTTTTGGTCAGGCCAATTAGTACAGTTTATTAGTCAAAGTCTCCCATGTTACAGGGGTCGACTACACTGACCTTTTCCCATTACGACTGGGATATCTCTCTGCACAGAGCTTCAATACTGATGCCGTTTGTTTCTATGGAAACTAGACTCAGAGAGGAATCCATACATATATGGTATGACCCCTAATTATCTCTGGTCAATTTATAGTGAATTTCCAAAGTCGGAACAGGGAATCCAGAAACTGTTCTGGCCCTGTTCCACAAGAACCCGAATATCTCTTACTGTACTGTTCCTATGATTGTTTCGTTACTTCCATATGAAAGTAGATCCATCAAGGTTCGATTACATAATTTATTCACTATTTAATTCCACTCCTACGAATTCTTGTGATTTTTCCAATCCACACCACTGCTGCTATCAGCTTCTGTTTTCAAAGTGAACCTTACCTAATTTGGGGTTTCATGGACCCAACTAGGGCCTTGTCATACATAAGCCCACATATGATCATACTTAGCCATTCTAGTGGCTGATCATTTGCTCAACACTTCCATTCCAACTATAGTTACATCATGAAACCATCTATACATTCATAAATACGAATGGTTTAATGCCATACTCCACTTCTACAAGCCATTTTCGCATGGCTGTACACTTATACATTTCATAAAGTACTCGAAAGACAACAATGGGTAGTCCTATACATGCCATAACAAAATTCAACCAAAATAGTACCCAAAAGAGCCTTTGATAGTGTGGGCGACTTCGACTTCAAGATCCCGAGTCCGATAGCTAGAGAACCAAAAATCTATAAAACAGAGGAGCAATGTAACGAGTAAGCAATTTATGCTTAGTAAGTTTGAGCAAGGAATTCCAGCATAAACAAAGAATATCACACATTTAGCTAAACGGAATATTTCATAATACGCAATTTATCGATATTAAACTTGCTTCACAACATTAACAACCCTTATGCACATACACAATAGACTAACTTAGCCGAAGGCCGATAGCTCGTTTATCAACTGAGCGAACATTTATTTGTAAGGGCTCGATTAAATTCAACACATACGTAACATATCCCCATATTGGGATGTTTTTCGAGTATTCGCTGGAATTTTACAGCAAGCTCATTCATTACCAAATCACGTACCTTCGGGATTTAACCGGATATAGCTCCTCGTTCAAATGCCTTCGGGACATAGCCCGGTTTTAGTAACTCACACAATGCCTTCGGGATGTAACCCGGATTTAACAACTCGCACGAATGCCTTCGGGACTTAACCCGGCTTTAATAACTCGCACGAATGCCTTCGGGACTTAACCCGGATTTAGTATCTCGCACAAAGGCCTTCGGATCTTAGTCCGGATATATTCGCTTAGCACAAAGCCTTCGGGACTTAGCCCGGACAGCATTCAATTAATCATGCACATCTAACAATAATTCATGGTACATTCATATTTCATTTTCGTTTACGAAACTCAGACACAAGGCACATATTGTCCTTGCACATTCGGCTCAATAGCCACACATAGAGCATGATTTAATCACATCGAAATTTAAGCTCTCTTACTCAAGAACTTACCTCGGGTGTTGTCGAACGATTCCGCTAGCTATTCAACCACTTTTTCCTTCCCTTTATCGGTTTTATTTCCCCTTTGCTCTTGAGCTTAATCAAACAAATAAATTGATTTCATCATTTAGGCATCAAAAGATGAACACAAGGCACTTAGCCCATATTTATACATTAGACATTAAAGTCTCATACATGCAAAAATCATGCATCAACACAACATATTAGCTAATTTCTTTGCCCTTGGCCGAATATGCATGTCCATTTTTGGGGTCGATTTCAACACTTAATACACACATATACACACTAGTAAAGCATCCTCCCCCTTTTCATCAATTTAACACATGCATTGCTCATTAACATGCAAAGTTACATTCGGCCTTAGCACACATCTTGCTAGCCGATTCTTCTCCATTTAGCAACCAATGCACATATGTGCTCACACAAAAAAAATGCTAAAAAGGAGGTTCAAGAATCATCAAGCCATCATCACATGCATCATTAACAAGCTTCATATTTTGCATGCAATGGCATTAACACAACCTCCACCTAGGCCGAATCTTAACTCATCCTCATGCCTCATCACCACAACATCAAACATCAACCAAGAATGATGCATCCATGGTCAAGTGCCATTTCCATCACATAGCAAGATTTAGACCATGGGTTAGGTAGAACTCAAGCTAACAACTAAAACATGCATGCCTCTCATGGAACATCATCAAACATACCTTAGCCTAGCTACATGCATGGCCGAATCTCTTCACCTTTCTTCTTCTTTCCTCCTTAAAATTTTTGGCCAAGGATGAACCAAAGGATGAGAAAATTTTTCTTTGTTTTTCTTTCTAGTTTTGGCAAGCATGAAGATGAGAAAAGGATGAACAAAATTCCCCCTTTCTCTTCTTTAGCTCACGGCAATGGGGGAACAAACACTACACACACATTTTTTTTCTTTTGTTTTCCATTTCTTTATTACCCATACTCCTTATTTTATTCTTCCACTAACAAAACATGTTTCATGACATGTTTTGCCCATCATTCCTTGTCATGGCCGGCCACTACTCATTAGGGGGGAAATTTGACATGCAAGTCCCCCCTTTGTCCACATGCACTATTAGGTCCTCACACATTGACCTATCACATTTTAGAATTTTCTCACATAAGTCCTATTAACTAAATTCACATGAAATCAACCAAATTGAAGCTTGAAATTTTCACACATTCATTATTACATATTCTAGACAATAAGTATCACATTCAAACATTTTAGTGACTCGATTTAGCGGTCCCGAAACCACTTCCCGACTAGGGTCAACTTTGGGCTGTCACAGGTGCACCTCAGGGGGAGAAACTCAGTCGCATAAAACCTTTATCTGTCAACTCTTGCAACTGAGCTTTCAATTCTTTTAATTCAGTAGGTGCCATTCTATATGGAGCTATCGATATTGGAATTGTCCCTAACATTAACTCAATACCGAACTTAACTTCTCGAATAGATGGCAAACCCGACAATTCTTCTGGTAGCACATCCGAGTACTCACACACAACAGGTACTAATTCAATCTTCCTTTCAGCCACTTTACTGTGAAGCTCATAGGCAAAATAATCTTTGTAACCTTTTCTCCCATATTTCTAAGCTAACATCGAAGATATCACCGCTGGTAATCCATTCAGATCATTAGATTCAATCCGAATAATCTCATCATTTTGGCACCGCAAATCAATAGTCTTTCTTTTGCAACTTACGACAGCATCATGCAAAGTTAACCAGTCCATACCCAGAATTATGTCAAACTCATCAAATGGAAACAACATCAAATTAGCTGGAAAACACGAATCTCAAATCATGAAGGGACAATTCTTACACACTTTATCAACCATAACACACCGGCCTAAAAGGGTTCAATATTCTAATCATAAACTCAGTAGACTCAACAGTCAAAGTCTTACTGAATACTAAATTCTCACATACATAAAAAAAATGAGTTGAATCAGAATCAATTAATGTAATAACGCTAATACCATAGAGAGTAAATATACCAATGATAATATCTGAGGATGAAGCCTCCTCACGTGCGCGTATAGTAATAGCTCTGGTAGGAGTATGAGCCTCAGATTGTATTGTTGTGTTTTTAATCCTTTCCTGACTGTTACTCACATTACCAATTTGTCTGGGTGGTCTGCCTCGAGCTGACACGTTTCTTGATCTCGCATTCTGTTTGGTGTTTTGTTCAGTTAATTCAGGGCATTCATGAATGAAATGATCCATCGATCCACATTTAAAATAGGCCCGATTAAGAATCTACAACTACTGGGATGTCGTTTACCACAATGTCCGCACTTAGGTCGTTTCGATTGAACATTACCAACACTAGCAATCGAAATGGCTCGTGAACTCACATGTGGTCTGTCTTGATCACATCTAGAAAAACCCACAGTATTCTTTGATCGGCTAAAATCATCCCTGAATTTCTTCGATGCTGGCTGAAATGTCTTTCTCGATGATCTTTTACAAGAATCTCTGGCTTCAAAATCAGCTGTTCTTTTCTCTTTTTTTTTTGCATAACTTGGGAAGTTACAGGAACTTGAGGGGGTGGAGGTTGTTGAGCAACCGAATTCGTTCGAACGAATTCCTTGAACCACTCATTCATTAACAGGAAGAAGGCTTGCTTAACCTCTCCCTCTAGACTATTTAAAATCGACCTAGAGTCAGTCGGCGCTGCCCCTTGGACAGGAGCGGGTGCATTATCTTCTATGTCATCCGTATAGCTCGATTGGATCCATTTCTATAAGAAAACACTTTTTTTAATTGTCAAGAATCATCACACTATCACAGTTAATAATTATTTCATGTATAGCTAGACTCACACGTGCTACATTAGTCCTAGAACTGACTAAACTGTAGCACTGATACCAATCAAATGTAACACCTCTAACCTGAATCTGTCGCCGGAATGGGGTTATGAGGCATTAGCAGACCAGATACAACTTCTGAACGATTACATAAACTCTTAGATCATTTTGAATACATATATAATAATAATTAAATCACAAAATAAAATTTTACGAACATTAACATTAAACAAACATCTCATTTCATACTCGAACCCTGTTTTGTTAAAAAAATAATCATGTTTCCTTATAACTTGAATTACTACTCATTTGGTCTATTTTTTTTTAAAACCTCAGCCGAATATAAAGTTTAATGAAACATATAGCATGTGTAAAACATACAAATTACAGTACACTTCAAACTCATATGAAAAAAAATCATACATATATAGAACTCACGAAAACTAGGTACATATAATCTTATCAACAGAATCTTATCATATTCAGCACATGTACATTACCACATAATCAACCAGTTTATAATCATAATTTAGGGACTGACCTATACACTGCTCAACATTCATCAATTATCAAGTAAGACATTTATGCATCACATAAAAAAAATCATATTATCATTATGATTTACTATTACACAAGTTACCTTACATTTGGTCATTTTTCAATGCATTTAGCCGAATACAACTATGTTTAACAAATATGTATTAAAATTTTTCACTTTTAACTTTATTCAATCAATTTACAAGTCTATACATTTTAAAGGTCTAAACTAATATATATAATTATACATATATATACATATACTAAACATAATTTGTACAACATTTTCACATCCGGTAACCAAATAAAAACATGATGCTATTACCTATTAAACAATATAACAAAGATCATAATTATAATTTAATGAAAAACCATATATTTGAATAAGCATTTAAGTATACATTTTTCTAAGATTTGTATCATATCAAATTTATTACAACATATGTTATTATAAATATAAGCCAAATCATGTTAAATGCATATACTATACTTTTACCACAATACAACTCAAAGCTAACTTGCTATTCGTTAACTCGAAAATAAATAAACCATTCATAAAAACAATTCATACCGTATAACATATATATATCAAAATAAAATCCAACCATGATTGTGTACAACTTAATATTCTTTAATACCAAACCACCTTATATTGCCTTAACTAAACATACCAACCAATTTACATTCATTTTTATCCATGCATAAACTAGGGCCGAATCAATCATTTATACATATCCAAAGTCTTCAACCATTTTCAATGCACATAACACATATAAACTTGATTAAGGTTTCATGTACTCACATAATATACTAACCATAATTTACATATAAACACATATAATAGCCAAAACATCATAACCATAACCAAACATATCCATAGCGTATTACAACTTAAAACCAAACATCAACCCTATATGTCACAAAGTATACTTACCAAATTAAGCATAAACCATGGTCAAATATAACCGAACATAAGCAAAATGACCAAGCCTTGTAACCGAACTTAACAAAATAAACAAGCCATCTTCGCATGGCTCATTATATATACATACTTCAAACTTGACCAAAAACAACCTACCTTATACCTGCCATAGATTCGAGTTAAAACTTATAAGATACCAAAAATAGTCGATAGTGTGATAGACTTTGTTGACGATCCTCGAGCTCGTAATTTGACTTCAAAATCTATAAAACAGAGACAAACATAAAGACATATAGTAAGCTATCATAGCTTGGTAAGTCATAAGCAATTAAATAACTTAATATCAATCTCAACTCATTTAAAACAAGCTAATTATACTATCATGATCACATTTATTCTCAAACTCAACAATTCATATATAACAATACTTTCATATTCAAATGTAACCTTGGCTGAATATACATGTACTTTTATCTGAGTAACATTCAACCTCAAATCCTTAATACCATCATATAACCAAATTTACATAAGTTCATATACATATATTTGTTTTTATCATTTTATAACACCTAACAAAAAACCAACTTACCTTATTTCGAATAAGAAATAAGCTTTTACATACCTGATCACTTTGGCTTGTTTAACACATTCAATCACACATAACATTACTCGTGGAACCATTCAGAATTAAATGAAATACTCGAATAATCACATGTATCGTACAATGCCAAAGTCCCATACGCCACTGTCCCAAACAGGGTCTTACTCGCACACATATATCAGAATCACATATCGATGCCAACATATTAAACATGGTCTTACTCGCACACATATATCAGAATCACATATCAATGCCAACATTTTAAATGTGGTCTTACTCGCACACATATATCAGAATCACATATCGATGCCAACGTACTAAACGTGGTCTTACTCGCACACGTATATCAGAATCACATATCGATGCCAACATATTAAACGTGGTCTTACTCATGATCACAAGTCGAAGCCTCATATATATATATCCATGTATCAGTTTTAACTTAGCCAAAGCACAAATATGTTCATTAATAGAATTATTATTCACTTTCTATGTCACAAAATCATCACATAATCTAGTATATATATACACATGATTCATACTTTAATATCATATACATTTATTATTTAGCCAAATTTAAGTCTGCAATTAATACACATATAATCAACACTTAACATATATAATTCATGTCATTACTTCAAATACCAAAACTTATTCATTACTTTATCATCAAACATAAATTACTTTTCATTTCTCAATGCCGATTTGTAATTTACTACTAATTACTACAATTTTTTATGGATCACCTATATTGAAATTTAATAACATCAATTTGCTTATAAACTTACCTCAGACGATGAAAAACGGAACAGGACGACTGGTCGACCACTTTAGTTTTTCCCTGATCCAAATCTGATTTCTTTGATTCTTAAGCTAAACATATTCAAATTAAACTCATTCAGACATATTTTCATTTAATTTAGTCCAAAAAGACATAAATGGGAAAATTACCATTTACCCCTGACATTTTACACTTTTTACAATTAGTCCCTATCGCACAAAACACAAAATATGCAAAATTTTAGTACACCCATGTTAGGCCAAATGTTCCTAGTGCTCATACAAGTCCATATATTTCATTTATTTCACATTTTAGTCCTTTAATTTATTATTTTTGCAATTTAGTCCTAATTACTCAAAATCATCAAAAATTACAATACAAAACATGTTAACCCAAAACATATCTTTCATAATTCAACATCAAACAAAAAAAAATCACAAGCTTTCAACAATTGCATAACTCAAAATATTCATCAAAACCAAAAATTCAAGCATAGGTCTTGAAAATAACTTAGCAACGATCTCAAAAACGTAAAAATTATCAAAAACCGAGCTAAACACATACCTTGATTGAGCTTAACAGATGGCCGAACCATAACTTCTATTTTATTTTCTTTTGTACTCGGTTGATGAACAAAGAAACATAAATGGCTTTCATTTTTTTATGATATGTTTTATATTATATTAACTTATATTATTAATTTACTAAATTAACCTTAGTTAAAAGTTTATATTATCATTTATAACATGTCTTTTGCCATCCGCTAATACTAATAATGGCCCAATTACAATATAAAGGCTTCATATTATAAAGACACCAGCTATTTGGTCCTCACACATTAAACTATCAAGTTTTTATTTTTCGCGATTAAGCTCTTTAATTTAATCGGACAATCAAACGATAAAATTAAATCACAAAAATTTCACAGATATAAATTCACACAAAATAAATACATAAAATAATTTTTAAATATTTTTCTAAATTGGATTCGTGGTCCCGAAACCACTATTCTGATTAGGGTCTAAATAAGGCTGCTACAATGTCATCCACACGGCTGAGACATATGCCCGTGTCTATACTCGTGTGCTCAATTCTAAGCATTCTGTTTTGTAAAATTTGGGTGTTGGGGACACACGGCCTAAACACATGCCCGTAGGACAAGCCGTGTGTCACACACGGCCTAGACGCACGTCCGTGTGCATACCTGTATGGACAAAATAAGGCTATTTGCCTAGCAATTTTGCCACCCTTTTATGTACAAACCTACATAGCATAACATAACACCAACTCAAGCATATACATACCACTAATTCAGCCACAAACAAGACATCAACACGACAATCACATGCTACCATTTGCCATGCACAAGCTTCACTTACTTATCAACTCAAATCATGTAAAGTTCCACATCCATGAAAGGCATCATCAAATAAATCACTTATACCAATTGTAGCCAATTTCAAATGGCCTTATACAAAATGAACTAGCAACTAATATGAGCCAACACATTTGGCCAATTCAATTATGACACATAATAAAATAACCAAGTCCCCTATACATGCCATAACTCAAAATGTTGAAAACATTGGTACCAAAATAATTGTTGATAGTGTGACTGGATTTCCGACAGCCTCTGATCCCCAAGCTAGCTTGGTGACACTATAAGACAAGGAAAGGAAAGGGGAGTAAGCTACATAGCTTAGTAAGTTCCTACGCAAATAATAAGTATCAAATCCAAACATTGAACATACAATTAACATGATGATAATTGGCATAAATATTATTAAGATCTTAAAATCATAAATTACTCAATCATAACCTTACCAAGGGTTTATCACATCACGAGCTCATTACGTATGATTTTTACGTACATACCTGAGCATCTCAAATTGTATTTACGCACAATTCATCTTTGACATGCTCGTTAAATTACCCGTTGAACCACTTGGAATACCAAAGGATACTCGGGACTCTCGTACACACAGTACTGTACCAATGCCATATCCCAGATATGGTCTTACACATGATCTCGTATCGATGCCAATAGCCAAACTATGGTCTTACACGAAGTCTCATATCGATTCCATATCCCATATATGGTCTTACACGTAATCTCAGTAACCTTAATGTCATGTCATTTGTATTGTATCTATTCTAAAGGTTCAACCGGGATTTTACGCTTGTCAAAAATTTGTTGACTACGTCCAAGGGTCAATCACAAGTCATACAATAATGAAGCATTTAAAACATAATTAAAACAATGCATTATTTATATATGAACTTACCTCGGTACAAAAATAGTAGAAATGGGACCTAATTGTCAAACACTTTATTTTTCCCCCGATCTAGGTCTGAACCTCGTTTCTCTTGATCTATAAAAACAAATTTAACTCATTTAATATTCACATTTTTTAACTCAGCCCAAAAATTACACTAGGGAAAAAATTATATTTTTACCCCTAAACTTTGACATTTTTACACTTCGGTCCCTAGGCTCGTAAAATGAAATGGATTCAATTTCTTCAATTCCCAACCTTAGCCGAACCTATTTCATGCTTATAACAGCCCACATTAACAGCCCACATTTTCCATTCTTTCACATTTTTACTCCTCATTTTATAACTTTTTAATAATATGTCCTTTTAAGCTTTTTCATCGAAAACCACTTAGCAAAAGTCATTTTTCAAACATCAAACTTGCATAATCTACCATTAAACATCAAAATACAAACATGTCTAACATGGATCAAACCCTATACCTTAATCATTTCTCAAATTAGTGGTAGAAATAGGTAGATCGAGTGATAATGACTTTAAAAATGTAAAGAGCATTAAAAACGGAACAAGAATGGACTTACAATCGAGCTTGAAAGTTGGAAAAACCCTAGCTATATTTTCCTTCTAAATTTTGGTACAAGGGGGAGAAGATGGACAAAATTTTGGCTTGATTTTTTGTCTTTTTAATTCATTTAATTACCGAATGACCAAAATGCCATTTTCTTAAAACATTAAAATTCTCTTACTTCATGTCTATTTTTGTCCACTAACTTAACAAATGGTCTAATTACCATCTAAGGACCTCTAATTTAAAATTTCATAGCAATTAGACAACTTTACCATGTAGAATTCAAGTTTTGTACTTTTTATAATTTAGTCCTTTTTGCTAAACTGAGTGCTCAAACGTTAAAATTTTCGAACAAAATTTTCACAGAATCATTCCTTCAAACTATAGACCATAGAATTATAAGAAAAATAAATTTTTTTGCCTCAGATTTGTGGTCTCAAAACCACTGTTATGAGTAGGCCCAAAATCGGGCTATTACAAGTACTCAGCCTGATCGTCTGAATTAGGATTTCTTTATGACTGCCTTTCAGCAATAGTATGTGGGTGTGAGCTATGTAGATTCTCATAGGTGTGAGTTCATGAATCTCACGCAAGGTGATAGATCTGTGGTCAAGTATGAGGCCGAGTTTCTGTGGTTGAGTTGCTACGCTCAAGGCATGGTGGCATTTGATATGCGAAGTGCATTGACTTTGAAGATGGCTTGAAGGATAGTTTGAAAGTACTAATTGCTCCATAGAGGGAGTGAGAGTTCGCGATTCTGGTTGATAAGGCGAAGATCGCCGAAAAGGTCAAACGTGTGGAGCGCCGGAATAGGGACTGTGAGAGGGGTAAGAATAAGAAGGAGTTAGATCCCTCTAGTTCTATCTAGAGGCCTAAAAAAAAGGCTAGACCTGGTGGGCCAGTTAGAGTGGGGGGTCCTACTACTCCTTCTGGGATTCAGCCTGGTGGATATTGTAGTAGGTGCCATCTGGGTGAGTGTTGGAGGAGGTTAGGGGCTTGTTTGAGGTGTGGGTCTTTAGAGTACCGTATTAGAGAGTGTCCACAATGGGCAAACCAGACGCAAGACCTGGTTTGGTACAGCCTCAAAGGGCAGTTCAGCAACCATCTAGGGGCTGTGGACTGGCTAGGGGTGGTAATGGTTTAGACTGTGGACAGAGAGCACCGGGCAGAGTTGTAAGTCAGACTGAGGCGAGACAGCCTGCATTAGTTTATGCCTCACGTCGACGAAAGGATAGTGATGCTCCTAATGTTATCATGAGTACATTCTTTATATTTGATGTACCTTATACTACTCAGATTGACATTAGTGTTACACACTCTTACGTGGCTAGTACTATTTTAATATAATTTTTTGTCCTTGTAATATGTGAATTAATATGTGTGAAAGTTTCGTATAAAAATTTGATCGTTTGTGTGTTTAATTTAGAAAAAGGACCTAATCGCAGAAAATGAAAAAGTTGCACTCTATTGATAAAAATGTCTAATTGGTATGGATTATTTAATGTGAGGTCCTTATATTGATATTTGACCATTGGAATAATGGTTGGACAGAAATGCCTAATGTTAGTGGAATTTTAATGTTATGAAACAAGGTTAATTTAGTAAATGTGTAAATTAGTTAATAATTTAAGAAAACAAAAGACAAAATTTGATTCATTCATCTTAATGGCCGCTGAAATTGAAGAATAAAATTAGGGTTTGAAGAATAAAAACATTTGACACTTCAAAAATCAATTAGGTATGTGATTTTTTTATCCATTTTTGATAATTTCTACGTTTTTGTGATTGTTGCTCTATGTTTTATCAAGCCCGTTCTTAAATTTTAGAATTTGATGATGAATTTGAGTTATGCCATTGTTAATTTTGTAAGCTTTGTGATGTTAAATGGTGAAATATGAAAGCTTGATGATAGATAAATATATTTTGTATTGGGATTTTTGATGAATTTGCTAATGGTGGACTAATTTATGAAAGTGAGAAACCGAGAGGTAAAAATGTAAAATAAATGAAATACATGGGCTGCTAGGGACCTTAGGAAGATTCGACTAAGGCATGGTTTTGATGAATTTTGTATATTTGGTGTTTTGTGTAATAAGGACTAAAATGTCAAAATGTGTAACTTTAGGGGCTAAAGTCCAAAAATGCCCAGATATATGTTTATGGATTCGATTGAATGAATTGGTGAATAAATGGGTTAATTTTGAATATATATAGATTAAGAAAGAAACAACTCGGATTTAGATCGAGGGAAATTGAAGGTTATCTAGTAATCAATCTGATTCATCCGTTCTGAGTACAAGGTAAGTTTGTATGTGATAAATGAAGTTACAATTATGTTTTTAATGCTTTAACAATGCATAAATTGTATACGACTACGACTGCGTACGAGATAAGTCTACGATGTTTGGCACTTAGTGTGCGTTTCGAGGTAGCTTCTGCTATACATAGCACTTAGTGTACGAATTGATATAGCTTTGGTTTATGTGGCACTAAGTGTGCGATATCGAGATAGCTTTGGTTTAATGTGATGGCACTAAGTGTGCGATATCGTTATAGCTTCAGCTAAACATTTATGCACTAAGTGTGCAAGTTCTTAAAGCATTGAAAGATTTTCAAACAATTTAACGTATTGAACAAAGAAGTGAGTATGAAATAAATAAATACAGGAAAGTATAGGTACGTAAAATACCTATGTGGTAGTTGACACTATGTGTATGAAGCTTGATGGAATGGTATATACATGATAAATGGTTATGGATTAGAATTGAATGAAGAGATGAGAACTATTAAGTGTTTATTAGTTGATGAATTATATAATATGAACTATTGAGTAATTTTGGCATGAACTTACTAAGCTATGCAGCTTACTGTATGTTATTTATCTGTGTTTTATAGATTATTGAAGCTAGTATGGACCCGAGGATCGTCGGGAATACGTCATCACACTATCAATTATCTCGTTGGTATTTTCGATAACCTTGTATATACTGTATATGACATGTAAAGGCTAGTGATATTTTGGTATATTTTAAGTCATGATGTTAGCCATGAGATTTGGCTTGTAAATTTGGTATGTATAGCCATTAAAGTTGGCTTGAATTAAATGTTTGGTAAGTTATATGATGTATATAATTCTTATTGATGTATTAGTTATGAGATTTGGAAATGGTAAGTTTTATGGCATATAATAAGTGTTAAGACGATGATGAAATGCATTTAGAAGTTATGGAATCTAGATGATTTTAGTATATTGAAATGACATGTTTTGGTTATGGAATTGAGTAATTGAGATGGCTATGTATATATGACATGATATGTGCACATATTGGTTGCTGTTTGGTAGTTTAAAAATGTCTTGAAATGGTACTATTTAGGTTTATTGATATGCTTGAGAAAAAGGTGGAAATATTTACTTTTCAAATGGCCTATTTTTGTCCACACGGGTAGAGATACGGCTGTATGTCTCAGCTGTGTGCGACACACGGTCATGTTACACGGCTGTATGACCCCTGGGGTAGTCTTACAATTTAAAGTTAGTCTCAAGCACAGGTTAGACACACGGGCGTGCCTGGTTGCCGTGTGAGGCACACAGCCTTGGTACATGGGCGGTGTGGCCATTTCGAAGGGTACACAGGCTAGACACACGGGCGTGTGGTTAGTCGTGTGACCCAAGTCAGTTTCGACCATAGCTGAGGCACGTGGGCATGTCTTTGGCTGTATGGTACATGTTAGTATGTATGCCCTATTTCCATATGGGCTACGCCACGAGCGTGTCACGTGGCCTTGTGCTGTTCACACGAGCGTGTGACCTATGATTTCATGAAATTTTTCTAAGTGTTTAGAAATTTTTATATGTGGTCGGTTTAGTCCCGAACCACTCTTAAGCATGTTTTAATGTCTTGTAGGGCCTCGTAAGGGACATTGTGAATGAATGTTGTTTATGATTGTATAAATATATGTGAATGAGATTTATTGTATGGTAATGCCAAGTAACCTTATTTCGGCATCGGATACAGGTTTGAGGTGTTACATTTAATTGGTATCAGAGCTACGGTTTAGTCGATTCTAAGACTAATGTAGCGATTGAGAGTCTAGCTATAATGCTATATATATGAATTGCGATAGTGTGATGATTCTTTACTATTAAAATGTATTTTTAGATAGCAAATGGATCCCGAATAAGCCATAGCTGACGATGTGGAAAGTAATGCGCCCGCTCTCACTCAAGGGGTAGGGCCGACCGATTCTAGGCCTATTTCTAGTAGTCAGGGAGGAGAGGCTAAGCAAGCCTTTTTCCAAATGATGAATGAGTGGTTCACAGAATTTGTACGAATGAATCCGGCTGTTCAACAACCTCCACCCCACCAGTTCCTCAACAAATTTCGATTGTGCCACAAGTGGTTGATCCGATTAGATTGAGTAAGCCTCCAGTGGATAAGATAAATAAACATGGGGCTGAAGTGTTTCGGGCTACAGTTGAGGATGATGCTGAGAGAGCTGAGTTTTGGCTCAAGAATACAATCCAAGTATTCGAGGAATTGTCCTGTGCTGTAGAAGAATGTATCAGATGTGTAGTATCTTTGCTTAGAGATAATGCATATTACTGGTGCAAAATGTTGATATTAGTGGTTCCTAGAGAACGGGTTACTTGGGAATTCTTTAAGACTGAGTTCCGAAAAAAGTACATAAGTCAAAGATTTCTCGATTAGAAACATAAAGAGTTTCTGGAATTGAAACAGGGCCAAATGACTGTCACTGAGTACGAAAGAGAATTCGTACGATTAAGCAAATATGCCCAGGAATATGTGTCTATTGAGGAGATTATGTGTAAAAGATTTGTTGACGGGTCAAATGAAGGTATAAAGCTGTTAGTTGGGATACTTGAATTGAAAGTATTTGTAGTATTGGTTGAGAGGGCTTGTAAAGCCGAATATCTCAGCAAAGAATAGAGAAAAGCTGATTCAGAGGAAAGGGATTCGAGGAAGAGATTGATGAATAAATCTTATCATTCTTCGTCAAAGAAATTTAGAGACTATTTTAACCGATCGACAGCTTCAGCGGGATATCAGAATAGAGATTGTGGGAAGCAATATACCAATTCTAAAACTCAAGTTACGTCAGTATCGAGTGTTGGCAATGTAAAAGATGTTAAACCTAAGTGTCAACAATGTGAAAGATGTCATTTTGGAGATTTTTGGGGGAAAGGTAATAAGAGAACTTCTTACAATTGTGGTTCACGAGATCACTTTATTAATGATTGCCCAAAGTTAGTTGAAAAAGATAATGCTCAGAACGCGAGGCCGAGTAACACTGCAACTAGAGGTAGACCACCAGAAGCATAGGTAATGTGTGTGGTGGTAAAGGGGTGACACGAGACACTGCAGTGGGATCTGATGCTAGAGCACCTACCTGAGCCTACGCTATTCGTGCACGCAAAGAAACGTCATCTCCAGATGTTATTACCGGTACTTTACTCTCTATGATACTAAATTTATTGCATTTATAGATCCAGGATCAACTCATTCATGTGTATGTGTGAATTTAGTATTCAGTAAGACTTTGCCTGTAGAGTCTACTGAATTTGTAATTAGAGTATCGAACCCTTTAGGCAAGTGTTTGTTGGTTGATAAAGTGTGCAAGAACTGTGCATTGATGATTCGGGATAGTAGCTTTCTAGCCGATTTGATGATGTGCCATTTGAGGAGTTTGATATAATTATATGTATGGACTGGCTAACATTGCATGATGCTATTGTGAATTGTAAAAGAAAGATGATAGATTTGAGATGTCAGAATAATGAGAATATCTAAATTGAGTCAGATGATGTGAATGTCTTGCCAGTAGTGATTTCATCGATGTTAGCTCAGAAATATGTGAGAAAGGGTTGCGAAGCTTATTTTGCTTATCTGCTTGATATGAAAGTGACTGAAAAGAAGATTGAATCAGTGTCAGTTGTGTGTGAGTATCCAGATGTGTTTCTTGAAGAGTTACTAGGTTTTCCACCGATACGAGAGGTTGAGTTTGGCATTAATTTAGTGCCGAGTACAACTCTGATATCGATACCTCCGTACAGAATGACTACGACAGAGTTAAAAGAATTAAAAGCTCAGTTACAAGAGTTGAAGGATAGAGGTTTTGCTAGACCGAGTTTCTCGCATTGGGGTGCTCCTATGTTGTTTTTGAAAAAGAAAGATGGCACTATGAGAATGTGTATCGACTACCGACAGCTTAACATAGTGACGATCAAGAATAAATATCCCTTGCCCAGAATAGATGATTTATTTGATCAATTGAAAGGGGCTACGGTGTTTTCAAAGATAGATTTGAGATCGAGTTAATATTAGTTGCGGGTTAAAGACTCTGATGTGCTGAAGATTGCATTTGGAACGAGGTATGGTCATTATGAATTTTTAGTTATACCTTTCAGGCTAACGAATGCACCTGCTGTCTTTATGGACTTGATGAATCAGATTTTCAGACCGTATCTAGATCGATTTTTTGTTATGTTCATAGATGATATTTTGATATATTCAAATGATGAAACTGAGCATGCTTAGCATTTTAGAGTTGTATTGCAAACTCTGCATGATAAGTAGTTATATGAAAAATTCAGTAAATGTGAATTCTGGTTGCGTGAGGTTGGTTTTCTGGGGCATATTGTGTCAGCATCAGGTATTCGAGTTGATCTGAGCAATAATTCTGCAATAATGGATTGGAAGCCTCTCAGAAATGTATCCGAAGTTTGTAGTTTTCTAGGACTAGCTGGTTACTATAGACAATTTGTGAAAGGCTTTTCAATGATTGCAACTCCATTGACGAGATTACTTCAGAAAGATGTAAAGTTCGAATGGTCTGAAAAATGCCAAAAAAGTTTTGATCAGCTGAAAGCTTTACTGATTGAAGCTCTAGTGTTAATACAGCCAAAATCAGATAAAGAATTCGTAATTTATAATGATGCATCATTGAATGGTTTGGGCTATGTTTTGATGCAGGAAGGCAAAGTCATAGCTTATGCCTCAAGACAGTTGAAGCCGCATGAAAAGAATTATCTGACACATTATTTAGAATTAGCAGCCATTGTGTTTGTGTTGAAGATTTGGCGTCATTATCTATTTGGTGAGAAATGCCATGTTTATTCTTATCACAAAAGCTTGAAATATCTGATGACTCAAACGGATTTGAATTTGTGACAACGGAGATGGCTAGAATTGTTAAAAGACTATGAGTTAGTAATTGACTACCATCCGGGAAAAGAAAATGTTGTTGTTGATGCCTTAAGCCGAAAATCTTTGTTTGCTTTACACGTAATGAATACTCAGTTGGCTCTATCTGAGGACAGATCAATTGTAGTTGAGTTGAAGGCAAGACCGTTATTTATTCATCAGATTTGCGAAGCTCAAAAGGTTGATAATGTGATCATAGTAAAATGAGTTCAGCGTGATTTGGATTCTAATTCTGAATATCGAATTGATAATGATGATTGTCTTAGATTTCGAGATTGAATTTGTGTTTTGAGAAATCCAGAGTTGATACAGATGATTCTGAAAGAAGCACATCAAAATTATCTATCAGTATGTCTGGGTAGTATGAAAATGTATAATGATTTAAAACAGCATTACTGGTGGTCTAAAATAAAAAAAGATATCTCTGAATTTGTTTTGAAATGTTTGATCTGTCAACAAGTTAAAGCTGAACATCAGGTGACATCAGGTTTGTTACAATCGATTATGATTCTCGAATGGAAATGGGATAGAGTGATGATGGATTTTGTTTTGGGTTTGCCTCTGTCTCTAAGAAAAAAGATGCGATTTGGATTGTGGTTGATAGATTGATGAAATCACCTCATTTTATTACGATGAGAATGGATTATTCGTTAGATAAGTTGGCTAAGCTATATGTTTCTGAAATTGTGAGATTTCATGGAGTACCTATTTCTATTGTTTCATATAGAGATCCAAGATTTACATCACGTTTCTGGAAGAAACTACAAGATGCACTGGGTACAAAGTTACACTTTAGTACTGCTTTTCATCCGTAAACGGATGGTCAATCCGAGTGGATTATTCAGCCACTCGAGGATATGTTGAGATGTTACATTCTTGAGTTTAAAGGTAAGTGGGAACGATACCTACCATTGATTGAATTTGCATATAATAATAGTTTTCAATCGAGCATTAAAATGGCACCTTTCGAAGCATTGTACAGTCAGAAATGTCGAACACCTTTATATTGGACTGAGCTCAGTGAGAATAATATTCATGGGGTCGATTTGATTAAAGAGACTGAATAGAAAGTGAAAGTGATTCGTGAAAGTTTGAAAGCAGCTTTCGATGGTCAGAAATCTTACGCAGACTTGAAACAGAAATATATTGAGTTTCAGATCGGGGATAAAGTGTTCTTAAAAGTATCTCCATGGAAGAAAATACTTTGATTTGGTCATAAAGGCAAATTGAGTCCGCGATTCATTGGACTGTATGAGATCATCGAGTGAGTTAGACCAGTGGCTTATCGGCTAGCATTATCGTCTGAGTTAGAAAAGATTCATAACGTATTCCATGTAAGAGCCTGATTTTGGGCCTAATTCCAGGGCCGGAGATATTATTTTTAATGATATTTTATGTATTATAGCATGATCATATGAGTGCATGAAAATTTTGGTGAAATAATTTTAGCGATTTCATGCTTAATTGCGAAAAAAGACTAAATCGCATAAAAGGCAAAAGTTTTGTTTTGCTAGCTAAAGGGGTAAAATAGCTATAGAACATTAAATTAGGGTCTTTATTGAGTAAATAGACCATAGATATGTTAGTGGCTGATCAAGGAGACAAAAAAAAGGTTGAAAAGTCAAAGTTGATGTGCATTAGGTGACTTTTTGGTAATAAAATAAAACCAAAAGAAAAAAAATATTTTCATCTTTTCATCTTCCTTCTTCTCCACTGAAAATACCAGCAAAAAGGGGGTTTTGAAAGCTCAAAAATTTCAGCAACTTATATCCCTTACGAGTAAGTGATTTAGATGCCTATTTTTGATAATTTTTGTACTTTTGGAACCCTTATAGCATGAACTAGCTAATGGGGGGACTATTTTGTGAAATGGTTCATAGTCTAGGGATTTTCAATGAAAGGATTTATGTTGTTTGCTAAATTTTTATGGAAGAAAATGAGTCTTGGTTGTGTAATAAACAACTTTTTTGAAAGGATTTTCATGGAAAACACCTAAAGGGCCATTTCGTAAAAGTTATAAAATAGGTTGTAATTGTATGAAATAATGGAAATTTTCAGTTGTCATAAGAGTAATACTTGGTCGGTTAGGCTTGGCTAATAAGGAAATTCAATAAAAATCAATTTTCGGGCCTAAGGGTAAAATGGTAATTTTGTGAAAGTCTAGGGGCAAAATGGTCATTTTTCCAAAAATGTGAATTTTGATTGTCCAAATTTATTTAGTGATTAAATGAGTGAATTTCATCATGTTAGATCAACAAAATCAATATTTGGGCTTAAATCGAGAAAGTGCGTAGTTAAAGACAAAAAGAGAATAAGTAGCCGAAATTGCATTTGAGGTAAGTCCATATGATTAAATGAGCATGATATTTATGCCATTGTTATTATACTTGAAAATCTATCTTGCCATGATTGTGTTAAAGTTTATGTTGATGTTATTGTACATGAGAAAGTGATGTCAAATGTAAATAACATTTATGTGTTGATTGAATGCTTGGAGATTTGATGGGATATGATATTCCATTGAAACGAGTAAGTTGTATGTAAATAATACAACTACATTGTTATTATATGTGTTAATTTGATATGGCATAAATCACTTATTTATGGAAATAATTATGTATGATGAATATTGAGATAATAGAATTCTCGTTTGAACCTTAAGAAACAATTCAGATATTCATGCCATGACATTCGGGTTATTTATGTGCTAGTGTAAGACATGTTTGGGACATGCATTGGCCATATTATGAGAGCCAGTGTAAGACCATGTTTGGGACGTGACACCGGCACGGATATGCGAGAGCTAGTGTAAGACCATGTCTAGGACATGGTGTCGGCCTCAATTTCGATAGTCAGTGTAAGACCATGTTTGGGACATGGCATCGACTTGATGGATGAGCTAGTGTAAGACCATGTCTGAGACATGGCATCGGCATTCTACCCCACGTTTTAGGCTTATTGAATATCCGGTAGTGTTCCGAATAGTTCAACGGTGAGAGTTAAGGTTTAAGCTAAATGAGAAAGGTTATGACCATATTGTGAGTGGTACAGGTACTTACATGAAATTTATGAGATGTGAATTCAATTCATGTTATATAATTAGTAAGGAATGAATATGAGCATGTTTAGTAACACAAGTATGTATGCCAAGCTCATGAGAAATGATTTCATTTTATGATGCACATTTAGTGAAGATGTAAACAGGTAATTCATGCTTATGAGAGTGATTTTGTGATGACCTTGTGATTATAGGTCTATACTTATGATGTATGAATATGTAACCTTACCAATGTGGTGAAAATGAATTAATATGGTGCGATACATGTAGTGTCGTTAATTTACACTAAAACAGTTTTGGACAGTAGCCATAGTCCGAATTTAAGAATCCACCAAAAATTGTGAAAATTGAGTTGGAGGCTGAATAAAATATGAAATTAAAGCCCAATGAGTCTAATTTCACATAGAAGAAATGGTGTAAGCAAAAGAGTTTCATATTATGAAATATTTTAATTGTTGTGAGACAGAGTCAGAATGACTTTGAAATCCCCTTTTCTGATTTGAGAAAATCGTTTAAAATTTTAAAAAAAAATAGTTATGAGTTATAATTTATATTCCTAGAATTATTAATGAGTCTATTTTCAAGAGATATAGACGAGAACATCATCCGGGTCCTGTATTATGAGAAATTAGTTTTTTAGTGAAGAGGGGTTAGAACTGTTAGACAGCGAAAAAGGGTAACTTTAAGGAATAAACTGTACTAATTGGCTAAACCAAGAATTCTAAAAATTTTATGGTAAGAAGATATGTGAGTCTAGTTTCAGGGAAAATTAGCGGAACTTAATTTGGAGTATTTTAGCTTCATATATAAATAATTTAGTGACTGTAACTCGAGAAAATAGCTTGACTGGAACATGAGTAAAAAGGCAAATAGGGTTGTATTACCATGAGAAGCAAGTTGATAACTTGCTTATTATTTTCATACGATTTTACTAAGCGATAAAGCTTACTGCTTTCCCTTCCTTTCCTTTAGTGTTCTCAGTTTATCTCGGGCTTGGAGATTGTAGGAGACAGCATCACACTATCAAGTCGCTACCTTTGGAATAATGAAGCATATATTAGAAATTTCAAGTGAGTGGCATGTATAGGGATCTAGTTGATTGACATGTATTATTTTTCTTTGGCCAAACGTGTTGGCTTATATTGAGTTATATGTATATGACCATGAGATGTGGCTCATATTGATTTTGGCTTGTAAGCTTAGCTATTCATGTCATGTCTAATGTTTATAAGGTGATTATGTTTGTTTGCCATGCATGGTTAGTAATATGACAAGTATGTTGGATGTATGCTCTATGACCAATTGAGGTGGTCATAGCAATGTAGTAATCGCACGTTATAAACACAACGTGATAATGATTGTACTTGAGTGCTTGATGGATAAGTTGGTAACCATAGTATAATGGTAAAAGTGGTCATCAAAATGACAAGTCTTATGAATGTGAAATAAGGAATCTAGACTTGGTATTGCATGTGTAGATGCATTACTTGTAAGAGGACATGTTAATGTTAAGGATATGTCTTAATAAAAAGTTTTTAATCACTTGATGCCATGATTTGCGATTTTGATGTGCATAAGGTTGTAAGAGATTATGGGTAACATGAAGGTTTGGAAAATAGCCTAAGTGTTGACCACACGGGTTGAGACACGACCTGGAGACACAGGCATGTAGCCTGATCTTGTGGTTCGATGTGCATGCTGACGTCATAAACAGAAAGTTACAAGGCCTGAGGATACGAGCGTGCCAAAGGCACAAGGGCGTGTCCGTAAGTCCACACTGGCGTGTGACCCTGTTTCATGGGAAAACTTTTTAAGTTTCCTTGAAACTTCTCAAGGTTCTCGGTTTAGTCCTGAATCGATTCCAATGAATTTTTTGGGCCTTATAGACCCAAATAGGGGACGACATACATGTGTTTGAAAGGTTTTGAATTAAAGAAGATTTTATGGCCCGATTTTGCATGAATGTGTATATTTAAGTCCGGTAATGCCTCGTACCCTGTTCCGGTGTCAGATATGGGTAAGGGGTGTTACATTTCATGTATCGATGCTACGAAGATACCGATCTGATGCTTCATATTTCATTTCCCCGATTGAGGTTGAAATTCAACCAAATTTATCCTACAGTGAAAAACCAATTCAAATTCTAGCTCGTGATATCAAAGAGTTGATAAATAAGAAAATTTCATTAGTGAAAGTCCTATAGCATCAACACATGGTTGAAGAAGCTACGTGGGAACCCAAGGATGCTATGAGAAAGCAATATCCAAACCTATCCGTTGGTAAGATTTTTGAGGACGAAAATCCCTAAGGGGGAGAGCTGTAACAGCCCGGTTTAGACCCTAGTCGGAACAGTGGTTTCAGAACCACAAATCCCACTCAGAAAAATATTTTAAGATTATTTTCTATGCTTATAATATGTGAATAATATGTGTGAAAGTTTCGTATAAAAATTTGATCGTTTCTATGTTTAATTTAGAAAAAGGACCTAATTGTAGAAAATGCAAAAGTTACATTTTATTGATAAAAGTGTCTAATTGGTATGGCTTATTTAATGTGAGGTCCTTATATTGATATTTGACCATTGGAATAATGGATGGACACAAATGCCTAATGTTAGTGGAATTTTAATGTTATGAAACAAGGTTAATTTAGTAAATGTGTAAATTAGTTAATAATTTAAGAAAAAAAAGACAAAATTTGATCCATTCATCTTAATGGCCACCAAAATTGAAGAATAAAATTAGGGTTTGAAGCATAAAAACATTCGACACTTTGAAGATCAATTAGGTATGTGATTTTTGATCCGTTTTTGATAAGTTCTACGTTTTTGTGATTGTTGCTTTGTGTTTTATCAAGCCCATGCTTAAATTTCAAATTTGACGATCAATTTGAGTTATGCCATTGTTAATTTTGTAATCTTTGTGATGTTAAATGGTGAAATAAGAAAGCTTGATGATAGATAAATATATTTTGTATTGGGATTTTTGATGAATTTGCTAATGGTGGACTAATTTGTGAAAGTGAGAAATTGAGAGGTAAAAATGTGAAATAAATGAAATACATGGGCTGCTAGGGACCCTAGGAAGATTCGGCTAAGGCATGGTTTTGATGAATTTTGTATATTTGGTGTTTTGTGTAATAAGGACTAAAATGTCAAAATGTGTAACTTTAGGGGCTAAAGTGCAAAAATGCCTAGATATATGTTTATGGATTCAATTGAATGAATTGGTGAATAAATGGGTTAATTTTGAATATATATAGATCAAGAAAGAAAGAGCTTGGATTTAGATCGAGGGAAATCGAAGGTTATTAAGTAATCGATCAGATTCATCCATTCCGAGTACAAGGTAAGTTCGTACGTGATAAATGAAGTTACAATTATGTTTTTAATGCTTTAATAATGCATAAATTATATATGACTACGACTGCGTACGACGACAAGTCTACAATGATTGGCACTTAGTGTCTGTTTCGAGATAGCTTCAGCTATATTCAGCACTTAGTGTGCGAATTGATATAGCTTTGGTTTATATGGCACTAAGTGTGCGATATCGAGATAGTCTCGGTTCAATGTGATGGCACTAAGTGTACGATATCATTATAGCTTTGGCTTTACATTTATGCACTAAGTGTTCGAGTTCTTAAAGCATTGAAAGATTTTCGAACGATTTAACGTATTGAACAAAGAGGTGAGGATGAAATAAATAAATATAGGAAAGTACAGGTACGTACAATACCTATGGGGTAGTTGATACTATGTGTATGAAGCTTGATGAAATGGTATATACGTGATAAATGGTTATGGATTAGAATTGAATGAAAAGATGAGAACTGTGAAGTGTTTATTAGTTGATGATTTAGATAATATCAACTATTGATAATTTTTGGTACGAACTTACTAAGCTATGAAGCTTACTGGATGTTATTTGTCTGTGTTTTATAGATTATTGAAGCTAGTACGGACTCAGAGATCATCGAGAATACGTTATCACACTATCGATTATCTCATTGGTATTTTTGGTAACCTTGTATATATGGTATATGGCATGTAAAGGCTAGTGATATTTTGGTATATTTTGAGTCATGATGTTAGCCATGAGATTTGGCTTGTAAATTTGGTATGTATAACCATTAAAGTTGGCTTGAATTAAGTGTTTGGTAAGTTATATGATATATATAATGATTATGTGATGGATTAGTTATGGGATTTGGAAATGGCAAGTTTTATGGCAAATAATAGGTGTTAAGATGATGATGAAATGCATTTAGAAGTTATGGAATCTAGATGATTTTAGTATATTGAAATAACATGTTTTGGTTATGGAATTGAATAATTGAGATGGTCATGTATAGATGACATGATATGTCCACATATGGGTTGGTGTTTGGTAGTTTAAAAATGTCTTGAAATGGTACTATTTAGATTTATTGTTATGCATGAGAAAAGGGTGGCAAAATTGACTTTTCAAATAGCCTATTTTTGTCCACACAGGTAGAGACACGGGAGTGTGTCTCAGCCGTGTGTGACACACGGTCATGTTACATGGCCGTGTGACCCCTAGGGTAGTCCTACAATTCAAAGTCAGTCTAGAGCACGGCTTAGACACACGAGCGTGTCTGGCGGCCGTGTGAGGCATACAACCTTGGCACATGGGCGTGTGTGGCCATTTCGAAGGGTACACAGGCTAGACATATGGGTGTGTGGTTAGCCTAGTGACCCAAGTCAGTTTTGACCATAGCCGGGGCACACGGGCATGTCTCCGGCCGTGCGGTACAAGTCAATATGTATGCCTTGTTTCCACAGGGCCTGTGCCACGGGGGTGTCAGGTGTCACATGGCCTGTTCACACGGCCGTGTGACCTATGATTTCATGAAATTTTTCCAAGTGTTTGGAATTTTTATATGTGATCGGTTTAGTCTCGAACTGCTCTTAAGCATGTTTTTAAGGTCTTGTAGGGCCTTGTAAGGGACATGGAAACCCTAGAAGAGAGAAAGGAAACTAATCAAGTTTAATTGGGTATGAATTCTTGTCCCGTTTTTAAAGATTTTTATATTTTTGTTATTAGAATAGTTTAATGTATCTATTTTGGGGATTAATTTGTAAAGTTATCAAAGTATCAAAGTTTCGCCATGGATGAATATGCTGAAATTTTGAAATTTATGGTAGAAAATGAAAGGATTTGATAAATAAATAACTTTTACAAAGAGAATTTTGATGAAATTATGATTTAGGGACTAAATTGTAAAGATGTAAAAGTTATGGAAAAATTATGAATTTTTTGAAATATATGTGCTGTAAATGTTATATGAAAATTTCAATTAGGCTTGGAATAAGGATTAAATTACATGAATTTTATTTTCCTAGCCTAGGGATGAAATTAGAATTAATATAAAGTATATAGGCAAAATGGTAATTTTTCCTAGGATATGAATTGAAAGTAAATGAGTATGGAATGGATTAAATTGATGCTAAATTTATTTATATAGATCCGGCTAACTCAAATTCGAAGCTAGATCGAGGAAAAGAAAATGTGCTGGATTAGTGGACTTTTAAATACGAACAAGTGTCGAGGTAAGTTCGTGCAACTTAATTATGTATATTTATATGTTTGAATTGAATATTGTAATTAGAGAATTGGATAAATGATTAATGTATGAAAATAATCACATGCCCGAAATTTCTCGATAAATAATAAATTCTGTTTGAATAATGAAATGCGATAGATACAATATTTTCCCGTACTGATTATAGTTCTGCATATGCTGTGGACATTATAGCTCAGACGAGCAAACTATTAAAAGCCTTCTCGAGTGTCCTGTTATATAGTTCCTATGAGCAACCTGATCGGTAGTGATTCTGCATGTGTTGCACACTACTGCAGCTCTATGTGAGCGTCCTGTTACATGATTTGATCGGTTGTGGTCCAGTATTTGTTGCGGAAACAAACACAGCTCTACGTGAGCATCCAAATATAAGCTCTTATGAGCTTCCTAACATGGATCGCTTGAACTCCCTGCTAAATGGCTATCTAGTGCTCCATGAGAATAACTCTTCGGAGTTACCTATTAAGCTCTATGTGCTCCTGGTTAAAACTCTTATGAGTTTTTTGTTTGGCCCCGATAAGCGTCCTGTTACATGGCTTTTTTGAGGATCCTGATATGTGGCTCGAGAATGTGCTCCCTAAGTATGTGCCCTAACGGGTACCCCTGAACATGAATTAACAGATCACTAATTTGTATACCTTGTGTATACTATTTGAGTATCCATCGCTATTTTAATAATTCAACGGATAAAACTTCTGACATGAGAAATTATGAGATTAAAAGAATTATGTCTCGAATACTTCTGAGAAACTCGAAAGTTTGTAGTATGATAAGCTCACCCATGTTTATTTGATATATATGTGAAATATGTGACAACTTGCTTAATTGAGTGTATGTGGTCAGGCAAAATTGCCAATTTGTTGGGAAGTATGTTATTGTTATGCTTATTTAAATAAATATGATTGGTAAGTTTAATTCTTGTTATACGAACTTACTAAGTATTAAATGCTTACTAGGTTTTCTTTTCTTTATTTTATAGCGCTCGGAAGCTCGTAAAGGTTGGAGATCGGTCGGAGCACCATCACACTATCCACCAATTCATTTTGATATAAATAGTAAATTTATTTTGGTATAATGGCATGTATAAGCTAACTTTGCCAATGTTGGCATGTAAATGGATGTTTGTAATCTAGCCATTAAAATGGTTAGTGATGGTTGTTTTGGTATATATATATCATAAGGTTATATCATAAATAATATATAAAAGCTTAATATGGTTGAGTAAGTTAAAGTAAATATTAAAGTTTTGATAATAAGGTAAGTTTGGAAATACATGAACGTATGTGATAATATATCACATATAATTCTTGCAATTGGCTTGAATAATATGCATTGAATTAGTTGTTATATATGTATAAATGTTGTTGTAGGTTAATGGCAAAATTGGGTAAGAATTAATGCTAGGAAATGGCTTTATTTTGTCCATACGGGTAGATACACGGGCGTGTGTCTAGACCGTGTATGACACACGACCAAGCACTTGGGCATGTGGTTTGGCCGTGTGTCCCCTACAACTTAAAATTGAGAAATAGAATGCTCAAAATTAGGCACACAGGCAGAGACACGAGCATGTGTCTCAGCCGTGTGTGACACATGGCGTAGAATACGGGCTTGTGTCATAGCCGTGTGAATCCTGCACCTAATTTTTCAAAATTAAATTGACCTCACGGCCTAGCATACGGGCGTGTGGCTAGCCGTGTGAGCCAAGACAGAGAGATACAGCAGTAAGGACACAAGCTAGGACATGGCCGTGTGCCTCACATTGAATGCCCACACGGCCTAATACATGGGCATGCCACTTTGCTGTGTGAGCCACACGGCCTACTCACATGGGCATGTGACCCCTGTATATAAGAAAAATTTTGAAATTTTGTGAAAAATTCTCTAGATTCTTGATTTAGTCTCGATTTGTTTCTAATGCTTGATTTGGGCCTCGAGTGTCCATTCAAGGGACAGTATGATTATTTTCAGATATGCATAGTAAATGACATAAATTATCTGTAACTGTTCTGTAAATTTTGGTAATGCTCTATAACCCTGTTTTGATAACGGATACGGGTTAGGGTGTTACATTTATTGGTATCAGAGCTACAATTTAGTCGATTCTTAGACTAATGTAGCAAGTACGAGTTTAGCTATACATGCCATTATATAATTTATGATAGTCTGATATCTCCTGACCATTTTTAAATGTGTTTTTCATATAGTAATGTCATCCAACCAAGCTAAAGCTAAATCTGAGGAAGCTGAGAGCACTGCTCAAGCTTTCGTTCAACGATCTGTATCTAGTAGTAGTAGAAGGCCCGTCTCTGAGGGCTGGGGTGAGGAGGAAAAGTAATCGTTCTTTCAAATGATGAATGACTGGTTCACTAAATACTTGAGAACAAATCCTGCTGTACAACAATCTTCCCCACCTGCTCCTCAATCGATTCTTGAATGCCACAGGGTCTTGAACCTATTAGATCGGTAAGCTTCTTGTAGATAAAATCTAAAAATATGGGGTAGAAGAATTTAGGGCTACTGTTGATGATGATCTGGAGAGAGTTGAGTTTTGGTTGGAAAATACCATCAGGGTTTTAGATGAATTATCATGTACACCAATCGAATGATTGAAAAGCATAGTATCTTTACTAAAAGACATAGCCTATCAATGGTGGAATACTATTACTTTTGTTGTATCGAGGGAAAATGTTACATGGGAATTCTTTCAGACATAATTTAGAAAGAAATACATTAGTTAGAGATTTCTGGATCAGAAAAAGAAAGAATCTTAGAGCTCAAATAGGGAAACATGACTGTATCTGAATATCAGCGGAAATTTGTTCAGTTGAGTAAATATACCAGAGAATGGGTTTTGATCAAGGTTGATATGTGTAAACGTTTTGAGGAAGGATTAAATGAAGATATCAAGTTATTGATTGAGATTCTTGAATTAAGGGAATTTGTGGTATTGACTGATCGAGCACACAAAGCAGAGGAACTAAGTAAAGAAAAGAAGCAAGTAGGGAGAGTAGCCCAGATTTCTAGTAAAAGATTTATGGGCAAGTTACATCATCTACTTCAAAGAAATCAAAGAATTACCATGATCATTTTACAGCATTTATGGGTTATTTTGGAAAAGAACGAGGTTCTAAACACACTAACCCAAGATCTTCATCTCCATCTGTAACAAGTGTGGGAAGTGTTGGTAATCCCAAATCGAGATGTAAAAATTGTAAGAAATTTCATTTTAGGGAGTGTCATATGATAAGTGGAGTCTTCTACAAATGTGGTTCTTTTGACCATTTCCATAAAGATTGTCTAGAAAGGATTGAAAAAGATATTGATCAGATTTCGAAGCTGAGTAATCCCACCTCGAGAGGCAGACCACCCTGTAACCCTGACAATGTTAGTGATAGCCAAGGTACTACAAAAGACTCAATATTTAAATCTAAAGCATGAGCACCGGCAAGGACATATGATATTCGTGCTAGAGAGGATGCTTCAGCACCAGACATCATTACTGGTACGTTTTCTTTACTTAATACTGATATTACTACTTTGATTGAACCTGGTTCAAGATGCTATTGCCATTTGATGAATTTGATGAAATTTTGGGAATGGATCGGCTTATAACATCCTGAAATACGGCCTAGTCAGAATAGTGGTTTCAGGACCACAAATTTGACATCAAAATATTTATTTTATGATTATTATGAGGCCTAGAATATGAATATATACATATGTTAAATTTTCATGAAGAAATTCTAAGTATAAGATGTCCAATTCGAAATTAGGGACTAAATTGAATAAATTGCAAAACTTGATTTCTAGAAGTAATTTGTATGAAATTGCTTTAGTTATGAATTAGAAGGTCTTAGAGAGCAATTTGCCCAAATTCTAATTTTTTGGACAAAAATGGGCTTGCATGGATAAAATTTTAAAGAAAGGGCATAAGGGCATTTTGGTCATTTGTCATTTTAATGAATTAAAGTGGGAAAAATCTAGCCAAAAGCAGCCATTTTCTCCTTCATCCAGCCGAAAATTTGCGGTTCTCATAGCTAGGTTTTCAAGATTTCCAAGCTCAATAGTAAGTGCTCCCAAGCCCCGTTTCTCATGCTATTTGTATTTTTGAAATCCCGGTAGTTTGCTCTCTCCATTTCTACTCATATTTCATGCTAGGGTTCATGTTTAAAAATTTACCCATGCATGAGTTGTTTGTGTTTTGATGGATTATGGAGGAATATGAAATATGAATGTGTATTAAACATCTTTTCCTAGTTGATTTTCATGAGAAACCTTATAGGGACTATTTTGCAAAAGATGTAAATGTGTGGTAGAAATGAGAAAATAATGAAAAATGTGGCTACCGTAAGAAGGAAAAGTGTTTGGCTAGGCTTGGGTAAGATAAAAAGTGCATGAGTTTCATTATATGAGCCTAGGGACTAAATAGTAAAAATGAGAAGGTTAGGGGCAAAACAGTCATTTGGATCGGGGGTAGATATTAAACTTGAAATGTATAATGTGGGGTATTAATGTGTTAATTTTGCTATTATAGACCCCGAGGAACAAATTCCGGAGGTCGATGGTGGTAAACGCAAAGTTTCGGAATAACCAAAACATATCTCTGAAACGAATACCAAGTAAGTTCGGATAACTTAAAGTAAACCCTTAATATGCATATTTGTATGATTTATGAAAGCTTGATGATCGCATTTATTATTGGCATGAAATATCATAGAAATGCATATTGATGATAACATGTAAAAAACATCTCGGTTGAGGTTGACAAAGGGAATTAGATGGATAAACTCTCATTGACATGTGAATTGAGATCCTGCATGTGTTGCAGTAAGGATTTAGCCTGGACGGGTAATCCATGATCTCAAGTATGAAAAGGAATCTATCCCGGACAGGTTTTCCTTGAATGATCAAGCCTCCCGAAGAATATGTGTGCATGATGGATTCAGCCTAGACGGGTAATCCAATTATGGTCTAAATTTAGCCTGGACTGGTAATTCAGATCCGAGCTCATTAAGGGTGTTTGTCGTTATAAGGGATTTAGCCTGGACTGGTAATCCCGACATCACCTTATGAGTTCATATAATGGGGGATTTAGCTTGGACTGGTAATCCTATCATATGATATGAGGTTCGCGGGAGTGTATATATGAAATGATCATTCGTATGAATTGACGGATAATGGGTATTCCATCGAGATTTCCTAGAAACTCAACAAGATTAACGTGGTATACATATGTGAATGAAATGTTGAATGATGAGCTCGTCTAGTTAAATTACATGATACATGATTATGTGACTAACTCATTGATTGAGTACATGTGATAGGAAATCATTTCATAATGGATGATTTCATGATTTAAGTATGGATGTATGCTAATTGCTCGGTAAGTTTACTTTCCAGTTATTCGAGCTTACTAAGCATGAAAATGCTTACCGCTTCTCTTTTCCCTGTCTCGCAGAGCTCGACGACTCATAAGGACTGGAAGACAATTGAAGAGTCAACACACTATCAACCAAGCAAGCTTTGGTATAGAGACTTTGTTTATTTTGTTCAATGGCATGTATAGTATTTTTGAGTATTTTGTTATATGTGTCATTTGATTTGCCAAGTGAGGGCATATAAGAATATGTTCATCATTTGTATACGGCCATGAAAATTGGCTTAATTGAAGTAGGCTATGATTTACGATTTTATGCATGGTTTTTAATTGCAAATGATGGGTTGTTACCAATTGGCAATGAGTCACATGAATGAGCCAATTTCGGATGGATTAAAGTGACATGGGAACCCTTAAACATTAAATGGGAAATAACCTTTCACGTATAAAACCAATGATATGAGGTTTCCATACAATGAGTTTTATTAAGATTATCTACAAGTGTAAAATCATGTTTTCTCTCAAACTTGGTAACTACTAAGCATAATAGGTAGAAAGGGGTGCCTTTAGGCTTGGAAAATAGCCTATTAGAGTCCACATGGTTGGACAAACGGGCGTGTGCTTAGGCTGTGTGTGACACACGGTTCTCTCCCATGGGAATGTGCTATGGTCGTGTGTCCCCTGCATTCAAAATTTTAGCTCAAAGTTGTACACGGGCGTGCGCCATGGCTGTGTTAAAATGACAGTGTCGTCCATGGGCAGGCACCACGGGTGTGTGCCATGGCCGTGTTAATAAGTTAGTGTTGCCCACGACTGAAGGGCATGGGCGTGTCCCAAGCCACACGGGCGTGTGACACTTCATGATAAAGAAAATTTTTCGAGAAGCCCAATGTTTATTAAAAGTGTCCGAATTTGCCCCGCACTGCCTCTTGATATGTTATAGGTCTTGAAGGCCTATACAAGGGACGAGATGTTCATGATTGAAAAGTTTTAAATTCAAATGAAATTTTGTGACCCGAGTTAGTATACGAAAAGTGTAAAGTTTCGGTAATGCCTCGAGCCCTGTCCTGGTGTTGGATACGGGTGAGGGGTGTTACATGGCTAACTTAATATGATGCAGTGGTGAACTGTAAACATAAATATATTGTACTAAAATATTAGAATGGTGAATTATTCCTTGTTGAGTCTGATAAACTAGATGGGTTACCTAATGTGATTTCAGTTATATCAGCACAGAAATATATCAGAATAGGGTATAATGCTTGTCTCACTTATGTATTAGAAAGTAAAGTATCAAAATCAAATATTAAATTAGTGCTGGTTGTTTGTGAATTTTTTGATGTGTTTTCGGAGGAATTACCTGGATTACCATCGGTTAGAGAGGTAGAGTTCTCTATAGATCTTGTTCTAGGGACAACACCAATATTCATAGCACCCTACATAATGGCTCCTACTCAGTTGAAAGAGTTGGAAGCATAGTTGCAAGAATTAACTGACAGAGGATTTGCTCGACCCAGTTTCTCACCTTAGGGTGCATCGATTTTATTTGTAAAGAAGAAGAGGGATCATTAAGATTGTGTATAGATTACAGGCAACTCAACAAAGTCATAGTAAAGAATAAGTATCCACTGCCTTCTATTGATGACTTATTTGATCAACTAAAAGGTGCCACTATATTTTTGAATATTGATCTTCGTTCCAGTTACTATCAGCTACAAGTAAAAGATTCATATGTGCCAAAGACAACCTTTAGAACTAGATATGGGCACTGTGAGTTTCTTGTGATGCCATTTGGTTTGACAAACGCACCTGTTGTATTTATAGATTTAATGAACAGAATCTTTAGACCATATCTAGACAGGTTTGTAGTGGTATTTATTGATGATATTCTGGTTTACTCCCGAGACGAAAATGAACATGCTGATCATTTGAGAATAGTGCTGCAAACATTGTGTGAGAAACAATTGTATGCCAAATTTAATAAATGTGAATTTTGGCTATGGGAAGTTGGTTTTCTCGGACATGTAGTATCTACTGAAGGTATTAGGGTGGATCTAAATAAAATTTCAGCAATTGTTAATTGGAAACCACCAAAGAATGTGTTTGAAGTTAGAAGTTTTCTAGGACTAGCAGGAAATTATCGGAGGTTTGTTAAGGTTTTCAATGATAGCTTCTCTGATGACTCGGTTGTTGCAAAAAGATGTGAAATTTGAATGGATTGATAAATGCCAATAGATTTTTGACAAATTGAATACTTTGTTAACTGAAGCACTCATGTTAGTTCAGCCTGAATCGGGAAAGAAATTTAAAGTATTTGATGTCACAAAAAGATTTGAATCTAATATAGCGCAGATGGATTGAATTGTTGAAAGATTATGATCTGGTTATTAATTATCATCCAGGAAAAGCCAATGTGGTTATAGATGCTCTGAGAAGAAAATCTCTATTTCCGTTACGTGCTATGAATACCCGGTTGTCTTTGTTTGATGATGGTTCAATCATAGTCGAATTAAAGGCTAAACCAATATTCTTGCAAGAAATCTTTGAAGCTCATAGGAATGATGATGAATTACAGGCTCAACAGGTATAGTGTGATTTGGATTCTGATTTAGAATTTTATTTGGGTCTGATGGCTGTTTATTATTCAGAAACAGAATATGCATATCGAAGAACTCAAAACTAGTACAGAAGATTCTATATAAAACTCACAATGGTACAATGTCTATTCATATTGGTAGTAATAAAATGTACAATGATTTGAAAAAGATGTATTGATGGTCGAGAATGAAACGGAATATTTTTGAATTTGTATCTAAATTAGCAAGTAAAAGTTGAACATCAAGTGCCTTCGGGATTATTACAACCAGTTACAATATCGGAACATGGACTTTGTATCAGGGTTCCCCTTGTCTCCAAAGAAGAAAGATGTTATTTGGGTAATTGTTGACCCTCTAACAAAATCTGCACACTTTATTCCAATACATATGGATTTCTCTTTGGATAGGTTGGCTGAGTTATATGTTTTTGAGATTGTCAGATTGTATGGAGTGTCGGTATATATTATTTCAGACAGAGATCCTCGATTTAAGTCCTGATTTTGGAATAAATTACAAGAAGCTTTAGGTACACAGTTACATTTCAATACTGCATTCCATCCTCAAACTGATGGCCAATCTAAACATGTAATACAATTTCTAGAGGATATGCTTCGATGTTTTGTGCTAGAATTTGAAGTTAATTGGGAAAAGTATTTGCCTTTGGTTGAATTTGCATATAACAATAGCTATCAGTCTAATATTAAAATGGCACCATATGAAGCTCTGTATGGTCGTAAATGTAGAACTCCATTGTATTGGATAGAACTCAGTGAGAAAAAGATACATGAAGTTGACTTGATCTGTGAAATTAAAGAAAAGGTAAATGCGATTCGAGATAGTTTGAAAGTAGCCTCTAATCATCAAAATTCTTATGCCGATCTTAAATGAAAAGAGATAGAATATCAGATTGGTTATAAGGTATTCTTGAAAGTATCACCTTGGAAGAAAGTTCTCCGATTTGGCCTAAAGGAAAACTGAGTCCACGGTTCATTGGGCCATATGAGATTACTGAAAGAATTGAACCTATTGCATATCGGTTGGCATTACCACCAGAACTTGACCGAATTCATAATGTCTTCCACGTGTCTATATTACGACGATATCGATCAGATCCTTTACATGATATTTCTCTGATAGAAGTAGAGATTCAGCCTGATATGACTTACAATGAGGAACTGATCATAATCCTGGCACGTGAAACAAAAGAGTTAAGAAATAAAAAGGTAGCTTTGGTAAAAGTTCTCTGGCAACGACATGGTATAGAGGAGGCTACCTGGGAACCGGAGTATACCTTGAGAAAGCAATACCCAAACCTCTTTAATGGTAAGATTTTCGAGGACAAAAATTTTTAAAGATGGGAGAGTTCTAACAGCCCGTTTTAGTTGAATCAGAATAGTGGTTTTGGGACCACAAATCCGATTTAAAAAGAAAATTTATTTTAATATTATTGCATGGTCCACATTATGATAGAAATGCTATATGAAAATTCTGATTAGAAAATTTTATCGATTACGTGTTTAATTAGGGAAATGACCAAATTGCATAAAATATAATAGTTGAGTTCTAGTAGCTAAAAGGATCAAATAGCTATAGAATTCAAAATGAAAGTTCCTTATATGGTAATTATACCATTAAGTAAAAGTTAGTAGATATTTGACTCATCCATGGAAAACTAGAAAAACAAAAGGATGAAATTGGAAAATTGAAAAATTGAAAAATTTAATATGATAAATAAAATAAATATCAAATAACATCATTTTATATCATCTTCTTCTCCAAAAGGTACATGGAAACCTTAGGAGAGAGAAAAGAAACTAATCAAGTTTAATTAGGTATTAATTCTTGTCCCATTTTTAGATATTTTTATATTTTTGTGATTGGAATAGTTTAATCTATCTGTTTTGGGGATTAATTTGTAAAGTTATCAAAGTATCAAGTTTTGCTATGGATGAATATGCTGAAATTTTGAAATTTTTGGTAGAAAATGAAAGGTTATTGATAGCTAAATAACTTTTACAAAGAGAATTTTAATGATATTATGATTTAGGGACTAAATTGTAAACATGTAAAAGTTATGGAAAAATTTTTAATTTTTAAAATATATGTGCTGTAAATGTTATATGAAAATTTCTGTTAGGCTTGTAATAAGGATTAAATTGCATGAATTTCATTTTTCGAGTATAAAGATGAAATTGGAATTAATAAAATCTATAGGTGCAAAATGGTAATTTTTCCTACGATATGAATTGAATGTAAATGAGAATGAAATGAATTAAATTGATGTTAAATTCATTTATATAGATCTGGATAACTCAAATTGAAGCTAGATTGAGGAAAAAAAAGGTGTCACATTAGTAGAATTTTAACTACGAACAAGTGTTGGGGTAAGTTTGTGTAACTTAATTATGTATGTTTATATGTTCGAATTGAATGTTGTACTTACGAGAATTGTATAAATGATTAATGTATGAAAATAATCACATGCCCAAAATTTCTCGATAAATAATAAATTTCGTTTGAATAATGAAATGCGGTGGATATACTACTTTCCAGTACTGATTATAGTCCTGCATATGTTGCAGACATTATAGCTTGGATGAGCAACTTGTTAAAAGCCTTCTCGAGCATCCTTTTATATGGTTCCTACGAGCAACCTGATCGGTTGTAATTCTGCATGTGTTGGCACTATCGCAGTTCTATGTGAGCGTCCTATTAAATGATTCGATCGGTTGTGGTCTAGCATTTATTACGGACACAAACACAGCTCTACGTGAGCGTCCTTATATAGGATCTTATGAGCTTCCTAACATGGCTCGCTTGACCTTCCTGTTAAATGGCTATCCGGTGCTCCCTGATAATAACTCTTTAGAGTTACCTGTTAAGCTCTATGTGCTCCCTGATTAAAACTCTTAGGAGTTTCTTGTTTGGCCCAGATAATCGTCCTATTACATGGCTCTTTTGAGCATCCTGATATGTGGCTCGAGAATGTGCTCTCTGATTATATGCCCTAACAGGTACCTCTGAACATGAATTGTTAGATCATTGATTTATATACCTTGTGTATGCTATTTAAGTATCCATTGATATTTCATTAATTCAACGGATAAAACTTCTGACATGAGAAATTATGAGATTAAAAGAATTATGTCTCGAATACTTTTGAAATACTTAAAAGTTTGTAATATGATGAGTTCATCCAGATTTATTTGATATATATGTGAAATATGTGACTAACTTGCTTAATTGAGTGTATGTGATTAGGCAAACTTGCCAATTTGTTGGGAAGTATGTTATTGTTATGCTTATTTAAATAAATATGATTGGTCAGTTTAATTCCTGCTATACGAACTTACTAAGCATTAAATGCCTACTAGGTCTTCTTTTCTTTGTTTTATAGTGCTCAAAAGCTCGCAAAGGTTAGAGATTGGTCAGAGCATCATCACACTATCCACCATTTCATTTTGGTATAAATAGTAAACTTATTTTGGTATAATGGCATGTATAAGCTAACTTTGCCAATGTTGGCATGTAAATGGATGTTTGTAATCTAGCCATTAAAATGGTTAGTGATGGTATGTTTTAGTATGTATATATCATAAGGTTATATCATAAATAATATATAAAAGCTTAATATGGTTGAGTAAGTTAAAATAAATATAAAATTTTTGATAATAAGGTAAGTTTGGAAATACATGAACGTATGTGATAATATATCACACATAATTCTTTCAATTGGCTTGGATAATATGCATTGAATTGGTTGTTATATATGTATATGTGTTGTTGTAGGTTAATGGCAAATTTGGGTAAGAAAAAAAGCTAGGAAATGACTTTATTTCATCCACATGAGTAGATACATGGGCGTGTGCCTAGACCGTGTGTGACACACAGCCGGGCACATGGGCATGTGGCTTGGCTGTGTGTCCCCTGCATCTTAAAATTGAGAAATAGAATGCTCAGAATTAGGTACACGGGAAGAGACACGGGTGTGTGTCTCAACCGTGTGTGACACATGGCCTAGAACACGGGTGTGTGTCTTAGTCGTGTGAATCCTGCACCCAATTTTTGAAAATTAAATTGACCACACGGCCTTGCACACGGGTAAGGACACGAGCTGGGACACGGCTGCATGCGTCACATTGAATGCTTACACAGCCTGAGACATGGGCATGTTCACACGGCCTACTCACACGAGCGTGTGACCCCTATATATAAGAAAAAATTTAGTCCTGATTTGTTTCTAATGCTTAAATTTGGCCTCGAGGGTCCATTCAAGGGATAATTTGATTATTTTTAGATTTAAATAATAAATGACATGAATTATCTGTAATTGTTCTGTAAATTTTGGTAATACTATGTAACCCTGTTCCGACGATGGATTTGGGTTAGGGGTGTTACATTTCTGGCAAATCTAATGGAGCTTCCGTTTGGGGAATTCGACTTAATTCTGGGTATGGACTGGTTGGTTGAGCACCGAGTTAGCTTGGATTGCGTAACTAAGGGGGTTGTTTTGAGAATTGAGGATGATTAGGAAGTGGTTATGGTCTGTGAGCGTCGAGATTATTTGTCCACTGTGATCTTTGCTCTTATGGCTGAGAAATTGGTTCAGAAAGGAGGTGAGGTGTATTTGGCTTACATTACTTTCTGAAGACTCTTCTATAAGTGTAACACCCCGAACCCGAAACCGACACCGGAGTCGAACACGAGGTGTTAACTGGCTTTAACCCCTTTACAAAATTTATTTTCCAGACACTGCCCAATCTGTGTACTAGCCGCTTTAAAAATCATATCTTGAGTTTCGTAACTCGAAAATCAGTTTCGTAATTTTTCCCAGAAACTAGACTCATGTGCCCATATATGTATTTTTTTCTAGAATTTTTGGTTGGGCCAATTAGTACAGTTTATTAGTCAAAATCCCCCAAGTTGCAGGGGTCGACTACACTGACCTTTGTCCATTACGACTGGATATCTCCCTGCACGGGGCTTCAATACGGTTGCTGTTTGTTTCTATGAAAACTAGACTCAGAGAGGAATCTGAACATATATGGTACGACCCCTAATTATCTCTGGTTAATTTATAATGAATTTCCAAAGTCGGAGCAGGGAATCCAGAAACCGTTCTGGCCCTGTCCCACTAAAATCTGATTTTCTCTTAATATACTGCCCATATGATCTTTTCGTTACTTCCTCATGAAAGCAGACTCATCGAGCTTCGATTACATAATTTATTCATCAATTAATTCCACTCCCATTATTTTTAGTGATTTTTCATTCTCATGACACTGCTGCTGCCAGCATCTGTTACGAAAGTAACTAGGTCCATTTCATGCCTACCCTTGATCCAATTCAATCGAACATTCGTGCCATTTTCGCATGGCTTAAAGTTTACATGCCATAATTCAAACACAACGTACTAGCTTATACATGCCAAAATGATCTTCTAAACACACTAAGAAGAAAGTACCAAAACTTGCTATCCGGTGTGATGACTTCAATGACGGCCCGACCCCGCAAAAATAGATGAGTCCAAGCAACCTATAGTGGGTGACAAGGAAACATCGAGTGAGTTTATAACTCAGTAAGTCATAAGCAATGCACTACCATCTATCAACAACATTATCACAAGAGGAAACAAAATGGAACGAGACAATTTACTCCATCCATACCGAACCATACCATAGTTCCTCCAACTTATCAATTCAATTTCATATCAATTCATGCATTCACATTCTATATACTCATCAATAGGACATTGAAGCAATTTCATAAATCGATTTATTTTCGTTACAATCAAACGACTATACGACCTTTCACCCATCCTACGATAAAACTTATGTACGTGACTTCAAGTATATTTGTCACATAGGTTCGAACTTACCGAGCTCAACACCAAGTATAAGCATAGCACCTATTAGCCACGTGCTCAAGACACTTACCCGACCCGCTGTCCGCGATCGACTCAATAGTGTCGCACACATAGTGTCCATAATAATTCACGAATGTATATTGAGCCCGCACACTCAGTGCTATATAATCAACTCGCACACTTAGTGCCACGTAATCAAATCGCACACTTAGTGCTACATAGTCAGACTCGCACACTTAGTGCCGCATGGTCAATTCGCACACTTAGTGCATCATATTCATTTCGCACACTTAGTGCAACATAGTCGAATCGCACACTTAGTGCTGTACAATTTAATCCCGCGCACTTAGCGCCAATCTCATGGTCATAAATGGTTATCCCGCACGTTTAGTGCCGAGATCAACAACTCAGTACATCTTACCTCTTTTCATTCATTCAACAATTTCATCATCACATACGTACATGCATATATATATGTATATTTATTCATTCCAATCAGCATCAATACATACACATTATGACCATTTAAAATAATACCCACTACATGCTTAATGACTTACTTTATGTTGGGTAAAATAATTCCGAGTCGGCTACTCGATGACCTTCGATTTCCCCTTGTTGGACGCCTCTTCTTTAGGTTCTTGAGCTTAAATAATACAAATAAGAGTATTCAATATTTAACTCAATAACATGAATTTATTTATCACATTCGGCAATCACACATCATTAAATTTTCAAACCAAGATGTCATTATATGACCACATATACACATATCCATATACTCAAGCTCAATAATTATAATGTAATATCATGTACCCACTTTAAGTATATTGCCGAATATACTTAATCATACATACACCTAACCAAAACAATTTCCTAAAATCTTCATATCATTTATACACTAGGCCGATTGCCCTCACCAAGTTCACCTATGTTCTTCAACAATTCCTTCATTGATCAAGCACATATTCGGCTAAGAAATGGCAATTTTAGCAACCTTCGATTTAGTACTTAACTTTTACCACATATCAAATAACTCATTTCCTTACTCATGTGACCACGTATATTCGGTCATGCATACACACATAAAATCAATTTGGAGACTCTATCAATCCAACATACATTCGGCACCTTCATCCACCATTCTACCAAGCATGTAACATTCAAACACAACCAAACTCACATTCGGCCCTAGCTCATAACAAGGTAGCCGATTCTTTTTATAGTTCAAACATTCCTCTATCATCATTCACCTAACTTTAACATGAAACCACAAAACTCACCATTTCTCATCCAAATAACATGAACAACAACCATTCCTTGAACACTTTCTCATGACCGATTGCTCATGTTATCAACAAGATTCAAGGTTTGAACATGGGCTATTTAAAACATGCATGCATCTCAAAGACAACATCAAACATACCTTAGTCTAGCAAACCACCATAGCCGATTTTCTCAAGCTCTTCCCCCTTCCTTTTAGCATTTTCGGCCAAGGATGATAAAAGATGAACAAATTTTTTTCTTTCTTCTTTAGAACATTCGGCCAAGGGGAAATGAAGAAAGATGGACACTTTTTTTTGTTTTTCCTTCTTACTTTCACGGCAAAAGGGGAGGAAAGAAACAATTACCACCCATCCTTTCCTTTTTCCATTTCTTTATTTCCCCATACTTCTTATTATATTTTATCCTACATACCTCACTAGGCCAACATGTTCCCAACATGTTTCCACCCATAGCATGGCCGGCCACTACATATTAGGGAGGGGGAATTTGACATGCAAGTCCCCTTTTTCTTCCACATGCACTAATAGGTCCTCATGCATTGACCTATCACATTTTAAAATTTTCTCATATAAGTCCTATTGACTAAATTCACATGCAATCGACCAAATCGAAGCTTGAAATTTTCACACATTCATTATTACATATTCTAGATAATAAACATCACATTCAAACCTTTCGGTGACTCGGTTTAGCGGTCCCGAAACCACTTCCCGACTAGGGACAATTTTGGGTTGTCACAATAAGGGATATTAGAATAGTGAAGGATTTTCCAAATGTCTTTCTTTAGAAGTTACCAGGTTTACCTCCAAATTGGGAAGTTGAGTTTAGCATTGAGCTTCTACCGGGTACAGCTTCGGTGTCAATCGCTCCATATCGAATGGCACCGAAGGAGCTTACAAAACTTAAGGCTCAACTTTAAGAGCTTCTAGATCATGGTTTCATCCATCCTAGTGTGTCTCTATGAGGCACCAATTTTTTTTTTGGTTAAGAAAAAGGATGGGACCATGAGGATGTTTATTGATTATTGACAACTAAATAAACTAAGAAGAATAAGTATCCACTTCCGAGGATCGATGATTTGTTTGATCAGTTCCATGGGGCTTCAGTGTTTTCAAAGATTGATCTTCATTTTGGGTATCATCAGTGGAGAGTAAAGGAAACTGATATTCATAAGATTGCATTTAGGACTCATTTTGGACATTACGAGTTCCTAGTTATGCCTTTTGGTCTGACGAATGCTCTGGCTGCATTCATGGATCTGATGAACCGAGTCTTTCAACCATATTTGGATCAGTTCATCATAGTCTTCATTGATGATATTCTGGTGTACTCTAAGACTGAGGATGAGCATGATGAGCATCTTCGAGTATTTGGGTACTCCAAGAGAAACAACTCTATGCTAACTTGAGTAAGTGTGAGTTCTAGTTTTATGAGGTAACTTTTCTAGGGCACGTGGTTTCTGCTAAAGGGATTCGAGTTGATCCAATAAAGATTGAAGCTGTGCTTGATTGGAAACAGCCTAAGAACGTATCTAAAATTCACAGCATTCTAGGTCTTGAGTGCTATAATCGACAGATTGTCGAGAGGTTCTTTCTGATTGCAACTTCTTTGACTAAGCTTTTACACAAAGATATTCTTTTTGTCTGGACTGATGCGCAACAATCGAGCTTTGAGAAGCTCAAGTCTATTCTAACTCTGGCTCCTATTCTGATACATCCTAAATTTGGGGAAGAATTTATGGTGTATAGTGATGCGTCGCATGTTGGTTTGGGTTGTAATTTGATGCAAGAAGGTAAGGCTATGGCTTATGCATCCCGTCAGCTAAAGACACAAGAGGGGAATTATTCGGCGCATGATCTTCAGTTGGCTGTGGTGGTTTTTGCATTGAAAATTTGGAGGCACTATTTGTATGCGAAAAGGTGTATTATCTACACTGATTACAAGAGCCTTAAGTATCTCCTTCCCCAGAGGAGTCGAATCTTAGGCAGCGTCAGTGGATTGAGCTGCTTAAAGATTATGACTGCTCAATCGAGTATCATTCTGGTAAGGCCAATGTGGTGGCCGACGCTCTCAGTTGTAGAGCGATGACTGATTTGAGAGCGATGTTCGCTCGCCTTAGCCTGTTTGATGATGGGAGTCTGTTAGCTGGGTTGCAAGTTAAGTCGACTTGGAATGATTAGATTTGGGATAAGCAGTTAGGAGGTGAATCTTTGGGTTTGCGGTACCGTCAGATTGAAAGTGGCAGTACTTTAGATTTTAGGCTGAATAAGGATGGGGTTCTATGTTTTTCAGGTCAGATTTGTGTACCAAATGATTCTGATCTGAGGCAGTTGATTCTGAAGGAGGCGCATAGCAGCCCTTATGCTATGCATCTCAGTGGTAATAAGATGTATCACGATCTTCGTGAGTTGTACTGGTGGCTGAGTTTGAAGCATGAGGTTACGAATTTTGTTGCTTGATGTTTGACGTGCCAACAAGTTAAGGTTGAGTACTAGTTACCTTTGGGTTTGTTATAACCCGTTAAGATTCCTTGATGAAAGTGGGAACGAGTAATAATGGACTTCTTTAGTAGGTTGCCCTTGACACCCACTAAGAAGGATTATGTTTGGGTTATCATGGAACGATTGACCAAGTCTGCTCATTTTATCCTGGTTCGGATGACCTACTCTCTACAGAAGCTCGCAAAGCTTTATATCTCCAAGATTGTAAGACTGCATGGGGTTCCTATTTCAATTATTTCTTATAGATATCCTCGCTTCACATATCGGTTCTAGAAGAAATTGCATGAGGCTCTAGGTTTGAGATTGGACTTCAGTACTGCGTTCCATCCTCAGACCAATGGTCAATCTGAGAGGGTGATTTAGATACTGGAGGATGCTTCGGAGTTGTGTGATAGATTTTCGAGGTAGTTGGGATGATTATTTGCCACTAGCTGAGTTTGCTTCCTGACTATCATCCAGATGGCACCTTACGAGGCTTTGTATGGTTGTAAGTGTCATGCTCTACTATGTTGGACTGAGTTGGGTGAGCGTCGGGTTTTGGGTCCTGAGTTGGTTTCTAAGACCGAGGATAAGGTTAGATTGATTCGGGATCGTCTGAGTGAGGCTTTTGATAGACAGAAGTCCAATGCGAATCTCAAGAGGAGAGATATTAATTACTCTGATGGGGATTTCGTCTTTCTTAAGGTTTCTTTGTGGAAGAAAGTTCTAAGGTCCAGTCGTAAGGGCAAGTTAAGCCCTAGGTTTATTGGGTCGTATCAGATTCTAAAGCATGTGGCACCTGTCGCTTATCAGGTGGAGTTACCTCTAGAGTTGGACCATATCCATGATGTATTTCATGTTTCGACGTTGAGGTGATACCGGTCTGATCCATCTCACGTTGTCTCTGTTGAGGAGGAGTCGGTTCAGATTTTGGATTGAGATGTTAAGATTCTGAGGAGGAATTTCATTCCGTTAGTAAAGGTTTTATGGCAGAATCATGGCACTGAGGAAGTCACGTGGGAACTTGGGGACTCGATGCGTCAGTAGTATCCTCATTTATTTTGATCAAGTAAATTTCAAGATTGAAATTTCTTTTAGAGGGTAGAATTGTAATGCCCTGAATAAATTATTTCTATTTCTGTAAATATCTGACACAACTGTGTATCTACTTTAGTGGTCTAGTGTTCTAGTGTTCTGGGTGTGTGTTTCAGGTCTTGGGTTCAAGTCCCATCTTTGATAATTTTGTTATTTTTTATCTAAGCCTTACCCTTGTGGAGTGGGCTTATATTAAATTGTCTGTAAATCCATATCATAATGAGCTTGTTGGTTCAAGTGGTAAGGGAGTTGGTGTGTTGGAGGTCTTGTATTCGAATCTCTGCGTTAGCATGGATGTTAATTTTTGCTCTGTCAACTGATGGAATTTAGGTGGAGTTGGGATTCTGAGAAAGTTGTTGTTAGTGGGATAGTGGGGAGGAATCTGAAGGATTCATGATATCTTTTATTTTCTGTTCATTTTTTTCAAAAAAATTTCTCTCTCTTCCAAAATCCCCAAAAAGAATCTGACGTTAATTTTTTTTTTTTTTTTAAATATTTGTCGTTTTCTCCTCCCTTTTCTTGTCGATATTTTTGTGTTATTTTTCTATCCATTACTGAATTTTTGTATCTCGCTTTTTTGGTGCTCAGTGTGTATTTCTAGTAAGTTTGGTAGGTGTGATTATTGTTTCGGTTAGTGAATCTTTGGTTAATGCAGTTCCTTTGGTGTTTAGGAGAAGATCAAGGGGCTGAGGGTTTCCAATCAATGCTTTAATTGTGTGAAATCTCTGTTACTAGTTCAAAGGTAAGAACTTTGGTGGATTAAAAGGTTGTTGTTTTGGATGTAGTTCGGTTTAGTGTCAATTTAAACAACTCATTCGGTTTATTGGTCAAGTTTTAGGTGCTGTGTGACTTGGGAATGATTTTGCATCAAAATCGTAACAGGTGTGTTCCCAAATCACAAAAAATAAAGTTCAAAAAATGCCAAAACTGCTTACTGTCGACACCGCACGAGCGTTTGGCCGGCCGTGTGGTTGGCCGTGTGCAAAGACATGGCCATGTGGTCGACAAAGGCATGGCCGTGCACAAGACACGGTCGTGTAGTGATGTGGGTCTGGTTGTGTGGGCCACACAGGCTAGGCTAAGTTGGGCGTGTAGGCCACACAGGTAAGCCACAGGGGCAAGGCCAATCTGGGCGTGTGGGCCCACACAGGCAAGCCATAAAGGCATGTGGGCACAAATTTTTGAAATTTTCCCTAAGGTCACACGGGTCGTTTTGATCGACTGTGGGCCTACCATAGGGCCGGTAAGGGCTAACCAAACTCTATTTCGAATGTTATGATATTCTGATAGACTAATCTGAGTAGGTTACTATTTGTATGTCTGTTATCTATATATAAGCATGTAGAGGATGTCAAATCTATCATTTCTATATATGTTTTTGGAAACACAAAAATATACAGACTGTTTCATGCCCTTTTTAACTCAAATTCATATAGTTTCGGTAAAATTATTGTCGAAAAATATATAAATATTATAAAATAATTATTTGTACTTAAATTATTAACATAATGAATTTTAATTAATTTTATAATAAATTTTGATTAATTTTGATTATTTTCAACAGATTTGCACAAAGGCTGAAAATTGGCTCGGCAAACACTGTTAGAAGCGCAAAACTGAGAAGCAATTTGAAGTATCAAGGCGAATTAATATTCGGCCTAAGTCGGTCCAATTATGTGTATTAATTCATGATATAATTAATTTTAATTTATATCCAATTTAACTTGGATTAAATAAATTATTATTAATTAATTATGAAAAAGTGGTTCAGTTGAGGCCAACCGAGTGAACCGAACTGACCAAGAAGTAGACAGCCTAAAACTGTCCATATGCTATAACAGCCCAGTTTAGACCTTGGTCAGAATAGTAGTTTCGAGACCACAAATACGAGGTCAAAAAATTATTTTAATATTATTTTTTGTGTTTTACAGTATGTAGTTAAGTATGTGTGAAAGTTTCGTATGAAAATTTAATCGTTTGTGTGCTTAATTTGATAAAAGAACTTAATTGCATAAAATGTAAAAGTGGTCTTCTATTTGTTAAAGTCCTTAATTGCTATGTCTATTTATATGAGAGGTCCTTATGATGCAAAAAGACCATTAAAAATGTTAATTGACATTAATGACCATCCATTATGTGTTTATTTTTATGTTTAAACAAAGGTTAAAATAGTAATTGGAATAATATGTTCATATAACTAAAACAAAACAAAATATGGTCATTAGTTCATCCTTTCTAGCTAAAATTGAAGAAAGAAAATAGGGTTTTAAAGCCTTCAAACATTCGACACTTGCAAGCATTAATTAGGTATGTGTTTTTTATCAGTTTTTGATAATTTATACGTTATTGTGATCGTTGCTCTGTATACTATCATGCCCATGTATGAATTTTGGAAATTGTTGATGATTTTGAGTTAAGCTATTATTGATAATGTGAGTTTTATGAAGTTTGATGTTAGTAAATGGAAGATATGTGTTAGATTACTATGTTTTGTATCAGGATTTTTGATGAATTTGAGCATTTTGGACTAAATTATGAAAATGAGAAATTAAGGGACTAAAATGTAAAATAAATGATAAATATGGGCTGATAAGGACCATAGGAAAATTCAACTAAGGCATGGTTTTGATGAATTTTATATATTTGGTGTTTTGTGTAATAAGGACTAAAATGTCAAAATGTGTAATTTTAGGGGCTAAAGCGCAAAAATGCCCAAAGATGTGTTTGTGTATTAAATTGAATGTGTTGGTGATTAAAAGGGTTAATTTTGAATACATATAGATCAAGAAAAGAGGAATTCAGATTTAGATCGAGGAAAATCAAATATTATCAAGTAAATGATCCGAATCGTCAATTCTGAGTACGGGGTAAGTTTGTACGTGATAAATGATGTTATAGTTATGTTTTAATTCTTTGATAATGCATAAATTGTATAGATATTTGATTACAGTTTGAGCATGATGATAATCGACTATGTTCGACGCTAAGTGTGCGGTTCAAATAACTTTGGCTACAAATGGCACTAAGTGTGCGATACCGAGATAGCCTCGGTTTTTTGAAATGGAACTATGTGTGTGAGATTGTTACGGTTTTGACAAATCACTGATGCACTAAGTGTGCGAATTCTTAAAGCATGGAAAGACTTCTAAATGAATTAATGTATTTGAACGAGAGGTGAGAATGAAATCAATAAATACGGGAAAGTTCATGTATGTTCGATACCTATGTGGTAGATAATATTATGTGTATGAAGCTTGATGAATTCGTATAAAAATATTAAATGAGATAGAATAGAATTAATGGATGAATTGTGAATTACTAAGTGTTTATTAGTTAATGTTTTGTATATTATAAACTGTTGATTATTTATGGTATAAACTTATTAAGCTTTAAAGCTTACTGTGTGAAATGTTCTTTGTTTTACAGTGTTATAAAGCTAGCTCGGACCTGGGGATCGTCAGCAACATCAATCACACTATCGGACATCTATTTTGGTACCATTTTGTGAGTTACATATATGGCATATGGCATGTATAGGCTAGTGTCATTTTGGTATGTTTTGTGTTGTGATTAGCCATGAGACTTGGCTTGTAAATATTGGTATGAATGGCCTCTTAAGTTGGCCTAAATGATGTATTTGATAGGTAAGTCATATGGTGTATATAATGTTCATGTGATGGTTTGAATATGGAATGTTGAATTGGCAAGTTTTGTGGTATGAAGTAAGTGATAAAATGATGAGTTTATGTATTGGAAACTTATGTAAGTTGTGATGACTTTGGTAAATTGAATTGGTATGTTTTGGTTGTGAAATTGATTAGTGAATTGGATGGTATTTGAATGGTATGATATATATACAAGATGGTTGAATTGGTTGCCTATGAATGTATACAAATAATGCCAAAATATTGTGGTTTTGGAATGCTTGAGATAGATAGGAAATGTGGCTTAAACCAAGCCTAATTTTTCCCCACACGGATGAGCACATGGGCATGTGTCTCGACTGTGTGTCTGTTATAACTTAGTTATGCAAGTCAGTCTTGAGCATGGCCTAGACACACGAGCGTGTCTGGTTTCCATGTGTGGCCATTTTGAAGAGTACACGGGCTAGACACACGGGTACATGGTTGGCCATGTGACCCAAGTCAGTTTCGACCACGGCTAAGGCACACGGGCGTGTCTTGTGGCCGTGTGTTTAAGTCAGTATGTATGCCCTATTTTACCACGGTTTAGACACACGAGTGTGTCTAAAGCCGTGTGTGGCACACGGCCTGTTCATACAAGCGTATGACCTTTGAAACTTTGAAAATTTCGTAAAGTTTCTGAGAAATTTGTATGTGCTCGAATTAGTCCCGACCCCTTTCTAAAGCATGTTTAAGGTCTCATTGACCTATGTAAGGGACTTTGTAATGACGTGTGATGATGATGCTATGATGATTGAGAAATGAATGTGAGATGTTTAGATTTGTCTAGTAACGCCTTTAACCTATTCCGGCAACTGATACGGGTTAGGAGTGTTACATATGCTGACCCAAATTAGCTTATTGGCTAATTATTTAGCTTGTAAATAGGCCCTTGAAGACTTGTTCAAGTTGCAAACAAACCCCTCCACAATTGGTGGCTTTATAGATTTGCCCCAAGCCTAAATTAGCAAAGTTGAAACTATCAACCTTGCCACATGTGTGGCTGGCCAAGGGAGGGTTCTTTGGCTGATAATTTTAGCTATTTTTAGCGGCCCTTTTCAGCTATAAAACCCCCCTTAGGCTAGTCATTGAAAACACATCTCAAGCATTCATATCTTTTCTCTCTTCTCTCCACATTCTCTCTTCTTTTCCATTCCAAATTCCCTTGCTCTCTTAACGATTTCTCCTCTTGGAATAGGGGCATTCATTAGCTATTTGGAGCAGCAATTAAGTGTTCATAGCAGCTTTGGTCGACAAGGAAAACGGGGAACCAAGAATAGAGCAAACTAGTCAAGCCAGGAAAAACACCGGATTTGATTATTGTTCCCTATCTCTTTAATTTTTGTTGTTGTTACGATGAACATACCTATGGATATTTATGTTGTTGGAATGGTTAATTTAATCAATTTAGCTTGAATTGTAATTAATGGACACAATACTTAATCAGTGCATGTTTAATCATCTAAGGTAGTTGAGGGTTAAGTTAGCAATGGTATCTGACAATACATTTGCGTTACATAAATTGCAAGATTATTGTGATTAAACTGTTTCAAGGTAGGGATACCTTGTTACCTCACGTAGTCTTTTATTTGCTTATTAGATTTAATTAATCGTTTGAATTGACATAGGGGTATGTACAAGAGATTATTTTGATTTAATAAGCATGTATGTGCAATAACATATTTGCCTATTAAGATTTGTTTAATCGGTTGGATTGACATAGGGATATAGTCAAGAGATGAATAGATTTTGGTAGGTGAGTATGTTCATAAGTTAGCAAATTACGCAGTTGCCGTAAATTTATTTGTAACAATATAAACATAAGTTTAATAATTCTAAGTTAAGAAATGTAATTAACCTAACAAAATTATGTCATCTTGATTAAAACCGTATTTTGAAATCGTGCATTTGAGATTTATTTATTTAGTTTACTTAGTTTAAAATCTTAGTTTTTAATCACCCTCTTGAAACAAAATATTTTTCTTCACCAAAATCTTTTAAATAGCATTCATAAATAATTCTTTTCACAGTTCCTGTGGGTACGATAACTCGACATTTACTTGTCACTTTATTACTTGTAGCGATTGTGTACACTTGAACATTTTCGTCGTTCCAAGTTTTTGGTGCCGTTGTCGGGGACTTTTTTAAAAGTCATTATTTTTGAATTTGTTAGTTTTGCATTTTGGTTTATTTTTCTGTTCAATTTTAACTTAATTAAATTTTCTATGATTATTTTGGGTGTTTATGAGTATTGAACGAATTATCGATTTACTCCCTGTAGACCCTGAGATAGAAAGAACTTTTCGACAGCGAAGAAGACAAGCAAATCAGAGAAGGACCGAAGAGATGAACCTTGAAAATTTGAATCAAGGAAACGGAGCAAACCCTACTCAAAATCCTATACTTATTGTTGATGATAGGCGTAGAGCTTTAAGATAGTATGCCATGCCAGTGTTCCATGATCTTAATCTGGTTATTAAGAGACCTGAAATTGAGGCACAACAATTTGAGCTGAAGCCAGTCATATTCTAGATGTTTCAAACAGTGGGCCAATTTAATGGAATGCCTACCGAATATCCTCACCTACACTTAAGACTGTTAATGGAGGTGAGCGATTCTTTCAAGTTAGCCGGAGTACCTAAAGATGCATTACGATTGAAGCTGTTCCCATATTAACTAAGGGACAAAGCTCGAGCCTGGTTGAGCTCATTTTGTAACAACCCAGTTTTAGCTAAATCAGAACAGTGGTTTCGGGACCATAAATTCGAGGTCGAAAATTTTTTTTAATATTATTTTTGGTGTTTATAGTGTGTTATTATATATGTGTGAAAATTTCATGAGCTAATTTTATCGTTTAATAGCTCAATTTGAGAAAAAGGACTAAATCGCGTAAAATACAAAAGTTGGATTCTATATGATAAAGGTGTCTATTTGCTATGGCTTATTAAATGAAAGGTCCTTATGCTGTAGTTAGACCATGGATAGTGGGAATGGACATAAATGGGCATTAAATGGATGTTTTTAAATGATTTTAGTTAATGTTAAATTTGTAATTCGTTTATTAATGTTATTATTAATAAAAGAAAACAAAATTTGGGCTTCATTATTATCATTTTCCACCGAAAATCAGAAGAAAATAGAAGATTAATGCTCAGTTAGGGTTCGGCATTTGTGTGGCTTAATTGAGGTATGTTTTGAGCTTGGTTTTTGATGATTTCTATGTTTTTGTGATCGTTGCTTTGAGTACTAGCTAGCCTGTGTTTTAATTTTCAAATTTGATGATGATTTTGTGAAATGCCATTGATGAATCCATGAGTTTTATGATGTTTGATGATGAATTATGTAAGCTTGTTGTTTGATATACATGTTTTGTAAAGTGATTTTTGACAAAAATGTCAATTAGGGACTAAATTGAATAAATGTGTAACTTTAGGGGCTACAGTGTAAAAATGCCCAAATATGTGTTTGTGGACTAAATTGAATGTGTTGATGAATAAAAGAGTTAATTTTAATTGTATATAGATCAAGAACGAAAGAAATCGGATTTAGATCGAGCGAAATCCAAAGTTATTGAATAGTCAATTCAGTCCCTCTATTTCAACTACGAGTTAAGTTCATATGCAAATAAATGTCTTTAAATTGAATTGTATGTGTTTACTTGCCATTGAATTGTTATGAATGTGGAACGAGCAAATACGAGCAAGAAATAATGAAATTTTGATATCCGAAAGTCCCGTACAAACCTAGGAATAGTATAGGATACGAATGTTATGATATTAAGTTATAGAGATATGATTACATGTAAGACCATGCCTGGAACATTGGCATCATTAATCGATTGCATGTAAGACCCTGTCCGGGACAGTGGCATCGATATGTAATAACATGTAAGACCATATTTGGGATATGGCATTGTATGAGCTTATGTGATTTTCGAGTATCCTTAACGATTCCAAACAGTTCAACGGGAAAAGTCAAGTTGAGAAAGAATATGTGAATGAGCTAAGTGACTTAAGTACGTACGAGATTTACATGAGTATTGAAAGGAAAAGTATTTGATGAACCCGATTAAGATATTGAATATATGTTCAATGAGAAAGGTTTGTGAATTTGAATGTGAATAGCTATGTTTAGTATATTTGATTTGTTATGCAAATATTCATGTGATGAATTTATTTGTATATGGCTTACTAAGCTTTTAAAGCTTACTTTTTATGTTCTTTCCGTGTTTTATAGATTATCGAAGCTAGCTCAGACATCGAGGATCATCGGGAAACATCATCACACTATCGACTTCTTGTTGGTACTTTTGGGCTTTGTATATATGGTATATGACATGTATAGACTAGTGTCATTTTGGTATGTTTTGAGTCATGATTTTAGCCATGAGATTTTGGCTTGTAAATGTTGGTGTGTATGACCATTAAGTTATCTTGAGTTTTGGTATGTTTCCCATAGTTGTTGATATAGTTATATAGTTGTTCTTTTGGTTGGTTGTAAATCGGAGTATTAAGGTTGGCATGATGGTAAGTTGTGACTTGGTTTTGAGATGATGAAATGGTATATTTTGGTTGGGGAATTGAGTAGTTGAAATGTTTGTGAATAGATGGCATGATATGTGTACGAATTGGGTAGGCTTTTTGTTGCTTATATATGTGATGAAATGATACCATTTTGGTGGATTTGTGTGCAAGAGAAAAGGGTGGCGAATTGGCTTTTCAAATGGCCATTTACGACACACGGTCATGTTACACGGCCGTGTGTCTCAGCCATTTACGACACACGGTCATGTTACATGGCCGTGTGTCTCCTAGGCTACCCTTTCGAATTAAGTCAGTATACCCTACAATTTTGACACAGCCTAGACACACGAGCGTGTCTACTGGCCGTGTATGGTACACGGGCTGGCACATGGGCGTGTGGTCAGCCGTGTGACCCAAGTCAGTAACCTCCTCAGTTTTTCCACAGCCATGGCACATGGACGTGTCCTCTGCCGTGTGGTACAAGTTAGTATGTATGCCCTATTTTCACACGGTCTGTGACACAGGCGTGTTTGATAGCCGTGTGAGGCACGCGGCCTATTCAAACGGGCGTGTGACCCTTAAATGTTTGAAAATTTTCTATGTAACAACTTGGTTTAGACCCTAATTGGAATAGTGGTTTCGGGACCACAAATTTGAGTCAGAAAAATATTTTAATATTATTTTCTATGTCTACATCATGATATATTATATATGTGAAAATTTCGTGTGAAAAATTTATCATTTGTGTACTCGATTTAATAAGGACTTAATCGCGTAAAATGTAAAAGTGACTAGCTAATTGTGTAAGTGCCGAATTGTTGTTGTTCTTTTAATATAGAGGCCTTAAAATGAAATTATGCCAATTGATAATAGGATGGACGAAAGTAGACAACCAATATTAAGTTGTTATATTAATTTATAAAGGTTATTATAGTAAATTATGAAATAATAAGTATTATAATAAAAGATAATTAAAAGACATGCATTTTGTTCATGTTTTTGGCCGAATTTTAATAAAGCTTTTGAACATTTGGCACTTTGGAAGCTTAATTCAAGGTTAGTTTTTGTTCAGTTTTTGATAAATTTTACGTTTTTGAGATCGTTGCTATGTTATCTATCAAACCTATGTTTCAATTTTTGAATTTGATGGTGATTTTGTATTTTTCCATTGTTGAAAGCTTGTGATTTTTGTTGTTTGATGCTGGAAAATAAAAGATATGTGATAGATTAACATGTTTTGTACTTGAAGTTTCGATGATTTAGAGTAATTAGGAATTAATTCCAAAAATAATAAATTGAGGGACTAAAATATGAAATAAATGAAATGTATGGACTTGTAAGAATATAAGGAACATTCAACCTAAGCATAGTGTATTCAAATTTTGGATGTTTTGTGTTTTGTGCAATTTGGAGTAAATTGTAAAAAGTGTAAAATTCAGGGTAAAATAGTAATTTGCCCATTTATGTGTTTTTGGACTAAATTGAATAGAATTATAGTTGAATGAGTTTAATTTGAATGTGTTTAGATCAAGAACAAAAGAAATTAGATTTAGATCGGGGAAAAACCAAAGTTATCGAATAGTCGTCCCATTTTGATTACTATTGTCCGAGGTAAGTTTATAAGCAAATAGATATTGTTTATTTTAAGTAAATACGAGCTTATTATGCTGAAATGATTTATGTGAAGCATATATGTTGTTAGCCGAATGTGTATATGCTAGGGAGTTGTATTTAGAAATTTGCTTTGACCGAGATATGACGTCCGAAAGCCCTATATGAACCTTAGGAATAGCTAGGATACATATGTTATGACATAGGATTTCGATATGTGATGTGCGAGTAAGATCATGGCATCGATATATGTGTGCGAGTAAGATCACGTTTAATACGTTGGCATCGATATATGACTTCGATATATGTGTGCGAGTAAGACCCTGTTTGGGACAGTGGCATCGATATGTGATTACACATAAGACTACGTCTAGGACGTTGGCATTGTATGATATGTGAGATTATCCAAGTATCCTATTCAATTCTGAATGGTTCAACGGGCAATATCGAGTTAAGATCGAATGTGAAATCGAGCTAAAATGTCATGTATGTGCTAGTTTAAATCATTTGAAAGATAAGGTAAGTATATACTTGAGATGAACATATAAATATGCATTATGAAAGTGAGAATTTTATATGCTTATGAATATATGTGTATTCGGCCAAGTTAATATAATTAGATATTGCTCATGTGATGGTATATGAGTTTCAAGCATGAAAAATGTGTATTTGATTAAAGATTATTTGATTCGGTTTAGTTGATTTAATACTAATGTTCATTTGATTATTATTTGCTTATGACTTACTAAGCTATTTAAGCTTACTATGTGAGTTTTTGTTTATTGTTTTATAGATTTTTGAAAGTTGGTTACGAGCTCGGGGATCGTCAAGGAACTTCGTCACACTATCAATCAACTTTGTAGTATTTTAAAAGATCGAATTATGAACTTATGACATGTATAGGCTAGCATTTGTTTTAGTTGGTTTTGAAAGTGCATATATGTATAAGCTAGTCTTAATTTATTTGGAATTTGAATGTGTAAATAAGGCCATGTGAATGGCTTGATTATTATGCTTAAGTTTGGTTTTATATGTTCTTGATTAAAATGTTTGATGTGCTTGGTTTTGGTAATTTGGTATTGGTGATTGAATTATGTGGTAAAGTGTTTAAATATTATGTTAATATTAAGTTTAGTAGTACCACTATGTGGGGATTATGCTATGCTTAGATATGGATGTTTGATTGGTTGACATAGTTAATTTAATTTAGTTTTATAATAATATGAACGTATATGTCTTAATTGTTGTATGGAAGATTGATTAAATAGTCGAAGGTATATAATAAATTGGTTGAGTTGTATATGTGAAATATTGGTTGGATTTAAGGTATATGGAATTGGCTTATTTTAACTAGGTTAAAGTGCTTGTGAAATGGTTAATGTTAGTCAAGTGAGCAATGTATATATTGGTTTAGGTTGCAAATGAAATTCGGTCATCGGATATGCTTGTATGTAATTGTATAATATTAATATTTAGTCATAAGGTGTAGCTTAATTTGAGCTAAAATGTTCATGTGGAAAAAGTATATATATGAATGTGTTGACATTATTTTAGGAGTCCAAATGCTATATTACAAAATCACTAGATTCGGTTTGTGATGATTAATTTAAACATGACTTTAATTGATAAAGTTAGCCTATTAATGAACACAAATATGTGCACATAATTTACATTTGATAGGTATCTATAAATTTGGATGTGGTTAGATGTACATAATGCTTTGATGTGTAAAGTTGTATAATACATTCATATTGCTAAGTTGTTAATGTCGTGAATGCTAATGGATAATAAATTGTGTTATATGGTTTATTTGGTCTAAAATGTGCATGAATGATTAATGAATTAAAATGCTTAATTTTAAATATTTGAATAATATTAAAATGATGAGCACATGATTTGAATGATGTATTATTAAAGTAATTGTGATATGACTTTGGAACATGGCTATTGAAAATTAAATATGATATATGTTTGATATGGGTTCAGTTGAACTTCGTGATATGATTTGTATACGTAGTATGATTTATATTTAAAAAGTGATTAATAAGAAGTTATATTTATATATATTTGCGAATATGACCTATGTGATTATTTGAATGTACTAAAGCTATATTTTTTTTGGAAATACCTCGTAACCCTAATCTGACGATGGATAGGGGTTAGGGGTGTTACATTCTATGTTTCATAAAGTTTGCAAATGTTATGGGTTTAGTCTCAAACCTCTTCTAAGCATGTTTTAAGGTCTCGTAGAGCCTTATAAGGGACAATGTGAATGATTTGAATGAGTTTTACATATGAATGCATAAATGAATACGTTATGTATGTGATTGATGTGTATTGATTGGTAATGCTTTGTAATCTTATAAGGGACAATGTGAATGATTTGAATGAGTTTTATAAATGAATACATTAAGAATAATTAGGTAACATTTAACGTTTTTAAGCCTATGCGATATATTGACAGAATTGATGATTGTTCTGTAGTGTACGATTTAGAAGATTTAATCATGGAGAAGGAACTCAACTATGTTGAGGATCCATTAGAACAAATTTTGACATCAGACCCTCAAAATGATGAAGAGGAGGATGAATACTTAGCTTTGCTAGAAGCTAATCAAAGGGGATTTAATCCGCGATCTTGTTTTGAATCTTTGGAGTTAGAGAATAGGGATTATGCCCAACCAAAAACATTAATCGAGGAGCCACCTAAATTAGAACTCAAGGTACTTCCTCCACATTTAAAATATGTTTATTTAGGTAATGCTTCTACCTTGCCTGTGATTGTTTCAGCAGAATTAACCAATGAGCAAGAAGAGAAACTCATCCTTGTATTGAAACAATTCAAGAAGGCTATCAGATGGACCATAACTGGTATTCGTGGTATTAGTCCATCTGTATGCATGCACAATATCATACTAGAAGATGGTGAGAAAGGGACGATTGATGGACAACAAAGACTAAACCCCATCATGAAGGATGTAGTAAATAAAAAAATTATCAAGTGGTTAGATGCGGGTATAATTTACCCCATCTAAGGCAGTTCATGGGTAAATCCGGTCCAGTGCGTACCGAAGAAAGGAGGTATCACGATCTTTGAAAGCGAGAATAATGAGTTGATACTGACTAGAACGGTTACGGGATGGAGAATTTGCATCAATTACCGGAAGCTAAACAAGGTGACTAAGAAAGATCATTTTCCTTTGTCGTTTTTGGATCAGATGTTAGATAGACTCGCGGGGTGAGACTATTAATGTTTTCTTGATGGATACTCGGGGTATAATCAGATTACAGTAGCACCAGAAGATCGCAAGACAACATTCACCTGCCCGTACAATACATTTGCATTTAGGCGCATGCCATTTGGTTTATGTAATGCACCTGCTACATTTCAAAGATGTATGATGTCTATTTTTATTGACATGGGTAAGAAATATTTAGAAGTTTTTATGGATGATTTTTCAGTATTCGTAGATACATATGATGATTGCCTAGCCAATCTAGCCAAGGTACTAAGGCGATGCGAAGAAACAAAACTCGTACTCAATTGGGAAAAGTGTCATTTCATGGAATGAGAAGGTATTGTTCTAGGGCATCGAATAACGAGACATGGAATTGAGGCAGATAAAGCAAAGGTAGATGTTATTGAGAAATTCCCACCTCCAACATTTGTGAAGGCAGATTTCTATTGAAGATTCATCAAGGACTTCTCTAAAGTTGCTAAACCCTTATGCAAATTATTGGAGAAGGACGCGACATTCAGATTTGATGAAGAGTGCTTAAGAGCTTTTAAAGATTTGAAGAGTCGACTAGTTTCGGCACCCACAATCGTCACACCAGACTGGGATTTGCCATTTGAATTGATGTGTGATGCAAGTGACTTTGCGATAGGAGCAGTTATGGGCTAGCGAAGGAACAAAGTTTTTCATCCCATCTATTATGCGAGTCGGACTCTAACAGGAGCTCAACTAAATTACATGGTAACAGAAAAAGAGTTACTTGATATTGTGTTTGCTTTTGACAAGTTTCGATCTTATCTTGTAGGTACCAAAGTGATTCTCTATATGGACCACTCGGCAATTAAGTATTTACTTGCCAAGAAACACGCTAAGCTGAGACTGATCCGATCAGTACTTCTACTTCAAGAGTTCAATCTAGAAATTCAAGATCGAAAGGGAGTAGAAAATCAAGTAGCAGATCACTTATCCAGATTAGAGCCGCAAGAAGGGAATTTCTCCACTTATACCAATTCAGGAGACATTTCCAGATGAACACGTACTGAAGGTAAATCATATCCATAATACCCCTTGGTTTGCTAATATTGCTAACTATTTAGCTTGTGGTTTGATGCCAATTGATAAGACATATCATCAAAAGAAAAAGTTTCTTCACGATGTGAAATACTATTTCTAGGAAGAACCATATTTGTTTAAAAAGTGTGCAGATCAAATGATCAGGAGATGCGTGGCAGAAGCTGAAGTATATAAGATTTTATACCACTATCACTCAGCTTCAAGTGGAGGACACTTCGGAGGAACACGTACTGTGGCCAAAGTATTGCAAGCCGGATTCTTTTAGCCAACATTATTTAAAGATGCATATGCTTATGGAAAGAGTTGTGATCGATGTCAAAGGGTCAAAAATATCACAAATAGAAACGAGATGCCTTGAACAAACATCATTGAGGTAGAATTGTTCGATGTTTGGGGTATTGACTTTCTCAGTCCTTTTTCTCCGTCTTTTGGTCACAAGTGCATCTTGGTTGTTGTAGACTATGTGTCTAAGTGGATTGAGGCTAAAGCATATCCAAAAAATGATGCTAAGGTTGTGAAGTTTTTACAGAAGCATGTGTTCACAAGGTTTGGAACCCCACGAGTCATCATTAATGATGAAGGGTCCCATTTTGTGAATAAGTGGTTGAAATGGTTACTTGAAAAACATGGAGTGAAGCACAAGGTTGCCATAGCTTACCATCCATGGACGAATAGGCAAGCTGAACTGGCAAGCAAAGAGATCAAAGGCATACTCGAGAAGGTAGTTTTCCCAAATCGATGAGATTGGTCCAAAAGACTGGATGATGCTTTATGGGCTTATAGGACAGCATACAAGACATGTTTAAGGATGTCACCCTATAGGTTGGTCTTTGGGAAAGCTTATCATCTACCTTTGGAGTTAGAGCACAAAGCTTACTGGGCTCTCCAATGACTCAACTTGGATCTTAAAATTGCTAAAGAGAAATGAATGCTTCAACTTAACGAGTTAGAAGAATTCGGAATGTATTCATACGAGAATGCCAAATTACTTCAGGAGAGACTCAAGAAATGGCATGACAAGCACATTCGAGTTCGAGAATTTGAAGCAGTCAGCAAGTCTTGTTACTCAATTCCAGAATAAGGTTCTTTCCAGGAAAGTTAAAATCATGTTGGTCCGGTCCATTTATGATTCATCGAGTCTATCCATACGGAGTCGTTGAACTTCAAGGTAAGGGAGGTAATTTTTGAGTTAATGCTCAACGCTTGAAACATTACTGGGGAGATAAAATTGAACGGGATCAGTTCTCGTCCATTTTATCAAATGATTAAAATTTCTTGTTTTCTTTTTAAATAAATGATTTAGGATGTATTTTCTGGATTAGATGTTTAAATAAATTCTGTTTAGGAGATTGGAACTTAAGCGAGACCACTTGTAACCCCTTCAATCTCTCTTGGGAATTGATTTTGACATAATTTTTCGAGAAATTATTCCCTAAATGGCAAAATAAAATTTTAAAATTTCAAATAAAAGGGTCAATTTTGATCCAAGTTTTAAAATTGCAACTCAAATTCAAATTTTCATTAAGGCTATGGACTTAATTGAACTATTTTTAAAATTTTATTGCTCTTCTTGTAAATAATAAAAATTAGGTGCCTCTTTTTGTAAATATTTTCAAAAGGCATCTAGAATAAATGTTTTAAATTTTATAAATATATATATGATAATCTTTAATATATAATTATATCTATTATAATATATATTAATTATTATCAACTTTGCATAAAATTAGGATTAGTATCATATTTTATTTAATAAGCTTTTATTTTAATAAATTAATAGCAATTAATAATTTAATATGTATTTTAATTAATTATTAATTGTTGTTAACTTTGAGTAGAAGTAGAATTAATTTTTTTTAATTGTTAAATTGTTCTAAGAATTCTACTCTAATTCTTACTCCTCTCTCTATAAATACCACCAACCTTTTCCATCTTTCTTCATTCAAACTTTCATCCCACCAAACCACCTAGTTCTGTAGCCCTCAACTCCGTAGCCGTAGCACTACCGATAGCCCAATCGGTGAGCACAAACTGAGCAGCCTTCGCACACAGCCGCACCAGCAATTCGCCTGGCCTTCTCCTTGGTGCCGCACCTGCTCCTCACCCCAACCCGCGCGCACCCCATTGCTGCCTACTGTCGACCAACTGCCCAGGCCAGGTTGTGCCGCTCCTTGAACCTGTTCGACACGTTCGCTTGCTGCCCAGCACCTCTATGGCACATCGACCCTATTACTCACACCATCCTTAGCTGATAATCCTCCAACCAACCCTAAATCAACCTCTTTTGTTTTCTAATTAGTTTTTTAGGAGTTCTTAATTTTTATAAAAATGTGGTTAATCATGCCTCACAAAAGAACTTGTGCCTCTGCCCAAATTGATGAATCATAAAGCAAATTTCACTATGAAGAAGCCAAAGCGAGATACGAAAGTGTTTTCAAGAATCAACAGATGCATCCAGAGAAAGGCTTCACATTGAAAGAAAGCAATTATGTTGATTTCATGGCGCGCATTCGTCAAGTTGCTGAAATTCTCAATGGGAGTTGTTTTGTGAGAAAAGACCGAGTGTGGATGAGGAGTTAGTTCGTGAATTTTATGGGAATTTAACATCAAGCGAGTTGACGAAAGTCTGTCCGTGGAATCAAGGTACTAATAACCTCACATGCTATTAATGAAATCTTTGAATAACTGAATTTTGGAAACGACGAATATTCTTCCTTGATGAGTGATATTGAGCCTGAAAATTTGCAAGAAATTCTTGAGGAACATACAGTTCAAAATTCCAAGTGGACTGTGTCAAAACAAGGAATTCACACTTGTCGAAGAGAATATTTGACACCACTTGCGAAGGTATGGTTCTATTTCATCCGATTCAACCTTATGCCTAGTTCACATGGAACTATGATTTCATTAGAGCGAATGGTCTTATTAAACTCAATTTTAACTAGAAAGACCATTGATGTGGGAAAAATGATCTCGAGAGAGATGCAGAATTGTGCTGCTAGACGTTCTGGCTCAACTTACTTTCCTTTTACGATAACAATTTTGTGCTTGAAAGCTAAAATTTTTGCAACCGTAAAGAAGACGGGTTATAGCTAGGGCACAATCATAGATTAGGACCTCTATCGAATAGCTAGAGATTCTATTCTACAGTAATGTGTTGAAGAAAATGAGGATCCCGAAGAAGAAGAAGAAGATCCCACAGAGATCGAACCAATGCAATCAGCTGAAATCCCTGATAAGGCAGAACCAATGGAACCAGAAGTTGAACCTGATGTTCAGACTTCAATGTTCAGAGCTCAACCGCCTTGCCCAGATCTTCGAGATGAGCTGTAAAAGTTGATGGACATAATGCAAAATATGCAGTGGCAGTAACAAGCTTACTAGAGATACTAAAAAATAAGGGATGACTTGATGAGAAGTGCTCTTACGAAAATTTACAATGACCCATTTACTTTTGTGCCTGAGTTTCCAGATTACATATTTGAACCATGGAGCCATTATCGAAGAAGGAGTAAAGAGATTCATGCAAAGAAAATAATGATAGAGCAAAAGATGAATCGAATTCAAAAGGATCTACAAATAAATAAAGGTGGGATCTCGACTTTATTTTATTTATGTTCTTAGGTTATTTTAGGATTAAGTTAATTAGAAATTTTTATTTTTGCATAATAAAACAAGAGGTGGAAGTCATTAATAAACAAGTCGCAAAGTATAAAGTATGGCAATAGATATATACATGTCTAGGATTCGATTTAGAGAGAGCTTGGTACTTAAGCAGTCAATTGACTCACCTCCTCTTTTCTAAAATCCTATCTGGTGTATAGTATCTATTCGCTTTTAACAATGAGGACATTGTTCATCTTAAGTAGGGGGATGGAAAAATTGAAATTGTTTCCACTGAGAATAATTTTTTTTCTTTTAATTATGATTAGGATATATTTTGTTCAATAAATTTGAAATTTTGTTAAGTATGCTAAACTTTAGTATAAATAAAGTTCAATTATTTCAATAAATTTTTATGTTAGCTTAATAATGACATAAATGTATTTTTAATAAAGCATGCAAATTGTACTATAAAATTTTAGTTCCTTAGGAAAGTTAGACGTGCATGAAAGTTTAAGTCTTTAGAATTGACTTAGTAGTTACTTGAGGTGAAATCCTAGGAAGCATGGAATTTTGAAAATGATTTAGGCAACTTTTGTTGGGACCATTTGAGCCTTTCAAGCCAACCATAATGAAATTTTATCCTTTGAAATCCAACTTTGAGACTATATGGCCTAGTTTTATTTGAACCTTTGCAATATTTAGCCATCACTTTTCTCTTAATTATCCTTAAATTGTCCTAAACCCTAGAGCCAGTACTATTCAGAGTATCCCTTGAAAATAAGTTTGGGGCAGTTGAAAGAAGTATCAAATGCTCTAAAAATTGTAGTACATACAGTAAAATGCTCGTGTTAAAAAAAGAGCACATGTGCTTGAAAGAAAATAGATGTACAAAAGAGCATGTGAAAGCAAAGTAGGTTGGTGTATTGAAGGAAATTATTCCAAAGTCTGATTGATGCTAAGTCTAAGGTTTTAAGCCTAAATTTGCCTATCTTTTACCTACCCCTAGCCCAGCCACGTTACAACCTTTTTAAAGGCCTATTGAATCAAGTTTTCTATGCCTACATTAGTGGAAAGAAATTGTTATGTGCAACATATGAAAGCATAAGTTAAACTTAATGATTGTAGCTTAATCTTGAATAAGGAAATAAAATCAAATTGGTAAGGGTTAACATGTCTTTGTTAATAAAGCTTTAGTCTAATTTTTCTATCATAATAGTTGTTGAGATTAATTTGAACGATATGTATACCTAAGTAGCATAACTATCAAATTTCTTGTTTTTGAGCATACATATATTAAACTCATAATTCTAGAAAGAATGTTGTTTTAAAGGAGTTTTTTTTTCAAAGCTGTTTCTGAGAAATTCTTTTCAATTTATGCATTACTCGGGACGAGCAATGAATTAAGTTTGGGGGTGTGGAAACACAAAAATATACACACTTTTTCATGCCCTTTTTAACTCAATTTCATACAATTTCAGTAAAATTATTGTCAAAAAATATATAAATATTATAAAATAATTATTTTGTACTTAAATTATTAACATAATTAATTTTAATTAATTTTAAAATAAAATTTGATTATTTTTTATTATTTTTGACTGATTTGCACAAAGGGTGAAAATTGGCTCGGTAAACATTGTTAGAAACGCAAAACCGAGAAACAATTTGAAGTATCAAGGCGAATTAATTTTCAGGCTAAGTCGGTCCAATTATGTGTATTAATTCATGATATAATTAATTTTAATTTATATCCAATTGAACTTGGATTAAATAAATTATTATTAATTATTTATGAAAAACTGGTCTAGTTGAGCCGAAATTAGCAAAGTTGAAACTATCAACCTTGCCACATGTGTGGCCAGCCAAGAGAGGGCTCTTTGGCTGATAATTTTAGCTATTTTTAGCAGCCCTCTTCAGCTATAAAACCCCCCTTAGGCTGGTCATTGAAAACACATCTTAAGCATTCACATATTTTCTCTCTTCTCTCCACATTCTCTCTTCTTTTCCATTCCAAATTCCCTTGCTCTCTTGCCGATTTCTCCTCTTGGAAAAGCGGCATTCATCAGCCATTTGGAGCAGCAATTAAGTGTTCATAGTAGCCTTGGTCGACAAGGATAGCGAAGAAGGAAGAATGGAGCATACTAGTCAAGCCACAAAAAAACACCGGATTTGATTCTTATTCCCTACACCAGATTTGATTCTTATTCCGTATCTCTTTAATTTTTGTTGTTGTTATGATGAACATATCTATGGATATTTATGTAGTTGGAATGGTTAATTTAATCAATTTAGCTTGAATTTAATTCTTGTTAGGTTGATTGCATTTCGTTGCTAAAATTGTTAAAATTGTGTTTATGTTGTTATAGGCCTCGGTAAGATGCTTGATTAAGTAAAATCATGACTATGTTGTTCTTGCATTACAATTGTAAGGTAGCTAATGAATTAATTATTTAAACAGATTGAAATTGTACTTAATGGATACAGTACTTAATTAGTGCATGTTTAATCATCTAAGGTAGCTGAGGGTTAAATTAGCAACGGTATCTGACGATACATTTGCCTTACATAACTTGCAAGATTATTGTGATTAAACTGTTTCAAGGTAGGGATATCTTGTTATTCACGTAGTATTTTATGTGCTTATTAGAATTAATTAATCATTTGAATTGACATAGGGATATGTACAAGAGATTATTTCGATTTAATAAGTATGTATGTGCAATAACATATTTGCCTATTAAAATTTGTTTAATCAGTTGAATTGACATAGGGATATAGTCGAGAGATGAATGGATTTTGGTAGGTGAGTATGTTCCTAAGTTAGTAAATTACCGAGTTGCCTTCCATTTATTCATAACAATATAAACATGAGTTTAATAATTCTAAGTTAAGAAATGTAATTAATCTGACACAATTATGTCATCTTCATTAAAATCATATTTTGAAATCGTGCATTTGAGATTTATTTATTTAGTTTACTTAGTTTAAAATCTTAGTTTTTAATCACCCTACTCAAGAAAAATTATTTTTCTTCACCAAAGTGTTTTAAATAACGTTCATAAATAATTCATTTCACAGTCCCTGTAGGTACGATAACTCGACATTTACTTGTCACTTTATTACTTGTTGCGATTGTGTACACTTGAACATTTCCATCGTTCCAGTTTTCTATATCTGTTTTGGGGTGGGATTTGCATATGAGGAGGAAGTATTCTATATGGAAATCATCGTCTCTCATCTGGCAGCTAGGATGCACATTATCTGATATGTGTCGTATCGATACTATGTGGTGTGTAGGGATGGGTCGGTGTTTTTAACCCACATGGTGTGATGGGATGGACGGAGATGGTGTGTAGAAGATAGGGGTAGGACTCACTGCATCTATTTTGTGTATTTGCATATCTATTTCTGTTATCTGTATCTGAAATGGCCATAAGACCTAATCTGCATCTGACTGTATATGAGTTTACTGTATGTTTTGCATGTCTATTTTTGTTGGATTACACACTGAGTTTTCGTGAACTCCCTTCTGTTTATCTATTTTGTACAAGTAATCCACAGATTTAGGCAAACCGGTGCAGTGGAGTGTTGCGGTGACCACTAGTCTACGAACGGATTTCAATTAAAGGTTTTATTATTCAAATGTTATTTCTGGGAGTTTTTTATTAATTGGACTCTCCAGATTGTTGACTCAAATTTTGAGATTTGGATTTTTCGTTTAATAATTTATTGGGATGACTAGCTAAAAATATGGTTTTACTAAAACAAAGATTTTCTAAACTTACGAATGGGATTTTAAAAAAATAACATTTACTATAACATCCACTGCAAAATTTCATTTTGGCAAATAAAACAATTGATTAACGTTTTCGATAATGGATATAACTGAATACGAGTTGTCTGAATCAAAATAATTTAACGTAACCGTTTTCAAAACCCATTCTTTGTGACATCTCTGGATTTGGCCATAATGTTTAGGCCGGATTTAGGGTGTTACAAAGATGGAATTCAAAAAATATAGTTGTCGACAACAAGTTTGCTTATAATGTTGCTATTGAAATAGCAAAAGAAAATGAGGATCCTGAGCCTAAATCTATTGAGGAATGTAGAAATAGAAAAGATTGGCCAAAATGGAAAGACGCAATTCAAGTAGAATTAAATTCACTTTCTAAACATGAGGTTTTTGGACCTATAGTCCAAACACCTAAATATGTAAAGCTGGTAGGATATAAATGGATATTTGTGTGAAAATGAAATGAAAAAATGAAGTCGTAAAATATAAAGCACAACTTGTAGCACAAGGATTTTCGCAAAGGCCCGACATTGATTATGAAGAGACATATTCTCCTGTGGTAGATGCAATCATGTTTAGATACCTTATTAGTCTGGAAATACGTGAAAAACTTGACTTGCGTCTAATGGATGTTGTTATATCCTATTTGTATGGTACATTTGATAGTGAATTTTATATGGAAATCCCAAGAGGATTTAAAATCCCTGAAGGATATAGAGTTTTCTGAGAAAATTGCTCAATTAGATTAAAGAAAAGTTTATATGGATTAAAACAATCTAGACGTATATGGTACAATCGTCTTAGTGAATATTTGTTAAAAGAAGGTAATAAAAATGATTCAATCTACCTATGTATTTTTATAAAAAGGTATGGATCAAACTTTTTGATATTTGCTCTTTATGTTGATGATCTAAATATTATTGGAACTCCTGAAGAGTTCCAAAATGTAGTAAATTATTTAAAGAAAGAATTTTGGATGAAAGATCTTGGAAAAATAGAGTTTTGTCTTGGCCTGCAGATCGGACATTTAAAAGATGGAATTCATGTCCATCAGTCAGCTTATATGAAAAAGATCTTAAAGAAATTTTATATAGATAAAGTACATCCATTGAGTACCCCGATGGTTGTACGATCATTAGATGTGAATAAAGATAAATTTCATCCTTGCGAGAATGATGAAGAGTTTCTTGGTCCTAAAGTACCATATCTAAGTGCCATAGGAGCTTTAATGTATCTTGCAAACAATACAAGACCTGATATAGCTTTTACTGTAAACTTATTAGCAAGATTTAGTTCTTCTCTAACACGTAGACATTGGAATGGAATTAAACATGTATTTAGATATCTCAGAAGGACCATTGATATGGGGTTATTTTATTCAAATAATTCAAAATCCCTATTAGTTGGTTATGCTGATGCTGGATATTTATCGAATCCACATAAAGGTCAATCTTAAAAGGGATATTTATTTACATGTGGAGATACTACTATACCATGGCGTTCGACAAAGCAAACATTAGTTGTTGCCTCTATAACATCCCAAAATTGGGTCTAGTTAGAACAGTAGTTTCAGGACCACAAATCCGATGTCAAAATATTTATTTTATGATTATTATGAGTCCTAGAATATGAAAGTAAGCATGTGTTAAAGTTTCACGAAGAAATTCTTAGTGTAAGGTGTCCAATTGGAAATTAGGGATCAAATTGAATAAATTGCAAAACTTGGATTTTAGAATCAATTTCCATGAAATTGCTTTAGATTATTAATTAAAAGGTCTTAAAGAGTAATTTTCCCAATTTTTAAATTTTTGGACAAAAATGGGCATGCATGGAAAATTTTGGAAGTTTAGTAAGGAAGGGCATTTTGGTATTTGGTAATAAAATCAATAAAGGGGGGAAATGAAGGAAAAAATCAGCCATTCTTCTCTCTAGCCTCTTTTTTAATGTTCTTTGTATTTTTGAGATCCTTGAAACATGTTCTCTACTTTTCTACCCATATTTTTTGCTAGGGTTTATGTATGCAAAATGACTCATGTGTGACATGTTTGTTCTTTGATTATTTATGGGGAAATATGAAAGTTAGATGTGTGTAAAACATCTTTTCCTAAGTGATTTTCATGAAAAACCCCTAAAAGGACCTTTTTGCAAAAGGTACAAAATATATGGTAGAAATGTGAAATAGAGAAAAATGCGGGCTAGTATGAGTTTATAATACATTTGGGTACGCTTGGGTAACCAAGGAATTGCATGTATTTCATTTTACGAGCATAGGGACTAAATTGTAAAATTTTGAAATATTAGGGGCAAAATGGTCATTTTTCCCTGGGGTGAATTTTAGGTTTGAAATAAATAGCATGAGGTATTAATAATTTATTTTTACTGATATAGACCCCGAGGAACCGATTTCGAAGATCAATCAGGGAAAACGAAAGGTTTGGAATAACTGAAATACGAGACCTAGGCAATTACCAGGTAAGTTCGTGTAACTCGAATGTAAACTATCTTTAAATACATTAAAGATGTATGTACATGTATGAATTATAATAGTAATATTTCAACTCATGAATTATTAATGTTATGATGAAATGTCCCGGTTGAATAAAAAGGGATGTCTGATAGATTACTCGAAAATGAAATAATGGTATAAAGGATCTAGCTCGGACGAGTGATCCTATAGTGATCCATCATCCTAAAGAATATGTGTGCTTTGACGGATTTAGCCAGGACGGATAATCCGAATAGGATCTGAATTTAGCTTGGATTGGTATTTCAGACCTCAACTCATAGGAGTATATGTCATCGTAGGGGATTTAGCCTGGACTGGTAATCCCACCATAAAAGTGAGGTTCACGGGAGTGCGTATTTAAAAGATCACTTGCATGATTTGATGGTAAATGAGATATCCATCGAGATTCCAAGAAATTCGACAGGATTAAATATGTTAAACGGGAATAGACATGTTTTAATTGATGAGCTCATCTATGAAGGATGTTACATTGTACTAGCATGAGACTAACTTGATGGTTGAGTACATGTGATAGGTAATTTTACTATGAATGTTTGGCCAGAATGTCTTATATGGTTGCATGCTAAATAACCGGTAAGTTTACTTTTCCGTTATCCGGACTTACTAAGCATGTTGATGCTTAGCCCCTCTCTTTTCCCTGTTTTACAGAGCTCGTGGACTCGTGAATATTGGAAGACGATTAGAGCATTGGAAACACTATCAACTTGTCTGGCGTTGGTATATAGATACTTTATTATGTTTCAATGGCTTGTATAGGTTTTCGTTATTTTTTGATATGTGTCATTGGTTGGCTTATGTAAAGGCTTAAATATTAAACTTATTCTTTTTGTATATGGCCATAAGACGTGGCTCATTTTGATGTAGGTATGACCTACTAATTGTGCTTGATTGTGGTTAAATGTTCTTGTGATGATTAAATGTGGTATATTATAAATAAGCATGTGAAATGTGGCCAAATCACTTGGGATGGTTAGGTCATAATTGGTAATGTGTTATAACAATGAGCCAAGTCTAAACATGTTTTTGAATGAGATGGAAATCCTAAATACAAAGAGAATAAATTAGCATGTACATAACCGATGAGATGAGGTTAACATGCAATAGATCATTTATGGTAGTACTCGGACATATTTAGGCCATGATAAGCATCATTGAGGTTGACGAATATGAATGGTTATAGAGAGTGACCATTGGCTTAGATTTGTAGCCTCCAAAAGGGTCCACACGGATAGACACACGGACGTGTGTCTAGGCCGTGTGTGACACACGGTCAGCCCCATGGGCGTGTGGTATGGTCATGTGTTCCCTACACCTAAAACTTTTAGGTCATAATGCATGGTAGTAAAAACACGGGTAGAGACACGGCTGTGTGTCTCAACCGTTTTGAGGACATGGCTTAGTACACGGGCGTGTGTCTTGGCCGTGTTTTCCTAAACGCATGATGACATCATAAATAGAATGCTCGAGCTTTTGGGCATGGGCGACAACATGAGCATGTCTAATCCATGAAAAAGACACGAGCCAGGGACACGAGCGCATGCTCGGCTGTGTGAGAACCCTTGTAGGTTTGAAATGAGAAATAAATTCAATTAATTCCACACGGGTAAGGGACACGGGTGTGTTGTAACAGCCCAATTTAGGGCATAATCAGAATAGTGGTCTCGAGACCAGAAATCCAAAGTTAGAGAGATTATTTTATTATTCAAATAGAGTCATATCATGATCATAATAGTGCAAGAAAAATTTGGTGAGCTAATTTTAACGTTTGTAAACCCAATTGCGAAAAAGGACTAAATCGTATTAAATGTAAAAGTCCTAAATTGATAGCTAGAGGTGTCAAATAGCTAGAGAATAAAAATTGGGGGTCTTTAAAGGGAAATTAGACCCTATTATGATAGCATAGCCGGCCAAGAGAAAAAGATGAGACAATTTTTTAAGGTTAGGTGGAAATTGGGTGGCTTATTTGACTAAAAAGGAAATAAAATAAAGAAAGATGATATCATCCCTTTTCCATCATCTTACCCAATTGATTTTTAGCCATTTTTGAGGGTATTTGAACTTCAAAATTTGCAGCAACTTATCATCCCTAGAAGTAAATGATTTCCATGTCCTTTGTTGATGATTTTTGTATTTTTGAGACCCTTGAAGCATGAGCTTTCAAATGGGGGTATATCTTGCAAAATGGTTGAAAGTCTAGGGTTTTTCCATGAGAGCATTTAGGGTGTTTTCTGAAATTTTATGGAAGAATATGAGTCTTATTTGTGTAATAGACAACTTTTGTCAAAGGTGTTACCATGAAAACACCTAAAGGGACTATTTTGTACAAGTTGTAAAATGAATGATAAATGTGTGAAATAGAGAGAATTTAGGGTTTCTATAAGAATAAAAAGAGTTCAGCTAGACCCAAGATGCGAAGAAATTCAGTAAAAATCGATTTTCGAGCGTAGGGGTAAAATGGTCATTTTGCTAAAGTCTAGGGGCAAAATGGTCATTTTACCGAAGATGTGAAATTTTAATTACTTAATTTTATTTAGTGATTAAATGAGTGTGTCTCGCTATTTTAGATCAACAATTGCTGAATCCGAACCTAGACCGGGGTAAAGCCAAGCAAATCGACAAAATTGACTAGTCGTGTACATTTTGTAATCCGAGGTAAGTTATATGTAAATAATACAACTATATTGTTTCCGTATGTGCTTGAATTATTATTAAGTCGAGATAGCATAAAATACTTGATTGTGAAACTGAGAATGTATATCAAAATTGTGATAATAAGACTCTCATTGGAACCTTAGGAAGTAAATCGGACATTCATGCCATGACAGTTGGGTCACTTATGTAAGTCAGTGTAAGACATGTTTGGGACATGCATCAGCCACATTATGAGAGCCAGTGTAAGGCCATGTCCGGGACATGGCATTAGCATTGAGACAAGTGCTAGTGTAAGACATGTCTGGGACATGCATCGGCCTCGAGACGTAAGCCAGTGTAAGACATGTCTGGGACTTGCATTGGTTACGAGATGATAGTCAGTGTAAGATCATGTCTGGGACAAGGCATCTACTTGAGATGTGAGCCAGTGTAAGACCGTGTTTGGGACATGGCATCAGCACCTTACCCATGTTTGAGGCTTAATGAATATCTGGTAGTATTCTGAATGCTTCAACGGTGAAAGTGATATTTTTAAGCTAATGAGGAAAGTATAACCATGTTGTTAGCGGCATAGGTACCTAATTGCTATGTATGAGATATGAGCTCATTGTATAATATGTGACCTGTATGGATGGTGATGATTAAGTTATGTCTATGTTGACCTTGGTATTATAAGCATGTTGATTTTGATATGTTGTCGTTGTATATTTACTTATATGCAACTTACTAATTTTTTCACTTACTCCCTTTTCTTTCCGTCTCCTTACAGTGTCGCCTAACTAGCTCAAGGGTCATAGAAGTCAAAGATATCAATCACACTATCAACTGAAGTATTCAGTATAGTTGGATTTATATTTTTGAATATGACATGTATAGTATTTAGACTTTATTATTTTGTGTCTTTGAGAATTGGCCAAATGTGTTGGCTTGGGTTGGAAACCCTTCAATTTGTAGTAGGTTTTGAATGATAGTTAATATTCATTTTGAATTTATAAAGGATGCTTTACCATGGTTAAATGAATGTCTCTTATGGCTGAATTGGTTATATGAATTGTGCTTGTGTTGGTATTAGTTGACATGTGTATGAAACTTGGTATGTAAAGGTGGCAATGAGGCTTGGTAAATAGCCCTATATTGTCCACACGGGTAGACACACGGGCGTGTGCCTAGGCCGTGTGTGACACACGGTATTCCCTATGGGCGTGTAGTCCGGCCATGTCTCCTCTGCACGTAAAAATTTCTAGTCAGATGCATGGTAATAAACACACGGGCAAAGACACGACCATGTGTCTTAGCCATGTGAAAGACATGGCTCAGCACATGGGCGTGTGCCTTGGCCGCGTGACATCTTGAGTATGCTAACGTCAGAAATAGAATGTCTATGTTTTTGCACACGGTCTAGGATACGGGCATGTCGTGGCTGTGTGAGGGAAACTGGCCATTGACACTGGCGTGTGTCTATCCGTGTGGAAACCCCTATAGGTGTGAATTAGGAATTAATTCTACATGAGTGTGGGACATGGGCGTGTCCTAGGGTGCTAAGGCTGTGTGAGCCACACGAGTTATTTGTACGACCATGTCGAAATGGTCACACAGGCGTGTCACCCTTCCACATGAGCGTGTGCGCTGTTTTAAAGGCAATTTCTTAAGATGGGTTTAAGGACCCGAAATGGTTCCGAATAGTTATCAACGATCGATTGGGGACTCGTAGGCCCATAATAAGAAGATTAAAGTAGAAATTGAAAAAGTTTTAATTTGGACCGAGTCTCGAAAATTTTGACATTGGTTGTATGCATGAGATCAAGTTAGGTAATGCCTTGTACTCCGCCCCGATGTGGGTTACGGGTATAGGGTGTTACATTTAGTGGTATCAGAGCTATGGTTTGGTCGGTTCTAGGACTAATCTAGCGAGAGTACGAGTCTAACTATACATGCCATAACTGTATATTGATAGTGTGATGATTTCTGACGATTATAAATTATGTTTGTATATAGTAAATGGATCCTGATAGAGCCACGGTGGATGACGTAGAAAGTAACCTACCGGCTCCCACTGAAGGGACCGCGCCAGTAAAGAGTAAGCCCATCCTATGGGCCAAGGCGAAGGGGCTAGAGAAGCCTACCTTCGTATGATGGACACTTGGTAAACGGAGTTTGTTCGTGTGAATCCGAACACTCTACCTCCTCCACCTCCTCCGATTCCTCAGTATGCCTCAGTAGCTCCACAAGTATGGACATGTTTAGAAGCGAAAAGCCTCCGGTAGATAAGATTCGAAAATAAGGGGCCGAGGAATTCTAGGCTAGCATAGATGATGACCTGGAGGGAGCAGAGTTTTGGCTTGAAAATACCATTAGGGTATTTGATGAGCTAGCATGCACACCTGAAAAGTGTGTGAAATACGCAGTGTCACTTCTACGAGACTCGGATTATCAGTGGTGGAACACTCCCGTGTCTGTTGTGCTGAGAGGGAGGATCACGTGGGAATTCTTCTAGGAAGAATTCCAGAAAAAGAATATTAGCCAAAGATTTATAAGCCAAAAGAGGAAGGAATTCCTAGAGCTAAAGTAAGGCTGAATGTCAGTGATGGAATATGAACGTGAGTTTGTGAGGCTTAACAAGTATGCGCGGGAGTGCGTATCTACTGAAGCCACCATGTGTAAGAGGTTTGAGGACGGGCTCAACGAAGATATCTAAGTGTTTGTTGGCATCTTAGAGCTGCGGGAATCTGTAGCACTTGTTGAAAGATCCTGTAAGGTCGAGGAACTGATTAAAGAGAGGAGGAAAGCTTCTTTTGAGTCGCGGGATTCAAAGAAGAGACAGATAGGGAAATCACATCAGTCCTCATCCAAAATATCGAGGCAGTTAAGTACCCGATTGAATGCTTCGGTGGGGTATTCGAATAGGAACAAGAACCGATAGAACACAACTTCTATAGCCCAGACCACTTCAATCGCAAGTGTCGGTAGCGCTCGGCCAAATAAGCCAGACTACTCGCAATGTGGTAGGCGTCATTTTGGCGAGTTCCGAGGGAATGGAAAAGGGTTGTTTCAAGTGCGGATCATTGGAACACTTCATCCATGATTGTCCTGAAGTGGATGAGAGAGGGAGAAAACAAGATGTGAAAGCGAGTAGTGCTCCTTTGAGGGGTAGGCCTCAGAAGAATCCCAGAAGTGGGCCTAGTAGTAGAGGCACTCCCAGAGATGCTACAGTGAGGTCCGAAGGCAGAGCGCCTGCAAGGACTAATGCTATTCGAGCTCGGGAAGAGGCAGAGTCTCCCGATGCAATGACGAGTACCTTTTCTATCCATGAAATATTTGTTGTTGCTTTAATTGACCTAGGATCTACCCACTCTTATATATGTATGGAATTGATACCTAGCATGAGTATGCTAGTTGAGTCCATTGAGTTTGTAATAAAAGTGTCCAATCCTTTAGGCAGACATGTACTATGGACCAAGAATGTAGAAATTGCCCTTTGACAATTAGAGGTCATTATTTTCTGGCTAACTTGATGTTATTGTCGTTTAATGAATTTGATGTAATCCTTGGGATGGATTGGTTGACTGTTCATAGTTTTGTAGTAGACTGCGGGAAAAGGATAATTGAGTTGAAATGTGAAGACGGGAATGTTCTTCGAGTTAGACCAGATGAGTTGGATAATCTGCCTGTAGTAATATCGTCTTTGACTACTGAGAAATATTTGAGATGTGAGGCTTATCTGGATTTTGTGTTGAATACTCAAGTGTCTGAGTTAAAGATTGAATCGGTACCAGTGGTTTGTGAGTTTGCAGACGTGTTTCTAGAAGAATTACCTGGATTGCCTCTAGTGAGGGAAGTAGAGTTTGGAATTGAGTTGGTCCCCAGTACGACACCCATCTCGATCGCTATGTATAGGATAGCTCCAACGTAGTTAAAAGAGTTAAAGGCACAGTTGCAAGAGCTGGCAGACAAGGGCTTTACAAGACCGAGTTTTTCATCGTGGGGAGCTCCAGTACATTTTGTAAAAAGAAAGATGGGTCGATGAGGTTATGTATCGACTATAGACAGTTCAATAAAGTAACAGTGAAGAACAAGCTTCCTTTGCCAAGGATCGATGACTTGTTTGATCAGTTAAAGGGAGCCATTGTATTTTCCAAGATTGAGGTCCGGATACTACCAGTTAAGAGTGAAAGAGCAAGATGTACTGAAGACTGCATTTTGAACAAGGTGCAAGCATTATGAGTTCCTCATCATGCCCTCTAGTTTGACTAATGCCCCAGCGATGTTTATGGATTTGATGAACCGTATTTTTCGACCGTATCTAGATAAGTTTGTCGTCTTTATCGATGACATATTGGTTTATTCTCGTGATGAGAGCGAGTAGGTGGAGCATCTGAGAGTTGTGTTGTAAACCTTGAGAAACAAGCAATTATACGTCAAATTTAGTAAGAGTGAATTTTGGCTTAAGGAGGTCAGATTCCTAGGACACATTGTGTCGGGAGATGGGATCCGAGTTGAACCAAGGAAGATCTCGGCTATTATGGAGTGGAAACCACCGAAGAGTGTAACTGAGGTTTTAAGCTTTTTGGGTTTGGCCGGATACTACAGAAGGTTTGTTCAAGGGTTTTCTATGATTGCTACTCTAATGACGAGGCTATTACAGAAAGATGTCAAGTTTGATTGGACAAAAAAGTGCCAACAGAGTTTCGAGAAATTAAAGGCTTTGTTGACCGAAGCCCCAATGTTAGCACAACCGGAGTCGAGTAAAGAGTTTACGGTATATAGCGATGCCTCTTTGAATGGTTTGGGGTGTGTGCTTATGCAAGAAGGTAAGGTTATGCTTCAAGGCAATTTAAACCGCATGAAAAAAATTACCCGACGCATGATTTAGAGTTGGCTGCCATTGTATTCGCGTTGAAAATTTGGAGACACCATCTGTATGGCTAGAAGTGTCAAGTGTTCACTGATCACAAGAGTCTTAAGTATTGATGACTCAAAAGGAGTTGAATCTAAGGCAACGACGATGGTTAGAGCTAATAAAGGATTACGAGTTGATTATCAACTACCACCCGAGAAAAATGAACGTGGTTGCCGATGCATTGAGTAGAAAATCATTATTTCTGCTGAGAGCAATGAATGTTTGTATGGCTTTGTCTGATGATGGTTCGATTCTAGCAGAGTTGGAAGCTAGATCGATGTTTCTTTAAGAGATCCATGAAGCTTAGAAAAGTGATAAGAAACTACAAGCCAAGAAAGCTCAGTGTTAATTAAGAGTTGAATCAGATTTTCGTTTTAGTACCGATGGATGTTTAATATTCAAAGACAAAGTTTGTGTACCCAAGGACAATGAGCTTATTCAGAAGATTCTTCGAGAAGCGCATAGTGGTTGTTTGTCCGTCCACTCGGGTAGTGTAAAAATGTTCAACGATCTTAAGAAAATGTATTAGTGGTCTGGTATGAAAAGAGACTTTTCAGAGTTTGTGTCTAAGTGCCTAGTGTGTCAGCAAGTGAAGGCTGAACACCAAGTACCTTCGGATCTACTTCAGCCTATCATGGTCCCCGAGTGAAAGTGGGGTCGGATTACTATGGACTTTGTAACTGGTTTTCCATTGACCCTAAAGAAAAAGGATGCTATTTGGGTTTTTGTGGATAGGCTAACAAAGTCGGCACACTTCATACCTGTGCGTATCGATTACTCCCTTAAGAGATTAGCTGATTTGTATGTTTCTAAGATTGTGAGACTACATAGGGTGCCCATATCAATTATTTCAGAAAGAGACCCGAGATTTACCTCGAGGGTTTGGAAAAAATTATAAGAGGCATTGGGAACAAAGTTGAGTTTTAGCTCAGCTTTCCATCCACAAACTGACGGTCAATTAGAGAGAGTAATTCAGATATTAGAGGACATGTTAAGGTGTTGCGTCCTTGAGTTCCAAGGCAGTTGGGAAAAGTATCCACCGTTGGTTGAATTCACCTATAATAACAGTTATCAGAAAAGTATGAAAATAACACCTTATGAGGCTTTGTATGGGCGAAAGTGTCAAACGCTCTTATATTGGACAAAGACAGAGTTAGATTCACGGGGTCGATTTAATCAAAGAGAATGAAGAAAAAGTTAAAGTAATTCGTGTGTAATATCTTGATTTTGGGCCTAGTCAGAATAGCGGTTTCATGACCACAAAATCCGAGATAGAAATAATTATTTTATGATTATTTTGAGGTCTATGATATGATTGCATGATTGTGTGAAAATTTTGTGAAGAAATTTTATGCATAAAGTGCTTAAATTGAAATTAGGAACTAAATCGAATAATTTGTAAAACTTGCATTCTAGAAGTTTCTAGTATGAAATTGTTTTGAAATATTAATTAGGAGGTCTTAAATAGAAAATTTACCAATTTCTAAGTCTATGGACAAAAATTGGACATGGATGGAATTTTTGGAAAGTTTAGTAAGGGCATTTTGGTCATTTAGGGGTAAAATGAATTAAAATACAAAATTAAAAGCCAATTTTGCTCATCTTCAACCCCATGGCCGAATATAGCAAGGAGAAACCATGGCTAGGGTTTTTCAAGCTTCCAAGCTCGATTGTAAGTCCGTTCTAGCCTTGTTTTTAATGATTTTTACGTTTTTGGAGTCCCGGTAGCTCGATTAAGCTTATGCTAGCAATAATTCAACCTAGGGTTCATATTTGGAAAAATACCCATAGGTGAAATTTGTGTATTTTGGTGTTTTATGATAGAATATGAGGTTTTAAATTATGTTAGAAAACTTGTACTACTCGGTTTTAAGTGAAAACGAGCAAAAGGGCTTAATCAGTAAAAATACCTAATAGTCATAAGTACATGTTAGAGTGAGAATTTGATGTTACCATAGAAGAGAAAAATGATCAGCATGTCATAAAACATAAGAAAATAGGCTGAAGTTTAATTTACGAGTTTTGGGGAAAAAGTGTAAATATGCGAAAGTTTAGGGGCAAAACTGTAATTTTTCCAAAATATGATTTTGGGTCAATTTGAATAATGTGAGTCCTAATTAGACTATATTTTAAATGATAGAGCAAGGAAAACTAAAATTTGGGCTAAAATGGGGAAAATACCAAGTTGTGGACGAAATGGTAAAAGTAGCCATTTTCGCATACGAGGTAAGTTCATATGTAAATGTTGGTAACATAGTTATTATTTTAAATGTTTTAATGTTATTTAAATGATATGATAATTATTATGAAATATTATACTATGATAATTGTTTGTTAATATGTCAAATTATGTGATATACTTGGAAAATGTGAAATACTACCGAGTATCGGTAACGGCATTCCGTAGAAGATGGTTGAGACACATGATTGGGAAAAAGGTCCCGTTGAACCTTAGGAATGGATTAGGATACAAGTGACATGTCACTAGGATAATTGGGCATCCGAACTCATTGAGTTGAGTCCGAGTTCACTTATGGATGCGAATGTCCGAACTCGTTGAGTTGAGTCCGAGTTCGAGAGATGTAACTAGGCATCCGAGCTCATTGAGTTGAGTCCGAGTTCACTTATGGATGCGAACGCCCGAGCTCGTTTAGTTGAGTCCGAGTTCACTTATGGGCGGGTTACATGGTAGCTTGGCTACATATGTGGCACTTATGTGCAAACTTTCCATGTATTCGAATTATATTCCGATGTGTTCAACGGGTAAAATTCTACTCAAATGGAGGAATACTCGAGATGAAAGGGATGTATTGGTAAGTGTTGTGAAATGAATACTTTGAATAGGTATGTACTTAACCCTCGGGTTGAAAACTCGATATAACAACAATATGGTAAGATGATAAATAAAAATGTATATGAATGTCTCGGTGATGATTATGCAAATGATGTTTTATGTTTGCTTATATAGTTGTGTTACTTGCTATTTGCATGTGAGCTTACTAAGCATTAATTCTTACTTCGTCCTTTTCATTCCTTGTAGTGTTGACAAGCCAGCTCAGAAATCGGGAACGGTCGGAGGCACACTCACACTATCCGTATACCATCTTGGCATAATGGCTTGTATATTTTGAGTATGGCATGTATAGCATTATAATCATTTTGTATATATGGTCTTATGATATGGTTATTGAGTGGTATGGAAATGCTTGGTAATGATTAGCCATTGGAATGGCTAATCATGATCATATTGGTGTTATGTATGCTAAATTGCTAGCTAATCCATGGAAACCATGAAATAGGTAAAATTTACCATAAAATAGATTCAGACAGCAACAGTGATGTGAGTTTGAAAAATCATTAAAAATAGTAAAGATACAATTAGATGATGAATAAAATATTTAATTGAAGAATTATGAGTCTATTTTCATATGGACGGAACAAAACAGGTATATGAGTTATATTTTATGAGATGTTTAAATTTTTGTGAAACAGGTCCAAAGCGATTTCTGGATCCCCTGTTATGACTTTGGAAATTCACCATAAAATTTTCAAAGATAATTATAAGTCATAATTTATATTTACAGATTCCTTATTGAGTCTAGTTTTATTTGAAACAAACGGCATAGTCATTGAAACTCTGTACAAGGAGATATCTGATTCGTAATACATAGAGGTCAGAGCAGTCAAACCCTAAAACAGGGGAGACTTTAACTAATAAACTGTACTAATTTGCTAGACAAAAAATTCTAGAAAAAATTAGTAAATAGATATATGAGTCTAGTTTTAGGGAAAATTTACTGAATTGGATTTCGAGTTTTGGAAATCGGGATATGAAGTTTTAAGCGACTGTGATGCACATTGCTAGCTTGACTGAAAATTTTAAAAATAAATTGTTTGAGCTGTTTAAGTAATGAATTAAGTCTGTTAACACCTCGTGTTCGACTCTGACGACGGTCTCGGGTACGGGGCGTTACATCGTGACTGCTTGAAAGTCACCTCGGATAGACAGAAATCCTATGCGAACTTGAAATGAAAGGAAATTCAATTTCAAGTCAGTGATAAGGTATTTTTAAAAGTGTCCCCGTGGAGGGAAGTCCTCAGATTTGGTAGAAGAGGCAAGTTGAGTCCTCGTTTCATAGGGCCTTATGAGGTAATCTAGAAAGTAGGATCGATTGCCTATTGATTGGCTTTACCACCAAAGTTGGAAAAGATTCACGACGTGTTTCATGTGTCCATGCTACGTCGTTATAGATCAGACCCTTCGTATGTGATTACACCGTCAGAGGTTGAGATTCATTCGACATGACATATGGTGAAGAGCCGGTCAAGATTTTAGCCCGAAAAGTCAAACAATTGAGAAATAAGAGTATTGCACTTGTGAAAGTTTTGTGGTGTAGACATGGAGTTGAGGAAGCCACATTGGAACCCGAGGAGACTATGAAAGATCATACTCGAACTTATTCACCAGTAAGATTTTCGAGGACAAAAATCCTTAAGGGGGAGAAATGTAACAGCCCGATTTAAGGCCTAGTTAGAATAGTGTTCTTAGGACCACAAATCCAAAGTCAAAGTGATTATTTTATTATTAAAATAGAGTCATAGCATGATCATAATAGTGCACGAAAAATATGGTGAGCTAATTTTAACTTTGTAAACCCAATTGCGAAAAAGGACTAAATCGCATTAAATACAAGTCCTAAATTGATAGCTAGAGGTGACAAATAGCTAGAGAATAAAAATTGGGGGTCTTTAAAGGGCAATTAGACCCTATTATGATAGCATAGCTGGCCATGAGAAAAAGATGAGACAATTTTTCAAGGTTAGGTAGAAATTGGGTGGCTTATTTGACTAAAAAAAATAAAATAAAGAAAGATGATATCATCCCTTTTCCATCTTCTTACCCAATCGATTTTCAATCATTTTTAGGGGTATTTGAACTTCAAAATTTGCAGCAACTTATCATCCCTAAAAGTAAGTGATTTCTATGTCCTTTGTTGCTAATTTTTGTATTTTTGAAACCCTTGAAGCATAAGCTTTCAAATGGGGGTATATCTTGCAAAATGGTTGAAGGTCTTTTTTCCATGAGAGCATTTAGGGTTTTTTCTGATTGTGGAAGAATATGAGTCTTAGTTGTGTAATAGACAACTTTTGTGAAAGGTGTTACCATGAAAACACCTAAAGGGACTATTTTCACAAGTTGTAAAATGAATGATAAATGTGTGAACTAGAGAGAATTTGGGGTTTCTATAAGAATAAAAAGAGTTCACCAGGCTCAAGATGTGAAGAAATTCAACAAAAATCGATTTTTGAGCATAGGGGTAAAATGGTCATTTTGCCAAAGTCTAGGGGCAAAATGGTCATTTTACCGAAGATGTGAATTTTTAATTGCTTAATTTTATTTGGTGATTAAATGAATGCGTTTCTCTATTTTAGATCAAGAATTGCTAAATCCGAACCTAGACCGAGGGAAAGCCAAGGAAATCGACTAAATCGACTAGTCATGTACGTTTTGTAATCTGAGGTAAGTTATATGTAAATAATACAACTATATTGTTACCGTATGTGTTTGAATTATTATTAAATCAAGATAGCATAAATTGCTTGATTGTGAAATTGAGAATGTATATCAAAATTGAGATAATAAGACTCTCATTAGAACCTTAGGAGGTAAATCGGATATTCATACCATGACAGTTGGGTCACTTATATGAGTCAGTGTAAGACATGTCTGGGACATGTATCGGCCACATTATGAGAGCCAGTGTAAGGCCATGTCCGGGACATGGCATCAGTATTGAGACGAATGCTAGTGTAAGACATGTCAGGGACATGCTTCGGCCTCGAGACGTAAGCCAGTGTAAGACAAGTTTGGGACATGCATCGACTACGAGATGATAGTCAGTGTAAGACCATGTCTGGGACATGGCATCGACTTGAGATGTGAGCTAGGGTAGGACCGTGTCTGGGACATGGCATCGACACCTTACCCATGTTTGAGGTTTAATGAATATCCGGTAGTATTCCGAATGGTTCAACGGTGAAAGTGATATTTCTAAGCTAATGAGGAAAGTATAACCATGTTGTTAGTGGCATAGGTACCTAATTGCTATGTATGAGATATGAGCTCACTGTATAATATGTGACTTGTATGGATGGTGATGAGTAAGTTATGTCTATGCTGACCTTGGTATTATGAGCATGTTGATTTTGATATGTTGTTGTTGTATATTTACTTATATGCAACTTACTAAGCTTTTACGCTGACTCCCTTTTCTTTCCATTTCCTTACAATGTCACCTACCTAGCTCAAGGATCATAGAAGTACAAGATATCGATCACACTATCAACCAAATGTGTTGGCTTGGGTTGGAATCCCTTCAATTTGTATTAAGGTTTGAATGATAGTTAATATTTATTTTGAATTTATAAAAGATGCATTACCATGGTTAAATCAATATCTATTATGGCTGAATTGGTTATATGAATTGTGCTTGTGTTGGTATTGGTTGACATGTGTATGAAACTAGGTATATAAAGGTGGCAACGAGGCTTGGTAAATAGCCCTATATTGTCCACACGGGTAGACACACGGGCATGTGCCTAGGCTGTGTGTGACACACGGCATTCCCTATGGGCGTGTAGTCTGACCGTGTGTCCTGAACGTAAAAATTTCAAGTCAGTATGCATGGTAATAAACGCAAGGGTAAAGACACGACCGTGTGAAAGACACGGCTCAGCACATGGGCGTGTGCCTTGGCCATGTGACATCTTGAGCATGCTGACGTTAGAAACAGAATGTCCATGTTTTTACACATGGGCTAGGACACGGGCGTGTCGTGCCCGTGTAAGGGACACGGGCGTGTGTTTGGCTGTGTGAAAACCTCTGTAGGTGTGAATTAGCAATTAATTCGACACGAGTGTGGGACACGGGCGTGAGTTGATCGCGTGATTTTGTGATAGGTTTTAAATATTTATAATTGCTCGTTCTTGAACTAACTGTTATCACGATGTAGGCAAGTGTACCTATTGAACAGTAGTATAGTTTTAGCAAGACTGGGTTGTCGAACCCAAAGGAACTAAAATTACTAGTAATGACTGTCTTTTTATTATCTAGCCTAAGAATAAAGAGGTTTTTTTTAACTAACTAATTATCTAAACTAGGAACTCACAGAGAATAGAATTGGGAAATTGCTTTTGGGAAAATCAATTGAATGAAGGCAATACCTAAGGAAAAATCCACTTAGACTGTACTTGTTATTTTGGCTCCGAATCGGACGATTTATTCATTTAACTTGTTCCGTAGAAATCCCTAAGTTATGTTATTATCCCTATTCAAGACTAATAACACCTAATCCCTAGATTGAATAACCGAGACTTTTCTCTAATTAACACTCTAGGGTTGCATTAACTCGATCTATGGATCCCCTTATTAGGTTTCACCCTAATCCGGTAAAAACTTGTCACCCTATTTCTAGGAGCGCAATCAACTCCGCTTAATTATGACAAATGTACTCTTAGACAGGTTCTATTCCTCCTCTGAATAAGAGCTAATCTTGAATTAGTATCCTGGGATATCAAAACAAGAATTAAGAACACATAATTAAGAACAAGTTAAATATTTATCATACGATTTAGAAAATAATAACAAGATTCGTCTTAGGTTTCATTCCCTTTAGGTATTTAGGGGATTTAGTTCATAACTAAATAAGAAAACATCTTAGAATAATAAAGAATACAAAATATAAAGAAAACCCAAAACTCCTGAAGGGAAATTGAGGAGAGATCTTCAGTCCTAATGATGAATCCGGCTTCTGAGATGGATCAATCAGCTTTCTTCGGGTAATTCCTTGCCCCCTATTCTCTGTGTCTATTTCTTCCTCCTATAGGGTGTATTTATAGGCTATGGAATGCTTAAAAGCCCTCAAAATTAGCCTTTTCCGAATTGGACTCAACTTGGGCTGGGCAGGGTGCGATTTCTTCAGGCCGTGCTCGAGCCTGTCAGATTGACACAACCGTATGGTCTACCCGTGTGAGGAGGTCCATGCCGTGTTGATTTCGTACTTTGGCCCATTTTCTACGTTTTTGGCCTGTTTCTTGTTCTTTTCGCTCTCCTATGCTCTCCTAGGTATAAAACATGAAATTGAAGCATTAGGAGCATCGAATTCACCAATTCTAATGGGAAATCATCCATAAAATTTGTTAAACATGGGGTAAAAATATGTATAAATTACGGTTTATCAAATACCCCCACGCTTAAGCATTTTCTTGTCCTCAAGCAGAATTCTCAACTCATAATCAAAATAAATTCTTCTCAACTTATAATTTCTATCGATAATATCTCAAATTAATCCATAGGGAATCATACATTGAGAATTCAACTAAAAGAACATAAAAGTTTCGAACATTCAAAGTTGAGCATTTTATTTCGAAAACATAGGTGTCTCCCCTCATCTAAGTAATTATCTTCGATTCAGAATATCACAGAGTTTGACATCCTTACTAAAGAATCACTCGAGGTGTTTAAGGATAATAAATGAAGCACTCAGATCTCCACCACTATAATTTAAGATGATACATCAATCAAAAGGTCTTTAGAGGGTTGTAATAAGGCTTGGTTAGGAGGTGTGGTCACAATCTAAAAGAAAGGGTTAGAATCGAGATTCAATTGGAAAATCGCCTAACTAGAAAAAGAGTTAACCATCACTTGCGTACAATAGAGCTTCTTTTTAGAATATGGAATTACTAATGTGTATACATAATTTTTTTTTAAGAACAAGTTAAATAACATAGATTAACTATTAAGAACAAGACATGGCTAAGCAATTTGTTCAACTCAAATCTTGACAAAAATAGGGATTAACTTAGGGGATTTCAACAATACTGGGTTAAGGGTTAAAATTAAGTGTAATACAAGAAATGGGTTGTTAGGTTCAAGGGGATTTACTAGGGGTTAATCGTGGAGGTAGGCTTTTCATGGCATGAGTGGGTTAATCCTAAGTGCCTTAATCATTTTGACATATCAAATCAAATGGGGTGGTCTCGCATGCATAATCAAGCAAGTTCTAGAATAACAGTTCAATATTGACGCACTCCAAGCAATAATAAAAGTGAGCATGAAAGAATCAATAGATGCTTAAAAGGCTCAAAAATCTCACAAGAATTATGGCTTTTTGATGTTTAAAACTTGTGAATTCCAACTCAAAGTAATACCTAAACTTTAGGGAAACAACCTAAGATTTTAAATTCTTAAAAATCAACTTATCATGCTTGATTCTCTAATGTCTTGAAGTTTAAACAATCAATGCATAAATGCCTATGTTTTAATTCAAGATATATCAACAAAAATCATAAATCAATCAAAATTTATCCTAAATATAATATGAGAGCTTTTCAAGAGAACAAGGTAGTCATTCAGGGATTTTTCTGATAATGAAATAAATATTCCTCCACACTTAAGACGTACATTGTCCTTAATGTACAAAGATAGATATTAGAGTATAAAAATAAGATATGGAGAGAATTGAAACTTTCTGTATGATGAATTCCTCGAACTGGAGGTTTGGAGAGTAATCGGTTCGAGAGTGGAGGGGGATACTCTGGCGGTCGTAGAGGTTCATTAGTCCATAAGCCCTGCGCAAAAAAAATATTATATGTAGTGGTAGCTATGGTCTTGGTCGATTAGGACATGGTAGTCGTGGAGAACCTTGCCCGGTGGAGTTTTTAGTTCCTATGCGATGATGAGCTAAGGAGCTCTATATAACTGTGATAAAATTAGGAACTTTTTAGGGGATATTAGGAAGAAGAATTACTCATAAAGAAATAACCAAAATTGATAATTAAAAAAATCTAAAATCAACTAAAATTGAAAATAAAAAGTAGTTGTAATAAAAATGAAAAACATAAAATAATAAATAAATGTTCTTAAACATCTTCATCGCTGGATGGTTCGCGAGGTGGGAATGGCGATGAGAAGTGGATGTGCTGACAAATCTGCAGTAGAGCAGCATTAATGTTGTCAAAACGTTGAAAACACTGTTGCTCGAATCGAGTGAGGCGCTCAGAGATGTCAGCATATGAAGCCGCCACATGAACTGGAAGAGAAGGTGGTGGTGGCTGAGTCGGTGGGTCCTCGTGCTGTGGAGGGACATCATCAGGAATGTCCTCGTAGGCTTCCTCCTCGGTAGATTGGGCGAGATGATATTGGGGAGGGTAGGTTCCTCGGCGCCTCTCGATCATCCTCATGCTAAGCATGCTTGAGATGCTTTGTGGAGACATCTGGCTGATGAGGGTAAGGGATGATTCTTGGGCTACGATGCTGAGGAGCCCGAAGTGTCGACCCAACCGAGTCACGTAGGGGCCAATGGAGATGACCCCTTCCGATGCCGCTCAGTCTAGTGCTGAATCGCGAGGGCGATGAAATAGGTGAGGTCGATGATGTGCCCGTGAGACATGCACCATAAGAAGTAGGCATTGTTAGTGTTGACGATGTCGGTGCTCTCTCGCCTCCCTGTAATTGTGTGAGCCAAAATGGCATGTAGGTACCTTAGAAAGGGAGGGAGAGCCAATGCCTTGGAGTGGCTGGGATTGTAGGTGGCCCCATCTGGTACTAGTGCGTCCCAACATCGTAAAGGAGAATGATGGATGTGGCGGCTGAGAGCATGTAAGTCATTCTCCTTTTTGAACTTCTCTGTATATAAGCCCAGTGCAGCACCAAACTCCGGGACGCTTAGCTGGCGGACTAACCCGCCTAGGAGAAATTGGACCGTGCTGGGATCATCGTAGTTCATCATTACTGTCTGAAGATGGAACGTTGAGCATAGTTCCATCGTGAGCTCAAGGTCTGTTGGCTAGATAATCCCAAAGAATAGCTCCCAAGGGTTGGCGGTTAGGAGGGCCCGAATCGCATCAGCCAACTGAACTTGTTCTAAGGCAGCCCAGTCGATGCAGTGGCCCACAATTAAAGGTCGAGCTCGAAGGATTTGGAAAAGTTCTTCTTGGGGCCCTCGGGGAAACTGAAGGAGAGGGTGAAAAATTTCCATGGTTGGACCCGCGAAAGATGACACTCCCTTCCTCTTCTTCGAAGTAGGGACAGTGGCCTTGTTTCCTCATGAAGACGACATTTAAAAGTCTGTAATAAAAAACCATTAGTTCATTTTAAGGATGATTAAAGTAGAATGAAGATAATTTATAAATAACAATCATAATTTCAGCAACTACTAAAACTAACAAGTTAATCAAAGTAGTCAATTATATGGCATAAAAATGGCAACAAATTTTATGGAATACAACATGTGTGACGGATGAAAAATGTTAACACTAAATGCATGAGTATATATACTGTTCTAAGCATGAATATTTAATTCCAACTAATCAACTAAAGTAAAGAAATCATATAATGAGTGAGAGTTTGAACATCAAAAAGATAATAACTTGTCCCATAATTGAAATTTGTGTGATAGAAAGATGAAAATAACATGAAAACTATAGATTACTAAGATAAATAGCATTATAAATGAGTGCAATTAAAGGGGAAAGAGTAAATAAACACTACAAAGGGAGAATGAATGTAAAAAATAAAGTTGGAGGCAGCGCACGGGTGTGGCAATGAGGGCATGTGGACTTGCAGCGACTAGGGTTACGGTTTTTGAATGGGGAAGAAAGTGAATAGTGCAGGGTATTTATAGATCTTAGGGCACACGGCCAGGGGACACGCTCGTGTTCCCCAATTTTTAGCCCATGTAATTGGTGAATTTTGAAATTGGGTGTGTCTAACATTTAATACATGCCAGTGTTCCTTGGGCCTGTGGGTGCACACAGTCGTTTCGCACGACCGTGTCTAGCGTTGTATGAAAGCCCCATGCCCGTGTTCATTTGACAGGTTTGACCACGGGTGTTAGACACGGGCATGTTCTATTTTAATAGGTTTTAAATGTGGTTTGTTTACCTTAAAAGTGCCGAACTTGGGATAACTCACCTCGACCGTACCGAATGGGAAAATCCTGAGTACCGTAAGAAGAACTTATTCATTTGGTGTGGTAGCGACAATGTGGGGATCTACGGCATCTAAGAAGACCCTATCTCCAACCTTAAGTTGATTTAGAGAGGTATTGAGCTCCTTCTACCGTAGATTCGGTTTGTCGGGTGTTTTCAGTTTATGCGTCCGCCATTCATCTAGCTCCTCCATTTGTAGTCTTCGATCTTCATGAACAGGTCCTCTACTATTGCTCGAGAATGGCTCATGTACTTCCTTCAGACTTATCTCCTGCAAAGTGGGTTGAATCATATGGTTAGTTTTAATAGAATGGTTTAGATTATCACCTTCAATTTCTGACCTGTTGCCAGAATTGCGAGCTTGAAGGCTGATTGTTTTGTCTCCTACGAGAAGTGTAAGCTCACCTGTGCCAACATCAATAATTGTTTTAGCAGTTGCTAAAAAGGGCGTTCCTAGAATTAAAAGAGTGTTGCTATCCTCCTCTATGTCTAAAACAACGAAGTCAATGGGAAATATAAATTTATCAATTTTAACTAGCACATCTTCAATAATACCCTAGGAAATCTTATAGTTTTATCTACTAATTGAATGCTCATCCTAGTCTGTTTGGGTTTCCCGAGACCTAATTGTTTAAACATTTTGTAGGGCATGACGTTGATACTAGCCCCTAAATCAGCTAATGCATTATTAACATCTAAACTACCAATTAAGTAAGGAATCGTAAAACTCCCTGGATCTTTTAGTTTGTTTGGTAGCTTATTTTGCAGAATAGCTGAGCACACTGGGTTTAGCTCCACATGCTACGCCTCGTCCAACTTCCTTTTATTTGCTAAAAGCTCCTTTAATAATTTCATTGCATTTGGCATCTACGACAGGGCTTCAATAAATAGTAAGTTAATGTGTAATTTTTTTAAGAGTTCAAGGAATTTACCAAATTGTTCATCTGAGCGATCTTTCATTGCCGCATTGGGGTATGGCACACGAGGTTTATATTCGATGTTCACTGATTTGTTTGTATTGTGATTTACCTCACCTTGACCTTTTCTTACCATAGTTTCTTGCCTCGATTCTGGCTCAGGCTCAACAAATCCTTCTTCATCTTGAATATTAATTGCGTTGAGTTGTTCCCTTGGGTTGGGTTCAGTATTACTTGGCAAGCTACCTTGTGGTCGTTCGAAGATTAGTTTGGAAAGCTGGCCTATTTCAGTTTCGAGCCCTTGGATCTACGCTTGTTGATTTTTAAGTGCTGTCTCGGTGTTCTGAAAACAGGTTTCTGACACCGATATAAACTTTGAGAGCATCTCTTCAAGGTTCGACTTCTTTTCCTGTTGGTAGGGTGGTTGTTGAGAACCCGGAGGATGTTGTGGTCTTTGATTTCCTTGACTGCCCCATGAGAAATTGGGGTGGTTCCTCCAACCTGCATTGTAAGTGTTACTATATGGATTGTTTTGAGGTCGAGGATTATTACCCATGTAATTTAATTGCTTGTTATCCATGTTGTGGCCATAAGGTTAGTATTCCGAATGGTTTGGTCCACCTCCATTTGCTTTGCACTGCATTACTGGGTAAACCTGTGAAGAACTAAGGAAACCATCAATCTTTTTTTTTAGAAGTTCTACCTGGTTTGACAGCATAGTAAGTGAATTGACGTTATAAATGACTGCTACTTTAGTTGGCTTAGTCCTCATGACTTGCCACTAATAGTTATTCAGTGACATCTCCTCTATAAACTCATAGGCATCTTCAGGTGTTTTATTGTTAATGGTTCCGCCAGCAGCTGCGTCAACCATTTGTCGAGTCGAAGGATTCAGGCCATTATGGAATGTTTGAACCTGAAGCCAAAGCGGTAACCCATGGCGAGGGCACCTTCTCAGTATGTCTTTGTATCTCTTCCATGCATCGTAAAGTGTTTCTAAGTCCATATGCACAAACGAAGAGATATCATTACGTAATTTAGCCATTTTAGCCGGCAGAAAGTATTTGAGTAAAAATTTTTCGGTTATTTGTTCCCAAGTAGTAATTGCCCCTCGTGGTAACGAGTTCAACCACTTTTTAGCTTTATTCCTCAATGAAAAGTGAAACAACCGAAGACGTATGGCATCATCAGAAACGCCATTGATTTTAAATGTATTGCAAAATTCTAGAAAGTTTGCTAAGTGAGCGTTGGGATATTTATCCTGCAAACCGTCAAACTGAACAAACTGTTGTATTATTTGAATTATGTTAGGTTTCAGTTCAAAAGTATTTGCAGCTACAGTAGGTCTAACCATGCTAGATTCAGTTCCTGTTAAAAAAGGTTTAGCATAATCATACATAGTGCGTAGAGCAGGATTTTGATTAGCCGCAATTCCAGGAGGTAGCTGATTGTCTTGGTTTTTAGCCATCTCTTCGGTTGGGGTTTGAGTATCGTTTTCTTGCTCGTTCTCCATGTATCTTAAGCTTCTCCTTATTTCTCTTTGGTTTTTGTGTACTATGTGATCGATTTCTTCGTCAAAAAGTAGTGGTCCTGATGGGTTTCTTCTAGTCATAAACTATAAAAACCTGCCAAGAGAAAGAAAAAGTAAATTAATAAATAATAAAAAAAAATTAAATTGCAAGAAAAATAAATGGCTAAAGTAATAAAAATTAAGTGTTCCTAATATCTTAGTTCCCCGGCAATAGTGCCAAAAACTTGATCGCGTGATTTCGTGATAGGTTTTAAATATTTATAATTACTCATTCTTGAACTAACTATTATCGCAATGTAGGCAAGTGTACCTATCGAACAGTAGTATAGTTTTGGCAAGACTGGATTGTCGAACCCAAATGAACTAAAAGTACTAGTAATGACTGTCTTTTTATTATCTAGCCTAAGAATAAAGAGGTTTTTATTTTAACTAACTAATTATCTAAACTAAGAACTCACAGAGAATAGAATTGGGAAATTGCTTTTTGGGAAAATTGATTGAATGAAGGCAATACCTAAGGAAAAATCCACCTAGACTGTACTTGTTATTCTGGCTCCGAATCGGACGATTTATTCATTTAACTTGTTCCCTGTGCATTTCCTCCACACAGGCGTGTAAGGCTTAATGTAGGAAATTTTCCAAAAACATTTTTAAGTTCTCGATTTAGTCCCAGACCATTATCAATGTATGTCTTTGGCCTCGTAGGTCCATAATAGGGACATTATGAATATGATTGATTGATTTTAATTTGGAACGAAATGTTATAGCCTGAAATTTTCCCGAAAATGTCATGTTCGTGCACAGTAATGCCTTGTACCTTGTCCCGATCTTGGGTACGGGTAAGGGATGTTACATTTAATGGTATCAGAGCTACGGTTTAGTCGGTTCTAGGACTAACGTAGCATATGTCGAGTATATCTATACATGCCATTATACAAGTTATGATAGTGTGACATCTCCTAACCATTTTTAATTGTGTTTGAATATAGTAAGTGTCTTCTAATCAAGCTCAAGATGAGTCCGAGGGAGTCAAGAGCCATGCTCCAACTTCCGTTCAACGAGCTACTGCTAGTAATAGTAGAAGGCTTGTGTCTGAAGAGGAAAGAGAAGAGGCAAGAGCTACCTTCTTTGAGATGATGGATGAATGGTTTAGGGATTATTTGAGAAACTACCCCAATATACCACGACCTCCTCCACCCCCTGCTCGACCTGAAGGAAAAGTGCCACAAGGTGTGGTACCCGTGAGAATTGGTAAGGCCCTTGTGAACAAACTTAGGAAATATGGAGCCGAAGAGTCTAGGGCCACAATTGATGACGATCTGGAACGTGCTAAATTTTGGCTTGAGAGTACCATGAAAGTTCTCGACGAACTGTCTTGTACTCCTGAGGAAAGTTTGAAATGCGCGGTGTCGCTATTGAAGGACACTACATACCATTGGTGGAAGACCATATCCTCAGTAGCACCGAGAGAGAGTATCACATGGGAATTCTTCCAAGCGGAATTTAGTAAGAAGTATATCAGCCAAAGGTTCTTGGACCAGAAGCGGAAGGAGTTCCTAGAGCTCAAACAAGGAAACAGAATCGTGTCAGAATACAAAAGAGAGTTCATGAGACTAAGTCAGTATGCAAGTGAGTGGGTCCAATTGGAGGCAAAAATGTGTAAGCGCTTCGAAGAAGGTCTGAATGAAGATATCAAACTATTAATCAGGATTCTTGAAATAAGGGAGTTGGCTACATTAGTCGATGGAGCCAAGAAGGCTGAGGAACTGAGTAATGAAAGAAAGCAAGCAAAAAGAGAAGCTAGAGCTTCGAGTAAGAGATCTAGCGCTAGAATGCACTCCTTTCCTACGAAGAAATCAGAGAGTCAACAAGAACACTCCACTGTATCGGTGGGATATTCGGGTAAAATAAGAAGCTCTAAACGACACAACGCAAGGTCTTCCTCCTTTAAGGTAACTAGTGTGGGGAGCGTAGATGATCAAAAGCCGAGATATGAGAGCTGCAACAAGATTCATTTCGAGGAATTATGAATAAAGAGTGGGGCATGTTTTAGATGTGGTTCTTTTGACCACTTCCTTAAAGACTGCCCAGAACGAGCCGATAAAGAGGTGGATTTAGCCCCAAAGTCTAATGTTCCTAATCCTCGAGGTAGATGACCACGACATCCTGGAAGTGCAAGTGGTAGTCGAACTATTGTCAAGGATACGACTGCAAAATCAAAGGCTCGAGCCCCAGTAAAGACTTATGCGATACGCACTAGAGAGGAAGCTTCAACTCTCGCTGTTATTATGGGTACATTTTCTCTTCATAATGCTCATGACATTGCCTTAATTGATCCGGAATCGACCCATTCCTACATATGCATGAAATTGGTGTCTAGTATGCAACATGTTTGTGGAATCAACGAAATTTGTAATTAAGGTGTCAAACCCTCTAGGCAAGTCGGTATTAGTAGATAAAGTTTGTAAGAACTTTCCTTTAATGATTCAAGGACATTGTTTTCCAAAAAATCTTATACTTTTTCCATTTGACGAAATTGATGTAATACTTGGTATGGATTGGTTGGTCGTCCATGATATGATAGTAAACTGTAGTAGCAAGTACATGGAATTAAAATGTTCAAATAGTGACATTTTCCAGGTTGATTCGAATAAGTTGAATACACCGCCAGTTGTGATTACTTCAATGATGGCTCAAAGGTATATGAGGAAAGGATATGAAGCTTACCTTGCGTTTATATTGAATACTAAAGAATATGAATTGAAGATTGAGTCGGTACTGATATGTACCGTGAATATTCGGACTGTTCCTAGAAGAGTTACTAGGGTTACCTCTTGTTAGAGAGGTGGAATTCGGTATTCAGCTAGTACAGAGAATGATGCCTATTTCTATTGCTCCGTATAGAACGGCCCCTACTAAGTTGTAGGAGTTAAAATCACAGTTGTAATACCCCGATTTAGGGCCTAGTCAGAACAGTGGTCTCGAGACCACAAATCTGAAGTTGGGAAATTATTTTTATTATTATTGTGAGGTTATAGTATGATTACATTAGTGCATGAAAATTTTGGTGAGTTAATTTTGAAGTTTAAGAGCCCAATTGCGAAAAAGGACTAAATCGCAAAAGGGGAAAAGATGCATTTTAGTACCCCAAAAGTGTTAAATACCTAGAGAACTAAAATTTAAGGCTTTTAAAGGGCAATAAATTTATGTAAGTGATCTTGATGATTTTCTTGCTGATTTTTACATTTTTTGACTTGCTTGTATCATGGGCTTTCAAATGGGAGGACTATTTTGCAAAACGGTGATAAGTCTAGGGTTTCACCATGGGAATGTTCATGTTATTTTCTAAAATTATATGGAAGAATATGAGTCTTAGAAGAGTTCTAAACAACTTTTGTGAAGGGTGTTAGCATGAAAACACTTAAAGGGACTATTTTGCATAAGTTGCAAAATAGGTGATAAGTGTGTGAAATAGTGGGATTTTGGGGTTTCTATAACAGTAGAAAGGGTTCAAATAGGTTTAAGGTAAGAGGAAATTCGACAAAAATTGATTTTCGAGCATAGGGGTAAAATGGTCATTTTGCCAAGGTCTAGGGGCAAAATGGTCATTTTACCGAAATTGTGAGTTATGATTGCCTAATTATAATTAGTGACTAAATGAGTGCATTTTTTATTATAGATCAAGATTTTTCGAATCCGAACTTAGATCGGGGGAAAGCCAAACAAATCGATTAAACCGACTAGTCGAATGTATTTTGTAATCTGAGGTAAGTTGTATGTAAATAATACAACTACATTGCTACTATGTGTTTTTGAAATGTAGTTAAATTGATATAGAATGAATTCCTTGATTGTTAATTGAGAATGCTAAATGATAATTGGGATAGTAGAAATTCCGTTGGAAACCTAGGAAATAAACCGGATATTCATGCCATAACACTTGAGTCACTTGTGTGTGCTAGTGTAAGACATGTCAGGGACATGCACCAGCCATATTATGACAGCAAGGGTAAGACCATGTTTGGGACATGGCATCGTCATTGAGACGAGTGCTAGCGTAAGACATGTCTGGGGCATGCATCGGCCTCGATAGTGATAGCCAGTGTAAGACATGTCTGGGACATGCATCAGCTAAGAGTTGTGCTAATGTAAGACCATGTCTGGGACATGGCATCAGCACGCATATACGAGAGCTAGTGTAAGATCATGTCTGGGACATGGCATTGGCAACTTACCCCATGTTTGAGGCTTATAGAATATCCAGTAGCATTCCGAAACGTTCAATAGTAAAAGTTACGAAAATGAGTTAATAAAGAAAGTATAATAATATTGTGAGTGGTACAGGTACCTAATTGGTATGCATGAGTAATGAGCTCGATATAGAATATGTGACTTGAGTAAATGGTAATGAGTAATTCAAACTTATGCTTACCCTTGAGCTATGAGTATGATGATTATTGGTTAAATTGATGTTGTATATTTATTTGCAACTTACTAAGCTTATATGCTTACTGCCTCTTTCTTTCCATTTTTTTCAGTGCCGCTTAATTAGCTTAAGGATCACCGGAAGTTAGAGAGATCAATCACACTATCAGCCGAAAGACTCAGTATAGTTGGATTCATATTTTTAATTATGGCATGTCTAGGATTAGACCTTATTATTTTGTGTCTTCTAGATTTGACCAAATGGATTGGCTAGGGATAGATTCCACACTTTACATTAAGCCTTGAATATGGGCTAATATTGATTTTGAATCTATAAAAGATGCATTTTCATGGTTGAATGAATGACTATTATGCTTGTTTTGATGTTGGTTGGTATTGACATGAATATAGGTATGCAGGTGTGGTAATGAGGCTTGGTAGATAGTTTCATATTGTCCATACGGGTAGACACACAGGCGTGTGTCTAGGCCGTGTGCCCCTTGCATGTAGAAATTTCAAGTCAAAATGCATGGTAAAAATCACAAGGGCAGAGACCTGGCCGCGTGTCTCAGCCTTGTGGAAGGGCACGACCTAGTACACGGGATGTGCCATGGTCGTGTGACATTCTATGGATGCTGACGTTAGAAACGGAATACCAAGTTTTTGCACACGGGCTACGCCACGGGAGTGTCATGGCAGTGTGATGGACATGGGCTAAGGACACGGGCGTGTGACCAGGCAGTGTGAATTTCGCACTTGTAAAATTAAATTGGCCGCACGGATACAGGACACGGGTGTGTTCCTAGCACACGGGCGTGTGCCCTATACCCACACGGGCGTGTGGAGCCTTAAAGCATGAAATTTTTCAAGTTTTTTCTTGAGCCCTCGGTTTGGTCCCGAACCACCCCGAATGTATGTTTTGGGCCTCTTAAGCTAGTTAAAGGGACAAAATGTGTGTGAAAGGAAAAGTTTACAGCCCGACCTTATATGATTGATTGAGTTTAAGTCCGGTAGCACCACGAACCCTATTCCGACATTGGCTACGGGCGAGGGGTGTTACAACAGTTGCAAGAATTGACTGACAAAGGTTTTACAAAACCGAGCTCTTAACCTTGGGGTGCTCCCGTTTTATTCGTAAAAAAGAAAAATGGATCGATGAGGTTGTGCATAGATTACCGGCAACTCAATAAGGTTACTATTAAGAATAAGTATCCCTTGCCTAGGATTGATGACTTGTTTGATCAGTTGAGGGGAGCCACTGTATTTTCAAAAATAGATTTGAGATCCGGCTACTACCAGCTACGAGTTAAGGAGGCAGATATGCCTAAGACTGCCTTTAGGATGAGACATAGTCACTACGAGTTCCTCGTCATGCCTTTTAGTCTAACAAATGCCCCGACTGGGTTTATGGATTTAATGAATCATGTATTCAGCTTATGCCTCGAGACAACTGAAACCACACGAGAAAAATTATCAGACTCATGACTTGGAGCTAGCTGCTATTGTATTTGCCTTAAAATTTTGGAGACACCATTTGTATGGTGAAACTTGCTGTGTATTCACCAATCACAAGAGTCTGAAGTACTTGATAACTCAAAAGGAATTGAATCTGAGATAGCGAAGGTGGCTAGAATTGATTAAGGATTATGAGCTTGTGATCAATTACCATCCTGGTAAGGTGAATGTAGTCACCGACGCATTGAGCAGAAAGTCCTTGTTTGCTCTAAAGGTTATGAACACGCATTTGGTGTTATCTGATGATAGTTTGATTTTGGCTGAGTTGAGAGCCAAACCAACATTTCTCCAAGAGGTTTGCATAGTTCAGATCAATGATAGTGACTAGCAAGTCAAAAGAGCACAATGTGAAACAAGAGTCGAATCAGATTTTCGGATTGATTCTAATGGTTGTTTAATGTTTTGAGATACGGTCTATGTACCCAAAGATGATGAGTTTATTTGGAAGATTTTGCAAGAGGAACATGACAGTCGTTTGTCAATTCACCCAAGAAGTACCAAGATGTACAATGATTTAAAGACCATGTACTGGTGGAATGGTATGAAAAGACAAATCTCTGAATTTGTGTCGATATGCTTGATATGTCAGCAGGTCGAGGCTGAGCACCAAGTGCCTTCAGGTTTATTACAACATGTAATAGTTCCCAAATGGAAAGGGACAAGATCACCATGGACTTCGTGACTAGACTACCGTTAACCTCGAAAAAGAAAGATGTTGTTTAGGTTGCAGTGGATAGACTAACAAAGTTAGCTCACTTTATTTCTGTAAGGACAGATTACTCTCTTGATAGATTGGCCGACTTATACATATCCAAGATTGTGAGATTACATGGGGTACCATTGTCGATCATTTCAGATAGAGACCTAAGATTCACTTTGAGATTTTGGAAGAAACTACAAGAAGCCTTGGGTACAAAGTTGAGTTTTAGTACAGCATTCCAGGCGCAGATCGATGGTCAATCTGAGCTTGAAGGTATGTTACGGTGCCGCGTCCTTGAATTTTAGGGTAGTTGGGAAAAATATTTACCATTGGTGGAGTTCCCCTACAACAATAGTTTTCAGACGAGTTTAAAGATGGCACCTTATGAGGCATTGTATGGCTGGAAGTGCCAGACTCCATTGTATTGGACGGAACTCAGGGAACACCAGATTCACAGGGTTGATTTAATCAAGGAAACTGAAGAAAAGGTTAAAGTGATCTGTAATTGTTTGAAAGCAGCATCGGATAGGCAAAAGTGATATACCGATTTGAAAAGGAAAGAGATTGAGTTTCAAGTCAGAGATAAATTATTCTTGAAACTGTCTCCCTAGAAAAAAGTTTTGAGATTTGGCCAAAAAGGCAAATTGAGTCCAAGGTTTATTGGACCCTACGAGATTACTGGGAAAGTTGGACCGTTAGCCTACCGCTTAGCACTTCCAGCCGAATTAGAAAAGATTCACGATGTTTTCCATGTGTCTATGTTGTGTAGATATTGATCACACCCTCACATGTGATTTCACCGAAGAAAGTTGAGATTTGACCGGACATGACCTATGGTGAAGAACCGGTCAAAATTTTGGCTCGAGAAGTCAGACAATTAAGAAAAAAGAATAGCCTTCTTAAAGTTCCATGGCACAGACATGGAGTGGAAGAAGCCATATGGGAAACTGAAGAAACCATGAAAAGTCAATATCCGAACCTGTTTACTGGTAAGACTTTCGAGGATGAAAGTCCCTAAAAGGGGGAGAAATGTAACATCCCAAAATTAGGTCTAGTCAGAATAGTTGTTTTGTGACCACAAATTCGATGTCAATATTTATTTTATGATTATTATGAGGCCTAGAATATGAAAGTAAGCATGTGTTAAAGTTTCATGAAGAAATTCTTAGTGTAAGGTGTTCAATTGGAAATTAGGAACCAAGTTGAATAAATTGCAAAACATGGATTTTAGAAGCAATTTCCATGAAATTGCTTTAGATTATTAATTAGACTGCTTCAAAGAGTAATTTTCCAAATTTCTAAGTTTTTGGACAAAAATGGGCATGCATAGAAAATTTTGGAAGTTTAGTAAGGAAGGGCATTTTGGTCATTTGGTAATAAAATCAACAAAAAGGGGAAATAAAGGCAAAAATCAGCCATTCTTCTCCCTCTTGCTGCCGAAATTCCAAGGGACACCGTCGCTAGGGTTTCTTCACTTTCCAAGCTCAATAGTAAGTGCTCCTAGCCCCGTTTTTAATGTTCTTTGTACTTTTTAGATTCTTGAAACATGTTCTCTCCATTTCTACCATATTTTAAGCTAGGGTTCATGTATACAAAATGACCCATATGTGACATGTTTTTTCTTCGATGATTTTTTAGGGGAATATGAAAGTTAGATGTGTGTAAAACATCTTTTCCCAAGTGATTTTCATGAAAAACCCTTAAAAGGACATTTTTGCAAAAGGTACAAAATATATGGTAGAAATGTGAAATAGAGGAAAATTTGGGCTATTATGAGTTTATAATACATTCGGCTAGGCTTGGGTAACCAAGGATTTGCATGTATTTCATTTTACGACCATAGGGACTAAGTTGTAAAATTTTGAAATGTTAGGGGTAAATTGGTCATTTTGCCCCGGGGTGAATTTTAGGTCTGAAATAAATAGCATGTGGTATTAATAATTTATTTTTACTGATATAGACCCTGAGGAACCAATTCTGGAGATCGATTGTGGAAAACAAAAGGTTTAGGAATAACTGAAATACGAAACCTAAGCAATTACCAGGTAAGTTCGTGTAACTCGAATGTAAACTATCTTTAAATACATTAAAGATGTATGTACATGTAACAGCCCGAATTAGGGCCTAGTCAAAACGGTGGTCTCGGGACCACAAATTCGAATTTGAAATTTTTTTATTATTATTATGAGGTTATAGTATGATTATAGTAGTGCATGGAAAATTTGGGGAGTTAATTTTAATATTTGTGAGCCCGATTGCGAAAAATGACTAAATCGCATAAAGGCAAAAGTTGCATTTTAGTACCCAAATGTGTCAATTAGCTAGAGAAATAAAGTTGAGGGATTTTAAATGGAAATTATACCCTTTTTAATTGTGTTGGCCGGCCATGAGATGAATTTTAAACAAATAGTCGAGGTTTCGGTAAGTGATGTCATGATTTAGTGATAAAAAAAATACCTAAAAGCCTAGCTATTATTTTTCTTCTTCTCCATCCTTTCTCTCCACCGAAAATATCAGCAAGTATGGAGGTTTGAAAGCTGAAAAATTGCAGCAACTTATTCCTCTCATAATGTAAGGGATCTTGATGATTTTTACATTTTTGGCATGCTTGTATCATGGCCTTTCAAATGAGAGGACTATTTTGAAAAATGGTGATAAGCATAGGGTTTTACCATGAGATTTTATGTTTTTTTCTAAAATTTTATGGAAGAAAATGAATCTTAGAAGAGTTCTAAACAAATTTTGTGAAAGGTGTTAGCATGAAAACACCTAAAGGGGCTATTTTGCATAAGTTGCAAAATAGGTGGTAAGTGTGTGAAATAGTGAGAATTTGGTGTTGTTATAAGAGTAAAAAGGGGTCGGCTAGGCCTAAGATAAGAGGAAATTTGATAAAAATCAAATTTCGTGCATAAGGGTAAAATGGTCAAATTGCCAAAGTCTAGGGGCAAAATAGTCATTTTACCAAAAATATGAATTTATGACTACTTAATTGTAATTAGTGATTAAATGAGTGCATTTTTTCTATTATAGATCAAGATTTATCGAATCCGAACCTAGACCGAGGGAAAGCCAAGCAAATCGACTAAACCAACTAGTAGAGTACATTTTGTAAACCGAGGTAAGTTGTATGTAAATGATACAACTACCTTATTAATGTATGTCTTCGAATTGATATAGTATGAATTAATAGATTGTGAACTAAGAATGCATATGAATGATTGAGATAGTAGAAAGATCTAGTTGGGACCCTAGGAAACAAACCGGATATTCATGCCATAACATTCGGATTACTTATGTGCCGATATAAAATATGTCTGGGACATGCATCGGCCACAATATGAGTGCTAGTGTAAGACCATGTCTGGGACATGGCATCGGCGTAGAGATGAGTGCCAGTGTAAGACATGTCTGGGAAATGCATCGGCCTCGATGATGATAGCCAGTGTAAGACGTGTCTGGGACATGCATCGGCTAAGAGTTGTGCTAGTGTAAGACATGTCTGGGACATGCATCAGCACGTATATACGAGAGCTAGTGTAAGACCATGTTTGGGACATGGCATCGGGCTCGATGATGATAGCCAGTGTAAGACCATGTCTTGGACATGGCATCGGTAACTTATTCCATGTTTGAGGCTTATAGAATATCCGGTAGTATTCCGAAAGGTTCAACTTTAAAGGTTATGAAAGTGATTTAATAAGGAAAGTATAATAATGTTGTGAGTGGTACAGGTACCTATTTGGTATGCATGAGTAATTAGCTCAAATTAGAAAATATGACTTAAGTATACGGTAATGAGTAAGTCAAGTTTATGCTTATCTTTGAGTTATGAGCATGATGACTAATGGAGAAATTGTTATTGTATATTTATTTATATGCAACTTACTAAGCTTTATGCTTACTCTCTTTCTTTTCCCTTTTCCTTCAGTTCCGCTTAATTAGCTCAAGGATCCCTTGAAGTCAGAGATATCGATCACACTGTTAGCCATAATACTCGATATAGTTGGATTTATATTTTTTATTATGGCATGTATAGGGCTAGACTTTATTAATTTGTGTCCTTGAGAATTGAGCAAATGTGTTGGTCTAGATTAGATTCTACTTTTTACATTGAGCCTTGAATGAGGGCTTTTATTTTGAGTCTATAAAAGATGCATCTTCATGGTTGAATGAATGTCCATTATGCTTGTTTTGGTATTGGTTGGTATTGACATGAGAATAGGTACACTAGGGTGGCAAGGAGGCTTGGTAGATAGCCTCATGTTGTCCACACGGGTAGACACGGGCATATGTCTAAGCCGTGTGTGACACATGGTCAGCCCCATGGGCGTGTGAGAAGGCTGTGTGTCCCCTGCACCTAAAAATTTAAAGTCAGAATGCATGGTAAGGATCACACAGGTAGAGACACGACCGTGTGTCTCAGCCGTATGGAGGGGACGGCCTAGTACACGGGCGTGTACCATGGTTGTGTGATGCTGACGTCAGAAACAGAATACCCAGGTTTTTGCACACAGGCTGCGCCACGGGCGTGTTGAGGCCGTGTGAAAGGACACGGGCATGTGTCCAAGTCGTGTGAAGTCTGCACTTGTTTTATGAAAAATTGTAAAAATTGAATTGGCCACACGAGTGCAGGACATGGGCGTGTCCCAAGCACAAGGGCGTGTGTCCTATACCCACACGGGCGTGTGGAACCTTAAGGCACGAAATTTTCTATGTTTGTCTTGAGCCCTCGATTTGATCTTGAATCACCTCGAATGTATGTTTTGGGCCTCATAATCCCAATTAAGGGAAAGATTGCTTATGAAATGAAAAGTTTTAAATTGATCAGGATTTTATGGTCTAATTTCCTATGATTGGTTGAGTTTATGTTTAGTAGCACCTCAAACCCTATTCCGGCGTTGGATACGGGCGAGGGGTGTTACAGTACATGTATGAATTATAATAGTAATATTTATTGTATGACAACTCATGAATTATTAATGTTATGATGAAATGCCCTGGTTGAATAAAAAGGGACGTCTGATGGACTACTCAAAAATGAAATAATGGTATAAAGGATCTAGCCCTGACGGGTGATCCTATAGTGATCTAGCATCCCGAAGAATATGTGTGCTTTGACGAATTTAGCCCAGATGGGTAATCCAAATAGAATCTGAATTTAGCCTGGACTGGTAATTCAGACTTGAACTCATAGGAGTATATGTCATTGTAGGGGATTTAGCCTGGACTGGTAATCCCGCCATAAAAGTGAGGTTCACGGGAGTGCATATTTAAAAGATCACTTGCATGATTTGATGGTAAATGAGATATCCATCGAGATTCCAAGAAATTCGACAAGATTAAAAATGTTAAATGGGAATAGACATGTTTAATTGATGAGCTCATCTATGAAGGATGTTACATTGTACTGGCATGAGACTAACTTGATGGTTGAGCAAATATGATAGGAAATTTTACTACGAATGTTTGGCCTGAATGTCTTATATGGTTGCATGCTAAATAACCGGTAAGTTTACTTTCCCATTATCCGGACTTACTAAGAATGTTAATGCTTACCCCCTCTCTTTTCCCTATTTTACAGAGCTCGTGGACTCATGAATATTGGAAGACGATTAGAGCATTGTCAATACTATCAACTTGTCTTGCATTGGTATATAGATACTTTATTTTGTTTCAATGGCATGTATAGGTTTTGGTTATTTTGTGATATGTGTTATTGGTTGGCTTATGTAAAGGCTTAAATATTGAACTTATTCTTTTTGTATATGGCCATAAGAAATGGCTCATTTTGATGTAGGTTATGACCTACTAATTATGCTTGTTTGTGGTTAAATGTTCTTGTGATGATTAAATGTGGTATATTTTAAATTGACATATGAAATGTGGCCAAATCACTTGGGATGGTTAGGTCATAATTGGCAATGAGTTATAACAATGAGCCTAGTCTAAATGTGTTTTTGAATGAGATGAAAATCCTAAATACAAAGAGGATAAATTAGCATGTACATAACTGATGAGATGAGGTTAACATGCAATAGACCATTTATGGTAGTACTCGGACATATTTAGGCCATGTTAAGCATCATTGAGGTTCGCAAATATGAGTGGTTATAGAGGGTGACCATTGGCTTAGATTTGTCTAGGCATAGGATAGGCACATGGGGGTGTGTCTAGGCTGTGTGTGACACACGGTCAGCTCCATGGGCGTGTGGTATGGCCATGTGTCCCCTGCACCAAAATTTTTTAGGTCAAAATGCATGGTAGTAAAAACACGGGTAGAGACATGGCCGTGTGTCTCAACCGTGTGGTGTATGTCTTGGCCGTGTTTCCTTAAACGCATGATGACATTGTAAATAGAATGCTCGAGTTTTGGGGCACGGGTGACAACACGGGCGTGTCTAAGCCGTGTAAAAGACACGGGCCAAGGACATGGGCGTGTGCTCAGCCGTGTGAGAACCCCTGTAGGTTTGAAATGAGAAATAAATTCAATTAATTCCACACGGGTAAGGGACACAGGTGTGTCCCAAAGCATATGGGCGTGTGCATTGCCTCCATATAGGCGTGTGAGGCTTAACCTAGGAAATTTTCCAAAAACTTTCTTAAGTTCTTGGTTTAGTCCCGGTCCATTCTCAATGCATGTCTTGGGCCTTGTAGGTCCATAATAGGGACATTATGAATATGATTGATTGGTTTTAATTTGGAACAAAATTTTATATCCCAAAATTTTTCCGAAAATGTCATGTTCGTGCATAGTAATGCCCTGTACCTTGTCCCGCTCTCGGGTAGAGTAAGGAGCATTACAGCCTCTTCAAATCATGATGAAATTGTAACACCCCTTACCCATACCCGAGGCCAGGATAAGGTACGAGGCGTTATCGAACAAACATACAAACATTAAACTAAAATACGGGCCATAAAATTTCATTCATATTTCAAAACGTTCATTCACTTACACATAGTCCCTAATTTGAGTCTACGAAGCCCAAAACATACTTTAGAAAGGGTTCAGGACTAAACCGAGAACTTAAGAAAATCTTGAAAATTTCATGCTTTAAGGCTCCACACGCCCGTGTCCCAAAGTCGTGTTCCATACACAGCTGAGACACATGGTCGTGTCTCTGCCTGTGTAGAATATACCTAAGCTATTTTCCAAGCTTTGGTCAACCTTAATCTCTTACACACTTATACAAAATCAAAAGCATATAACATGGTATTCATTTAATGATTAAATATTCTCAATTTAACCACAAACATAGCATTTATATGTCATCATACATGTGTCTCTCATACTCATTTTACCTTGTTTATTATAGTACCACTTATACATTTATACCAAGATTATCATCTTACAAAATATCTTCAGCTTAATCATCAAGCATTCATATTTAAAACTAGATCATATCTTTATAAAATACCACAATTCAGATACACAAAATAACATGTTTTCCTAAAACAATTCAATTCAACTCCATACCCAACAAGCATTACATTGAGACTAGTCATATATATATATACATGTCATGATACATATCATTCTCTTTCTGTTTTCTTACAAACACATATCATTTATTTCATTATATCAATATTTCATATACCATAGTTTCCATGTATTCCACATATATTTATTTTCCTCCTCCTCCTCTCCATTCCACATCCTTAATGCATATAGCATCCTTGTAAGTACGATTTCACAATTTACTAATAAATTCTCACATCAAACTGTCCACATGAGTTATTGTTACTTATTTATAATTCGAGCTACAGAGCTCCAAATTAAGATCCGTAAATTTCCCCTGAAACTAGACTCACATATATTTCCACCATAAAATTTGCATAATTTTTTGTCAAGCCAATTAGTACAGTTTATTCATTAAAATTTCCCCTGTTTCACTTTCTGACAGTTCTGACCTCTCTTCACTAAAATTTAATTATCTCACAGTACAGAACTCGGATAATGTTCTTGTTGATTTATCTTGAAAATAGACTCATTATGGATTTTAAAAATATAAGTTTGAGCCTCTAATTATTTTTATCCAAATTTTTGTGATTTTCCAAATTCAGAACAAGGGATCACGTAATCATTTTGAACCAGTCTCAGAAAAAACATAAATATCTAAAAATATAGAACTCCTTTTCTTGCTCTGTTTCTTTTATATGAAAATATACTTATTAAGCATTAATTTGATATCTCATTCAGTCTCTGATTCAATTTATACTATTTTTGGTGATTTTTCAAAACCACATCACTGCTACTATCCAAAACAGTTTTATTGCTAATCCACTCTTTCACACTTTCTTTGTATTAACCTCATTTTAACATACATATCACTAATCATTTTCACCACATTTCATACATCACAAGTATAGGCCCATGATCAGATGATCACCATAAAATCATCCTCATGTATAACTTACTTGTTTATAATCTTACCACATCCTGGTCACTTAATGAACACATCATTCACATAACCAAGTTCTTGCACTTATTCATCACAACACTCACAAAACAATACATAGAGAGTCTCCCGTTGAACACTTCAAAATATAATTCGGATACATGGAAAGTTTGCACATAAGTGCCACATATGTAGCAAAACTATCTGGTACGCATAGTAGCCTGCACTTAGTACCACACATGCGACCAATTATCCGGTACACGTAGTAGCCTGCACTTAGTACTACACACGTGACCTAATTATCTGATACACGTAGTAGCCTGCACTTAGTACTACACACGTGATCGAAGTTATCGGGTACGCATAGTAGCCTGCACTTAGTACAACACATGCGACCTAGCTACATATATCCCGTAGCTCTCTTGTCTACATGGTGTACACATAGATCACCCATGCGACCAAGCTACACCATAATGTCTTGTAGCTCTCTTGTACACATGATGTGCACTTAGCACCATACATGTGACCTAGCTACATACTATCTGTATCATCCAATCTTTCCGAAGGTTCAACTAGGATTTCTCTCTTTTCCAACAATTTCACCAATCAAGTAATTATCCACAAACATATTTCCACTATTATTATAAAATATCATAATACAAGTAATATTGATGTATTACTTACATATAAACTTACATCTCATTTAATATCAAGGCAATAACATTAAATTATACATTACCTTATTAAAAAGCATATGAACTTACAATTTCCCATAATATCCATAATCATAGAAATCACATTTATGTATGATAATTCAATGCACTTCATGTACAATAGACATATTTTTAAATCAATTCATAAACTTGGCACCATAATCATTTAATTTAACATAATTCAATTAATTCACTAAATTTAACTTTCAAATATAAATTGCAGCATTATTGCTGTATTATTATCATACCAACTTACATACTTACAATACCTCGGAAATCATAGTAAATATATCAATTTTACATTGAAACATGCATAAATTAATGCTTATTATATATATGAACTTACCTCGATGCTAAAACGGCCATTTTACCAACTTTTCTAATTTTCGATTTTTCTCTCATTCTAGGTTCAAATCTCGTTTTTCGGGATCTAAAACATCATATTTTACTTATTTAATTAATTTAATATTCAAAACAGTCCTTAACTCAAACTTTTGCAAAATTACAATTTTGCCCCTAAACTTTTGCATATTTACACTTTTGCCCCTAGGCTCAGGAATTAAACTTCATCCCTTATTCTTATGTTTTATGACATGCTGATCACTTTTCCCTTCTATGGTAACATCAAATTCTCACTCTAACATATACTTATGACTATTAGGTATTTTTACTGATTAAGCCCTTTTACTCGTTTTCACTTAAAACCGAGTAGCACAAGTTGTCTAACATAATTTAAAACCTCATATTCTACTATAAAACAGAAAAATAAACACATTTCACCTATGGGTATTTTTCCAAATATGAACCCTAGCTTAAATTTTTGCTAGAATAAGCTTAATCAAATTACCGGGATCCAAAAACGTAAAGAACTTGAAAAACGGGGTTAGAATGGACTTACTATTGAGCTTGGAAAGCTTGAAAACCCTAGCCATGGCTTCCCCTATGCTAATTTCGGACTCCATGAGAGAGATGAGTCAATTTTGGCTTTATTTTCCCTTTTTATTTCTTTTAATTACCAAATGACCAAAATGCCCTTCCTTACTAAACTTTCAAAAATTCCATCCATGTCCAATTTTTGTCCATCACTTAGAAATTGGTCAAATTTTGTATTTAAGACCTCCTAATTAATATTTCAAAGCAATTTCATACTAGAAACTTCTAGAATGCAAGTTTTGCAACTTATTCAATTTAGTCCCTAACTTCAAATTGAGCACTTTATGCATAGAATTTCTTCACGAAATTTTCACACAATCATGCAATCATATCATAGACCTCAAAATAATCATAAAATAATTATTTCTGTCTCAGATTTTGTGGTCCCGAAACCTCTGTTCCAACTAGACCCAATTTTGGGCTATTACAGAAATAATTACAATGCATAAGGCAAACCAATAGTGTGTTTGGCTAAGGTTATTAACCCAACATACCTAGAAGATATGTAATTTGCCTTTACAAGAAAATATGCCAACTATCTTATACGAAGATAATGCAGCATGTATAGCTTCAATTAAAGGGTGGTTATATCAGAGGTGATAGAATGAAACATATTTCACCAAAATTATTCTTCACTCATGATCTTGAGAAGAAAAGTGACATAGAAGTTCAACAAAGTCGTTCTAGTGATAATTTAGCAAATCTTTTTACCAAGACATTGCCAACTTCAATATTTGAAAGAATACTACACAAGATTGGAATGCGTCGACTGAAAGATGTAATTTGATATTGCCATTAAGAGGAGTCAAAAACACGTTGTACTTTTTTCCTTTAACCAAAGTTTCGTCCCACTAGGTTTTTCTGGTAAAGTTTTTTAACAAAGCAACTTGTAATAGAAAATTGTATACACTTTTTCATTAGGTTTTTATCCCACAGGGTTTTTCCTAATAAAGGTTTTAATGATACAAATTTTTATTTAAAAGACATCCAAGGGGGAGTGTTGTAATTACATTAAATGGATGTCTATAACCTTTAAACATTTATGAAAGTAATGAGTTAAAACCCCCCATTCATTATTAAAAGATGCTTAATGTACGTGTTAATGAAGCAGTTAAATAAGCTTCATTCATTTATGTTGCATTGAATGTCAATGGCTTATATATAGCTCTTTTATAAATAAAAAGAGGAGAGAGAAAATACTCTATTTATTTTAAATGTTCTTTTACTTAATTATTTTATAACATGTAATAAGTTTAAACCAGCCACTCATATATATTCATATATAATGGTTTATTTACTTTATAAGTCCTATATATTAATTTCTAATTTGTAATTCTTTAATAATTCTTACTTTAATTACTTATGCTATTTAGTCCTTGTACTCTAATTAAATAGTTTATGGGAAGGTCACAATCATCAGCTTCAAAAAAATACAAATTCAGAAATGTCACGTTTCATTCCCGGCCACCAGTACATTTTTTTCAAATCGTTGTACATTTTGTTACTCCCCGGATGAGCAGACATAGTACCATTATGGGCTTCATGTAAAATCTTTTATATAAGTTTCGAATTCTTTGGTACACATATTCTGCTCCTGAATAACAGACAATCATTAGACCTAATCTAAAATTCTGAATCAGAATTTGACTCACATTAAACCCATTTAGCTTGTAGTTCATCATCATTTTTCTGAGCTTGACAAAACTGCTGTAGAAATGTCATTTTAGCTTTTATTTCAGCTATGATTGAACTATCATTAGATAATGACAATCGGGTATTCATTGCTCACAAAGTAAACAGAGACTTTCTGCTTAAAGCATCTGCAACCACATTGGCTTTTCCTGGATGATAATCAATAACCAAATCATAATCTTTTAATAGTTCAAGCCACTTGCGTTGTCTCAAGTTCAAGTCTTTCTATGACATTACATACTTTAACCTTTTGTGATCAGTGATTATATGGCACTTTTCACCAAACAAATAGTGTCACCAAATTTTCAATGCAAAAATAATGGCTGCTAATTCAAAATCATGTATCGGGTAGTTCTTTTCATATGGCTTTAGCTGTCTAGAAGCATAGGCTATTACTTTACCTTCTTACATCTTAAACCATTTAATGATTCATCACTGTAAATTATGAATTCTTTTCACAATTCAGGTTGAACTAGAATAGGTGCTTCAGTCAATAAAGCATTCAATCTGTCAAAACAATACTCACACTTGTCAGACCATTCAACTTTTACATCTTTCTACAATAACCATGTCATTGGACAAGCTATCATAGAAAATCCTTTTGCAAACCTTCGATAATATCTAACTAATCCCAGAAAACTTCTAACTTTAGACATAGTTATCGATGGTTTCCAGTTAATAATTACTGAAATTTTATTCGGTATATGTCCAAGAAAACCAACTTCCCGAAGCCAAAATTCACATTTACTAAATTTGGCATATAGTTGTTTCTCACACAATGTTTGTAATAAATTCTCAAAGGATTAGCATGTTCATTTTCATCTTGATAATATATCAAAATATCCTCAATAAATACCACCACAAATCTGTCCAGATAGGGTATGAAAATTCTATTCATCAGAACCATAAATACTGCAAGTGCATTAGTTAAGCCAAACAGCATCACAAGAAATTCATAATGCCCATACCTGGTTCTAAAGGCTGTCTTTGGTACATCTGAATCTTTCACCCATAACTAATAGTAACCAGAACAGAGATCTATCTTTGAGAATACAGTGGCACCTTTCAACTGATCAAACATGTTATCAATATGAGGCAGTGGATACTTATTCTTTATTGTGACTTTGTTGAGCTGTCTGTAATCAATACATAACCTCAACGATCCATCTTTCTTTTTAACAAATAAAACCAGTGCACCCCAAAGTGATGAGCTAGGTGGAGCAAAGCCTCTGTCAGTTAATTCTTGCAAATATGGTTTCAACTCTTTTAATTCTATAGGGCCTATTATGTAGGGTGTTATAGATATCGATGTTGTTCCCAGAACAAGATCTATGAAAAATTCCACTCTTTGACTAGAGATAATCTGGGTAATTCTTTCAGAAACACATCAGGAAATTCACAAACAACCGACACTGACTTAATCTTTAATTCAGATACTTTAGTGTCCAACACATATGCAAGATTGGCATCATACCCTTTTTTGATATGTTTATGTGCTGACACTGCTAATATACATTTAACAACCCATCTAGTTTATCGGATTCAACATGAAACAATTCACCATTCTGACATTTTAACACAATGTACTTCTGTTTACAATTTACCACTACATCATGCTAAGTTAACCAGTCCATACCTAGAATTACGTCAAATTCATCAAATGGAAACAACATTAAATCAGTAGAGAAATAATAACCCTGTACCATTAATGGACAATGTAACACCCCAAACCCAGCCTAGACGTTATGGCAGAATCTGGCGATGTCACATTGAAGTGTTTTTCGTAAAGCATGATATCGTTTGAAAAGCCCAATGTTTATTTAGCCTCTTTGTGTGATCTAGAAAATAATTTTAAACCTTGTGTCACTATCAAAAGCATTTACTTTAAAATCTTATTAATTTCAAATTCTCATTTATCGAGGAACCTTTTGAAACTGTTTTGAATATTCGTGGTATTTTGGTAAATTATGCTTATCTTTTGAAAACCCGCATCTTACTACTAACAGATATAAATCTAGGTAAATAGAACCCCAAAAATTAAAAATTATAGAAGCCTTATTACATAAAAATACCTAAATAAAACTACTTATAAATTAAAAATCCAATGAGGAAGCAAGAGCGGTTGTGTGGCCACCTTTGAGTCCGACGCAGCACCGATCCGCCTAAGACTGGGGATTACCTGTACAGTTAAAACAGATGGGTAAGTTTATGAAAACTCAGTGTGTAATCCAATATAAGCAATCAATCAGACAACAAACACAGTCTGCGCATAAGCCCCTTTTAGTAACAATGACAAGATCAGTTTGCGCTTTAGCCCATCTCAATATAGAAACAGTCATGTGCTTGGGCCTTGGCCCATTGCAGTAATAGTAAACAGTGCAGTAATAGTAATCAGTGTAATAACAGTAAGCAATATGCAAGTCCTACCCATCCAACCTCTACACTCCATCTCTGTCCAACCCTACACTCCATGTGGGGATATAATTAACCCACCTATCCCTACACTCCAGAATTAGCACCGATTGCAACACTAAACAGTATTTGCAGTAAAGCTGCCAGTATAATAGGGTTAGAGCCATCAGTTATTTGTAGTAGAGCTGCCAGTACAGTACACTTCCTCCAATCATATATAAGCTCATCCCCGTGCAATGCATCATGCAACATGTCATGTCATATCATAATATTAAACATGTACTTAATACAGTTATACATAGCATGCTAAAAAATAAATATACATCACATAGGGGCAAAATAGTCATCCTACCATATAAGGGCAAAACAGTCATTTTACCTCATAAGAGAAAAATCGTCATTTCACCACATAAGGGCAAAACTGTCATTTTAACACATAAGGGCAAAACAGTCATTTTACCACATAAGAGCAAAACCGTCATTTTATCACATAAAGGAAAAATCGTCATTTTAACACATAAGGGCAAAAAGGTTATTTTACCTTACAGGGGTATTACAGTCATTTTACCTTACAGGGGTATTTTGGTCATTTTACCCTATGAGGGTATTTTGGTCATTTTACCCTATAAGGGTATTTCGGTCATTTTACCCTATAGGGGTATTTCGGTCATTTTACAAGTAAATAAGGGTCCAGGTACTCTTATCAGCCCACCAGTAGGTCTACAGTCGTCATGGGCAACCCATGTAACCTTAACAGTCAATCGGTGATAATGGGCCCACGGCCCATATTACGGGCCCATGTGGGCCCACACGCTCATTGGCCCACATAACCTAAGATGGTTGTAGCAGTGTGATTCACACAACCGACTCAAAATTAACCACACTCTTTTGTGATTCTTCCGTGTGGGGCCCACAGGCCATTGGGCCTATATGGCCCAGTTCGGCCCAATATCATTTCAGCCCATGAAAACGCTCATGGCCATATCATTGGCCTCACGGCCATTTTTTGTTACATGGCCTGCCACACGGGCTTCCACACCCCCGTGTAGTGTCGACAACCCACTTTTCGGCTTTTCAACCTTTCGGCTTTTCAGCCTTTACAGTTTCACGTCTAATGGCAGTGTTACACACCTATTTACGAGAACACGGTAAAGGTCCACGAGTACTCCAACCTACACTCATCACAGGATCCAGTTATTCTCATACCAATCGATCTATCCAAAACTCCCATCAAGATAACTTGCCCAAAAACTTACCCCTCACTAGAACCAATCAATCCAATTATGGCTCTCTCCCTGACTCCGCTGTAAAAGACCAGTCAAAAGGGCTATCTTCAATCCAAACTACACTTATCAACTATCAATCTTTGAATAGTTGTACTAATCGAGAAGTCATTTACTGAAAATGCAACGTCCAGATACGAGAGAAAGTACAATCGGCCACACTCACCCAATGCTGAAACAACAAAAAGTGAATAGAGGCGAAGAGTAACAATCGTTTTCACCGATCGTTAGAGAACTCCTACAAATCAAAAACAAAACACCAACAATTGACTTAAGAGAGATGGAGTATTCGGTTAAATGAATCAACAAAAGAAATGGTGATTGATGGAAACCGGATGAGAGGAGAATAATGGTATTTGGCCGAGAACCAACAACCGATTGGAAGGACAAAGGAGAAAAGGTTTAGTCTTAAGCCAAAGGCTAGCAACCCAAAAGAACAGAAGAGGGCAATAGGGTATTCAGCTACTATAGTTACAATTAAGAAAGGGAGAGGGCAAGAAACAATTGACCCAATAAAAAGCACAGTTGCGAAAAAAGGGGGGAAAAGAAAAAGTTTGCCCAACACACAACATAAAGGAGGAATCAAAAGCTGTATCGATTGCGAAAAACAAAGTAATAAAACGTAAACTACCCTAAAGAACTCTATCATATTCGGCCACCAAGCAAAAGAACCCTGAAGTAGACAAAAATCGAAACTTGTGATAGAGTAACCAACCTCAGCTGAGACTCTGTGTGCCTATAGTCCAATTTTGTCACAACATCTTCAAACCACTCAAATTCCCCGATTTCTCCACAATTTCCTCCCCTCCATCTCCTTAGATTCGGCTAACAGCCAATCCATTCAAACTTGTTCAAATTCTTGGTGTTTCAGTCAAACATAACTTCCTCCCATGGCCTACAGCAAAAATAACCTCCACTTGCACAAGTAGGGATTCGAACCTCAGACCACTAGCACACTCCACACGCCACTATCCACTAGACCAGCAGGCTTTTTATGTCATACTTTACCAAAATAAACTTATAACCCTACTAGCAAAAGATAGGGGCTCTATCCTTAAAAAGAAAACAATTTGTGGAAGCCAAGACTTGAACCCATGACTTCCCAGACACTTCCAGAGCACACAACCACTAAGTCAAACAATCAATTGTGTCACTTCCTTGCTCAATTAAATATTTATGTTCAGTCTCCTAACTGCAGCCCTTCTCAAAACCTAATACTTCTAGGCCTAAATTTAGGACGTTACAGATAATTTTTACATACTTTATCCACCATTACATACTAGCCCAGGAAGTTTGAAACTTTAACCACAAATTCAGTGGACTCAACAAGTAAATTTTTAACAAACCCTAAATTTGTGCATATATATAAATATGTGGAACTAGGATCAATCAAAGCAATAATATCAATATCAAGAAGAAAAAATGTACTAGTAATTATGTCTGGTGCAGAGGCATCCTCTCTTCCATGAATAACATATGTCCTTTTCAGTCATCGTACTTCAGATTTGACAGTTGAACCTTTCGTCACACCTCGGCTACTATTGATATTGCCAAGGTGATGAGGTGGTCTAGCTCTAGAGGCGAGGTACTTGGCTTTGAAATCTGAACAATATCTTTCTCAGGTCTTTCCAAGCTATCCCTGAGGTAGTGGTCAAAAGAACCACACCTAAAGCAGACTCTGCTTCTCATACAGCATTTGTAACACCCCTTACCCATACCCGAGACCGAGATAGGGTACGAGGCATTACCGGACAAACATACAAACATCCAACTAAAATACGGGCTATAAAATTTCATTTTTATTTTGAAACATTCATTCATATGCACATATCATAAAGAAATGGATCAAGCACGCATAATCAATTAGACTTACAACCCAATAATCGAATATAAACCATATTACATGGCTATATACGATTTAACCATAATAAGCCAATACGTTTGGATAAATCATACTAACAACTATCATACAGACTAAATCTCTTTACATGCCACTCACTTGAAAACACTTGAAGTTTATCGACGCTTCACATCAACGTTCTAATAGTGTGATGCTGCTTCTGACAATCTCCAACCCCGAGCAGACCTACCAATACGAAAAGAAATGGAGAGGGGGGTAAGCTTTATGCTTAGTAAGTCCATATGAAATTAATAAGCAATTTACCAATATGTTTCCTTAGGTAAAACAACTATAATTACACTTTTATTCATATTCTGGTCAAGTTGTCTACTCGAGTTATAGTTGGTAATTTATTTATAACTAGAGCTATAGGATTCCAAATTTAGACTCACATGTCTTCTTACCATAAAATTTCAGATTTTTTTGTTGGGCCAATTAAGATAGTTTATTCATTGAAGTCTCCCCTTTTTGTGGTTTAGCAGCTCTAACCACTGTTCATAAAATTTAATTATCTTTTGCTACCAAATTTAAATGAGGTTCTAGTTTCTTTATTCTGAAAATAAATTCAATAAGGTATCCAACCATATAAATTATGTTCCTTAACTATTTTTGTACAATTTTTAATGATTTTTACAATTCAGAATAAGGGATCACGAAATCAGTCTGAACCAGTCTTACAAAAATATAAATATCTCAAAATATAAAATATAAAATAGATTCAATAAGCTTTAATTCCATATCTTATTCCACTTCTAGTTCAACTTCTTCTATTTTTGGTGATTTTTGAAAGTCACTCCCCTGCTGCTGTTTAAGACTGTTTATCCCAAATTTCATTCCTTCACTAAAATTTCTTATTATCAACTTTCAAGATAATACTTATCCATATTCATCTTATAAAAAATTCAATCACATATCTAACTCATAATTCAAAACTCATATATTCATATTCCGGTATTATCCCACATTTTTTTTCACATTAAATTTCATTTAGCAAACTTGTTTCTCCCGGTGAACACTTCGGAAAGTAACAATATCCGGTGGTTTTAGCACATAGCTCTTCCTTCCGTAATTAATGCCCAACTTAGTGGTATATGCACATAGCACCACACTATTGTGCTAAAATGTAATGTGGCATATGCACTTAGTGCCACTTTCCAAATTAACATGTGTAACCGTGGCGTATCCATTTAGCACCACGTTACATGTTTAACCATGTTATATCCACTTAGCACCAAGTTAATGAATCGATATAAGTAACCGTGGCATATCCACTTAGCACCACGTTACATGTATCAATATGTGTAATCGTGGTATATCCACTTAGCACCATGTTACACGTATAACCGTGGTATATCCACTTAGCACCATGTTTTTCCATTTCGAAGGTTCAACTGAGATTTCCTCATTTAATATCAATTCATCAACCACAAATCACCGTTTGTGTCCCTTAATTGAACAATACTAAAACATATATCACATGTCACAAAATAAAATATTATAACATAATAAAACAAAACATTATTTACATATAAACTTACCATCTCATATACTATCAAAGAAATAACATTAAAATACACATTGCATTATTAAAAATCATATGAACTTACCTTGTATACGAAAATGGCCATTTTTACCATTTAAGTCCACTACTTGGTATTTTCTCGATTTTAGCTTGAATCTCGATTTCCTTGATCTAACATTACAAATATAGCTTATTTATTACTCACATTATTCAAATGGATCCATAAATCATATTTTTACAAATTTTCATTTTGACCCCTAAACTTTTGCATATTTGCACTTTTGCCCCAAGATTCAGAAATTAAATTTCATCCTATTCTCTTATGTTTTAAGACATGCTGATCATTTTTCCCTTCTATAACAACATCAAATTCTCACTCTAACATGTACTTATGAACATTAGGTATTTTTACCGATTATGTCGTTTTACTCATTTTTACGTAAAATCGCTTAGCAAAAGTTGTTTATTTAACACCCAACACTCATTTTCTACCATTAGACATCAAAAATGCATGCATGTCACATATGGGTAAATTTTTAAACTTGAACCCTAGCTCAAATTAATGGTAGAAATGGGTAAATCGAGCTACGAGGATTTGAAAAATGCAAAGAACATCAAAAACGGGGCAAAGATGGACTTACAATCAAGCTTGGAAGTTTTATAAATCCTAGCCATGTCTTCCATCTCCATATACGGTTATGGCATGGAAAAATGAAGAAGATGACATCTTTTTCTTAGTTATTTTGGCTTTATTTGACAAATTACTAAAATACCCTTAATGAAAAATAAATAAAAACAACCATGCCATGTCCATTTTTGTCCACTAATTAGAAAATGGGCTATTTACCATATCTCCAATTTAAAAACCCATTACTCACAAGTACTTAGTACCTTTGTGAACTAGAACACACATTTTGCAACCTTTTACAATTTAGTCCTTTTGACTAAATTGAGTGCCCAAACGTCAAAATTTTCAAACGAAATTTTCACGAAATTATTCCGTGAAATCGTAGACAATAAAAATATAATAAAAATAAAAAATTTTTCTTCAGATTTGTGGTTCCGAAACCACTGTTCCGACTAGGCTCAAAATCGGGATGTTACAGCATTCACCGAAATGCAATTTATTACAATGTTTGCATCTTGGTGTAGTACTTCCTACACTTGTTACAAATGGGGACGGAGATCTCGGATTTGAGCTTTGACTACTTCGGTCCTAACCAAAATATCCCGTAGATGTGACAGAACGATCATGATATTTCTTTGATTTCTTTGAAGCTGATGATTGTGACTTTCGTATAAATCTTTTACTCAGAGTTCGAGCTTCCATCTGTGCTTGCTGTAACACCCCTTACCCGAGACCATTGCTGGAGTCGAGCACGAGGCATTACCAGACTTATCTAACCTGTTCTAGAAATAAAAAAATTTACTTTTAAAAAAATATTAATTCGCTCACATTCATCCAATAAATCCATAAAAAGGGCCTCGAGGCCCTAAAATGTGCAATTGGAACGGTTCAGGACCAAACCGGGCACATTAAAAAATTTTTGATTACTTACACAAATCAAAACAATTTATTTCACTATTTATAATAAAACTATCCATCTGCATAACAGTCACTAAATTAATTATAAATTGAGTTATGAAACTAGAAATTTAAATCTGAAAATTTTCCCTAAGACTAGACTCATATATCCTCTTACCATAATTTTTCCAGAATTTTTGGGTTGGCCAATTAGTACAGTTTATTCATTAAATGATCCCCTATTTTGCAGTTCAGCGGACCTGACCTCTCTTTACTAAAAATCAATTATCTCATTATACAAAAATCAGATAACATTTCAATTTGTTTCTAATGAAAATAGACTCACTAAGGAATCTAAACATATGAACTTTGACTTATAATTATTTTTGTACAATTTCTAGTGATTTTCCAAATTTGGAATAGGGGATGAAGAAGTCACTCTAAACTAGTCTTACAGAAATTTAAATATCTCAGAATATAGGCTTACTTTGCTTGCTTTGTTTCCTTCCTATGAAAATAGACTCAATAAGTTTTAATTATATATCTCTTTCACCATTTAATTTCATTTCTATAATTTTATTGATTTTTCAAAACCATGTCACTGTTGGTATTTCCAAACTGTTTCATTGCCAACTCTTACTCTTTCATAGTTTCTTTGCATCAAACCTCATTTAGGCATACATAATACCAAAACATGTTCTTATTTAGCTATATCATAAGCTAATCATTAACAAATATTCCCATGCCATTCTTTAATCAGATAATAAGGACATACACACAAAATAGCGAAATCCCTATACATGCCATAACTTAAAGTATTTCTAGTCACAAAATACCGAGATAACTCGTTAATAGTGTAACGCCTCGAATTTGGGCCTAGAAGTATTGGGCCTTGAGTATGGGTCCATAAGGAGGCTGTATATAAATATTTAATTGTGCAAGGAAATGACACAATTAAATGTCTGCTCAAGTGGTTAAGGGTCCTGAGAGTTGGAAAAGTCTTAGGTTCAAACCTAGGCTTTAGCAAAAATTTTGGTTTTAACTGAATAAAACCCTGGATGCTTGAATGAAGGCCTTTTGAATTATTGTGGTAAATAAATGACAAGGAAGCATGTAGTCTAGTGGTTGTGGCGTCATTAAGGTTGCAAGGGAGCCTGGGTTCAAGTCTTGTCTCTTGTAATTTATTTTGGTTTTTCTTTTAAAAGAACCTGAACTTTGGCCTATAGACCTTATAATTAATTGAGGCTAAAATGGTGACAAAAAGAGCCTTGTGGTGTAGTGGAAAGGTGGCGTGTTGTGTAAGTGTGAGGTCTAAGGTTCAAGTTTTGGAATGCGCAATGGGGTATTTATTTTTCTGTTTGAGTTGTGTAGGAGGTGGAGTTAGACTGGAACTCTATGGTTGAAGTGCTCATATAAAAATAAAAAATTTTCCTAATGATTGAAAGTAATCCCACATCGGGAAGCTAACATGGGAATTAGGGAGAAGCTATCTTTAAATAGAGCGAACCAGATGAGTTGGAGAGGGAAAAAGTGATTAAGACTCAATGCAGAATGTGCCAAGGTTAGTGATCGTGGACTTCAGTGCGTTCTCATAAACAAGTGCGTACTTACGCCCTTCTTTATTGGAAGTCGGCAAATGCTGAAAAGCCAAAACCTCAGCATCCGAGGCCTCACGAGCTCCCGAATGCACGAGGGCCAAACTGAGCCCACAAATCATGGGCGATAGACTGTAGAGGCTGCCACGAGCATTTGTGTGCTGGGGCTATTCTGGGCCTCGATGGGCCTGTGGGTCTGCTTGTGTAAATTTCACTGTTAAGTGGGATGTAGATAGACTTGCCATGTCGTGCACACGACTTAGGTAGTTCTGGGCCACGTTAGGCCAAGATGGGTAGTGTGGGCCTAATGGGCTCGTAGGCCTCACATGGATTGAATCTGTAACTTGTGATAATTATTGGACTAGGCTATGTAGGTCACATAGCCATATATAAATTTGGGCTAAATGGGCCACACGAGGGTGTGGGCCCACTTGGGTCGAGTAATGGGCCTTAGGGCCATTTGCACCGTTATGTCTGTTTAGGTTACTTAAGCCACTCGAGGCGACAGTGGACCTTCTGTTGGGTCGTTAAGACCCCGATTTTTAAAATTACTAAAATACCCTTGTAGTGTAAAATTACTGAAATACCCCTATAGGGTAAAATGATTGTTTTCCCTCGAAGGAACATGACTGATTTGTCTGTGATTTGTATGACTAATTTTTATGCATGACACTCTGCATACATGACATATTGCTCGAGATTGGGATATTGTTATGGAGGAAGAAACTGTATTTGTCGTTGTGCCACATATTTTGATATTAGTAGCTTTGCTGCGATTCTAGTTAGTGTCGCAACAGGTGCTAACACTGTAAGTGCAGGGATGGCGTGGGTGATTTATTCCCCACAGGTAGTGTAGGATTGGACGGAGGCAAGTGCAAGGTTGGATGTGTTATCATGCATTATTCATATGGGTTTCATTCTGATATGGGCTAGGCCCAACTGATATTGATTCAGAGATGGGCTAGGCCCAATTGATTCTAATGAGGGTTGAGACCCAAGTGAAATTGTACTGGGCTTTGGCCCAGACACATTATTCTGTTGCTGTAATGGGCTCCAGCCTAGACTGATTCTGAATTATGTCTGCCTACTAACTTTTTTAGTTTAGGAGGGGTTTACACACTGAGTTTTCGTAAACTCACCTCGTTTATTAACTGTGCAGGTAATCCCCAGCGTTAGGTAGATAGGTGTCGCAGAGAGACTCGGAGGTAACCACACAACTGCACATGTTTTTCTATTTTGTTTATTTAGTTAAGCAGATTGGTTTTGATTTAGGTTGTAATAAAGCCTCTTTATTTTCTTAACTTTTTATTTGGGAAGTTTATTTAGTACATTTAATATCTGTTAGAAGTAGGACACGATTTTCCAAAACAATAACTGTTTTCGAACACTACCTTTCTGCAACATTTTCAAAATGCTTTCACAACTTAACTTTTTAACATCAAGTTTTTAGTAATTAATTTAAAACTAGCTTCTTCACCTAAAAAGAATTTCGAGAATAATATCAATAAGTTTTCGATGTACTACGTTTCAAATAAGAAGGGTTTTTGAAAAACACTTCAATGTGACACGTTAGATTCGGGCCTAACTTTTAGGCCGGGTTTGGGGTGTTACAGATAGTGTGAGGCGATCTCCGATGTCCTTACGATTTTTCGAGTTGGCTTTGCAATACTATAAAAAAGAGAGAAAAGAAAGGGAGTAAGCATAAAGCTTAGTAAGTTTGCATGTAAATAAATAACAACATTCTAAATGAATTATCAAGATAACCTGAACCTTTCGAACATGGACTTATATTACCTTCCCTTTTGGTACACTATTTGAATTTTCCGTTGAACCATTTGGAATACTAAGGATACACGGGTACCTTTTCTTTTTAAACTTACCATTGCCATGTCTTGACATGGTCTTACGTGGTATCCTTGCCTTATGAACTCACCATTACCATGCCTGCGCATGGTCTTACATGGGATTTTGCCTTATAGTAGTTTATCAATGCCATGTCTTGACATGGTCTTACATGATTTCCTTGCCTTGTAGAACTTACCAATGTCATGCCTTGGCATGGTCTTACTTGGTATCCTTAAACCCTAATGTCATGACATTTGTATCCTATACATTCCTAAGGTTCAATCGGGACTTTTAAGTGTCATTTCTCTGTCAATTCTTGCTTGAATCATTAAGGAATAAATTTAAAAAATAAATATATAGATGCTGAAAAAAACATCATTAATTATAAATAATAAAACATTGCATTTATTTACCACAAACTTACCTCGATACAAAATACGATCAAATATTTTGATTTAGTCCTCAACCTTTTTCTTTCCTCGGTCTAACTCTGAATTTCGTTATTCTTGATCTATAATAGAAAATTTAACTTATTTAATATTCACATTTATCAAAACAGTCCTTAACTCTAACTTTGGCAAAATTACGATTTTACCCTTAAACTTTTGCATATTTACACTTTTACCCCAAGGCTCGGAAATCAAACTTTGTCCCTAATTCTTATGTTGTATGACATGCTGATAATTTATTTACCTATGACAACATCAAATTCCCACTCTAACATGTACTTATGACCATTAGGTATTTTTACCGATTATGTTGTTTTACCCGTTTTCGCTTAAAATCGCTTAACTCAAGTCATTTAACATAATTTCAAACTTCATATTCTACCATAAAACATCAAAATAAACATATTTAACCTATGGTTATTTTCCAAATATGAACCCTAGGTTAAATTATTGCTAGAATAAGCTAAATCAAGTTACCGGCACTTCAAAAACGTAAAGAACATTAAAAACGGGTCTTGGAATCACTTACTATGATGCTTGGAAGCTTGACAAAATCCTAGCTATGGAGAACCCTTGAAATTTCAACCTAATGAAGAAGATAGGAACATTTTGCCATTTTTTTCCCTTTTTTAGTCTTTTATTACCAAATGACTAAAATACCCTTTATTAAAACTTTAGTATTTTTAGCTATGTATGTCCATTTTTGTCCATGAAAACCTAATTGTCTAATTACCATTTAAGGACCTCTACTTCAGTTATACTCTTCAATTTAATCATTTAGCATCTAAAACTCATATTTATCAACTTTTGCAATTAAGCCCTAGTAGGCAAATTAAGCATGCTATCTATAAAATTTTCCATCGATACTCTAACACATGCATCTAATCACTCGGTAAATTATAAAAATTAATCGAAATAAACTTTTCTATCTTGGATTCGTGGTTTGCAACCACTGTTCTGTTTAGGCCCTATTTTGGAATGTTACATTTCTTCCCCTTTAGAGACTTTCGTCCTCAAAAATCTTACCTGTGAAAAGATTTGGATATTGTTTTCGCATAACCTCTTCAGGCTCCCATGTAGCCTCGTCTACCCCATGCCTATTCCATAATACTTTTACTAGTGCAATACTTTTGTTCCTTAGTTGCTTGACCTCTCGAGCTAAAATATTTACCTGTTCTTCACCATAAGTCATATATTGCTGAATCTCAACCTCTGTCTGTGAAATCACATGTGAAGGAGTAGAATGGTAATGACATAACATTGACACATGAAACACATCATGAATCTTTTCTAACTCTGGCGAAAAAACTAATCGATATGCTAATGGTCCAACTCTTTCAGTCACCTCAAACGGTCCAATCAAATGTGGACTTATTTTGACCTTCTTGCCAAATCTAAAGACTTTCTTCCACGGGGATACTTTCAAGAACACTTTGTCACCAACTTGATACTCAATCTCTTTTCTTTTCAAGTCTACATAAGACTTCTTTCTATCTGAAGCTGCTTTCAAGCAATCTCTGATAACTTTCACTTTCTCTTTAGTTTCTTTAAAAAAATCAACCCCGTAAATCTGATTTTCTTTAAACTTTGTCCAATACAAAGGTGTGCGACATTTACGTCCATACAAAGCTTCATAAGGTGCCATTTTCAAACTCGACTGGTAACTATTATTATAAGCAAACTCTACCAACGGCAAATATTTCTCCCAACTACCTTGAAATTCTAAGAGACAACATCTGAGCATATTCTCAAGTATCTGAATAACTCTCTCTGATTGACCATCGGTCTGAGGATGGAAAGTTGTACTAAAACTCAACTTTGTGCCCAAAGCTTCCTGTAACTTCTTCCAAAACTGTGAAGTGAATCTCAAGTCTCTATCTAAAATAATCGATAATGGTACTCCATGTAGTCTGACTATCTCTGAAATATATAACTCGACCAACTTGTCAAGTGAATAATCCATAGAACTAGAATAAAATGAGCTGACTTCGTTAGCTTATCAATCACAACCAATACTGCATCTTTCTTTCTCGCTGTCAACGGCAATCCTGTCACAAAATCTATGGCAACTCGGTCCCATTTCCATTTAGGAACTAACATAGGCTGCAATAAACCTGAAGGTACCTGATGTTCGACTTTTACCTGCTGATAGATCAAGCATCTAGAAGCAAACTCTGAGATATCTCTCTTCATTCCTACCCACCAATACATTTTCGATAAATCATTATACATCTTTGTACTACCTCGATGAATAAACAAAGAACTGCTATGTGCTTCCTCTAAAATCTTTCAAATAAGCTCATCATTCTTTGGTACACATATCCGATTTCTGAACATTAAACAACCGTCAAAACTGATCTAAAAATCTGACTCTATACCCGACTCACACTGAGCTCTTTTGACTTGCAACTCACTGTCATCTTTCTAAACTTCACAAATTTCTTTAAGAAACATTGGCTTAGTTCTTAATTCGGCTAAGATAGAACCATCATCCGATAAGGTTAAACTAGTGTTCAAAGCTCTTAATGCAAATAAAGATTTTGCACTCAAAGTATCAGCAACTACGTTTGCCTTACCCAGGTGATAATCTATCACTAGTTCATAATCTTTAATCAACTCTACCCAGCTTCTTTCCATCAAGTTCAAATTTTTCTGAGTCATCAAGTATATCAAACTTTTATGATCAGTAAATATTCGGCATTTCTCACCATACAAGTGATGTCTCCAGATTTTCAATGCAAATACAATGGCAGCTAATTCTAAATCATGTATCGGATAATTTTTCTCGTGTGGCTTTAGTTGTCTAGAGGCATAAGCAATTACCTTTCCATCCTGCATAAATACACAGCCTAGTCCATTCAAGGATGCATCATTGTAAATAACAAACTCTTTACTCGGTTCTGGTTGTACTAAGACAGGAGCTTCAGTCAACAATGCCTTTAACTTGTCAAAACTTTGCTGGCACTTTTCAGTCCATTCAAACTTGACATCTTTCTGTAGCAATCTTGTCAATGGAGTAGCTATCATGGAAAATCCCTCAAAAAATCATCTATAATAACCGGCGAGACCAAGAAAACTTCTGACCTCTGATACATTCCTGGGAGGCTTCTAATCAACAATGGTTGAAATCTTGCTCGGATCAACTCTAATACCTTCACCTGAGACTATATGTCTGAGAGAACTAACTTCCCGTTACCAGAACTCACTTTTGCTAAACTTGGCATAAAGCTAATTATCTCTCAAAATCTGTAAAATTATTCTCAAATGCTCTGAATGCTCAGTCTTATCATGAGAATAAATCAAGATATCATTAATGAACACAACTACAAATTTGTCCGAGTACGGTCTGAAAATTTGATTCATTAGGTCCATGAAAATGGCAGGAGTATTAGTCAATCCAAATGGCATCACAAGGAACTCATAATGGCCATACCTAGTCTAGAAAGCAGTCTTCAGAACATCCGCAACTAATAATATCCGGATCTCAAATCTATCTTGGAGAACACAGTAGCTCTTTTCAATTGATCAAACAAATCATCAATTCTAGGAAGTGGATACTTGTTCTTAATAGTGACCTTGTTAAGCTATCGATAATCTATGCACAATCTCATCGAACCATCTTTCCCTTTCACAAAGAGCATTGGTGCACCCCATGATGAACAACTAGGTTTTGCAAAGCCCTTCTCTGTTAGTTCCTGCAACTGAACTTTCAATTCTCTCAATTCCATTAGGGCCATTCTATAAGGAGCAATAGAAATGGGTGTTGTACCCAGAACCAATTCAATACCAAACTCAACTTCTCTGATAGGAAGCAAACCTGGTAGCTCTTCCGGAAACACATCAGCAAACTCACATACCATAGGCACTGATTCAATTTTCAACTCTGGATCTTTAGTATTCAACACAAAAGCAAGATAAGCTTCAGATCCTTTCCTCAAGCATTTCTGAGCAGGCATAATAGAAATCATGGCAATTGAACTATCTGACTCATTTGAATTAACCCAAAGAATTTCACCATTTTCGCATTTCAACTTAATAAATTTCTTTCCACAATTCACTGTAACGTCATGCGCAATCAACCAATCCATACCAAGAATCACATCAAACTCATCAAAAGGCAATAGCATGAGATCAGTCGAAAAATAGTAACCTCTAATCATCAAAGGGCAATTTTTACATACTTTGTCTACTAATACATAATGACCTAATGGATTCGATACTTTAATCACAAATCCTGTAGACTCTATGGACATGTTCATACTAGGCATCAATTTCATGCAAACATAGGAATGGGTCGAACCCGTATCAATCAAAGCAATAACATTAACATCATGAAGAAAAAATGTACCCATAATCACATCAGGGGAGGATGCCTCTTCACGATCACGGATAGCATAGGTCCTTGCAAGTGCTCTAACATTGGGTCTCACTGCTGAATCTCTAGATGCACCCTACCTACCCCTATTCCCAAACTTTTTTGAGGTCTACCTCTAACGGAGGCATTACCTGATCTTACACTCGGTATTACTTCTCCTTTCACCATCTCAGGACACTCTTGAATGAAATAATCTGATGCACCACATCGAAAACAACAAGTCTTAGTTGCTTGACATTGACCTAGATGATGTCGACCATATTGAGGATGCTCGGGTCTATCAGGCTGAATACTGCCAACACTCGCAATTGAAATGGTCTAAGCTTTTTAACCCATAAATCTTCTGCCTCTGTTTTGGCTAGAATACCCTCCAGAAAAATTAGATCTCGTAGAGAACTCTCGAAGCCTCTTGGATGTAGACTTAAATGACTTGCTCATTTGTCTTTTCTTCGTATCTTGCATCTCAATTTCAGCTTTACCATTTCCTTTTAGCAACTCCTCTGCCTTACAAGCTCTTTCAACTGAAATGACAAACTCTTTTATTTCTAAAACACCAACTGACAGTCGAATATCATCATTGAGCCCATCTTCAAATCTCCTGCACATAATAACTTCAGTGGATACACACTCTCGAGCATAATTACTTAGTCTGACAAATTCACGCTCATATTCAATCACTGTCATCTCACGCTACTTTAGTTCAAGGAATTTTTTTCTTTTCTGGTCGATGAACCTCTGACTAATGTATTTCTTACGAAACTCCTCCTGAAAGAAATCCCAAGTAACCCTCTCTTTCGGTAGTACTGACACAAGTATCTTCCACCAATAGTAGGCCGAGTCTCATAAAAGTGATACAACACACTTCATACACTCTTCAGGTGTGCAGGATAACTCATCAAAGACCCTGATAGTATTCTCGAGCCAAAATTCAGCTTTCTCTGCATCGTCATCTTTAGTAGCCCAAAACTCTTCGGTCCCCTGTTTTCTAATTTTATCAACTAGTGGCTTCTCTCTTTTGACCGTATTTGTGACTGGGGAAGCTACATGGGTAGTCTGAGGATCATGAGGGGGTAGAGGTCTAACCGCCGGATTTGTACGAACGAACTCGGCAAACCATTCATTCATAGCTTGGAAGAAGGCTTCTCGAGCCCCTCCTTCCTGACTAACTGTAACGGGCCTTTCACTACTATCTGGTGGCACCATCCTTTCTGTGGGAGCGGGTGCGTTACTTTCAACATCACCTGCACCAACTCGTTCAGGATCCATAACTATAAAATCGTCAGGAGTCGTCACACTATCAAAATATAAGTATGGCATGTATAGCTAGACTCTTACTCATACTAAATATTCTGAGAATCAACTAAACTCCTGCCCTGATACCAATAAATTTAACACCCCTTACCCAATACTGTCGCTGAAGTTGAGCATGAGGCGTTACCAAACTTATCTTACCTATTCAGGGCATAAAAAAATTTACTTTTTAAAAAAATATTAATTCGCTCACATTCATCCAATAAATCCCTAAAAAGGGCCCTCCAGGCCCTAAAATGTGCAATTGGAACGGTTCGGAACCAAATCGAAAACATTAAAAATTTTCCGATTACTTACACAAATCAAAACAATTTATTTCACTATTTATAATAAAACTATCCATCTGCGTAATAGTCACTAAATTAATTATAACTAGAGTTACAAAACTTGAAATTTAAATCCGTAAATCTTTTCTGAAACTAGACTCATATATCTTCTTACCATAATTTTTCCATAATTTTTTGTTTGTCCAATTAGTAGATTTTATTCATTAAAGTTTCCCCTATTTTGCAGTTCACTAGATCTGACCTCTCTTCATAAAAAATCGATTATATCATTATAAAAAAATAGGATAACATTTCCATTTGGTTCTAATGAAAGTAGACTCATTAAGGAATCTACTCATTAAGGAATCTAAAAATAAAAACTTTGACTTATAATTCTTTTTGTACAATTTCTAGTGATTTTCCAAAGTTGGAACAGGGAATTACGAAGTCACTCTGAACTAGTCTTATAGAAATTTAAATATCTCAGAATATAGACTTCCTTTGCTTGCTCTCTGTCTTTCCTTTGAAAATAGACTCAATAAGCTTTAATTTTATATCTCATTCACCATTTAATTCCATTTTTATAATCTTTAGTGATTTTTCAATTCCCCGTCATTGGTGTTGTTTCCTAACTGTTTCATGGCCAGCTCTTACTCTTTCACAGTTTCTTTGCATCAAACCTCATTTAGGCATACATAATACCAAAACATGTTCTTATTTACCTATATCATAAGCTAATCATTATCAAGTATTCAAAACTCATTTTTTAATCATATCATAAGGACATACACACAAAATAGCCAAGTCCCTATACATGCCATAACTTAAAGTATTTCTAGTCATAAAATACTGAGATAACTCATTGATAGTGTGAGGCAATCTACGACGTACTTACGATTTTTCGAGTAAAAGCATAGTAAGTTTTCATGTAAATAAATAACGACATTCTAAATGAATTATCAAGATAACCTGAACCTTTCAAACATGGGCTTATCTTACCTTCCCTTTGGTACACTCTTTGAATTTTCCATTGAACCATTTGGAATACTAAGAATACACGGGTACGTTTCCTTTTTAAACTTACAGTTTTCATGTCTTGACATGGTCTTACATGGTATCCTTGCCTTATGAACTCACCATTGCCATGCCTTGGCATGGTCTTACATGGGATCTTTGTCTTATAGTAGTTTATCAATGACATGTCTTGACATGGTCTTACATGATTTCCTTGCCTTGTAGAACTTACCAATGCCATGCCTTGGCATGGTCTTACTTAGTATCCTTAATTCCCAATGTCATGACATTTGTATCCTACAGATTCCTAAGGTTCAATCAGGACTTTTAAGTATCATTTCTCCGTCAATTCTTGCTTGAATAATCAAGGAATAAATTTACAAAATAAATACATAGATGCTGAAAAATAACATCATTAATTATAAATAATAAAACATTGCATTTATTTACCGCAAACTTACCTTGATACAAAATACGATCAAATATTTTATTTAGTCCTCAACGTTTTTCTTTCCTCAGTCTAACCCCGAATTTCGTTTCTTGATCTATAATAGCAAATTTAACTTATTTAATATTCACATTTATCAAAACAGTCCTTAACTCTAACTTTGGGAAAATTATAAATTTGCCCCTAAACTTTTGCATATTTACACTTTTCCCCAAGGCTCGAAAATCAAACTTTATCCCTAATTCTTCTGTTTTATGACATGATGATCATTTATTTACCTACGGCAACATCAAATTCCCACTCTAACATGTACTTATGACCATTAGGTATTTTTATCGATTATGTTGTTTTACTCGTTTTCACTTAAAATCGCTTAGCTCAAGTCGTTTAACATAATATTAAACTTCATACTCTACCATAAAGCATCAAAATAAACACATTTCACCTATGGGTATTTTTCCAAATATGAACCTTAGGTTAAATTATTGCTAGAATAAGCTAAATTAAGTTACCGACACTTCAAAAACGTAAAAAAAACATTAAAAATGGGGCTTGGAATCACTTACTATGAAGCTTGGAAGATTGACAAAACCCTAGCTATGGAGAACCCTTGAAATTTCAGCCTAATGAAGAATATGGGCACATTTTGCCATCTTTTTCCCTTTTTTAATCTTTTAATTACCAAATGACTAAAATACCCTTCATTAAAACTTTATTTATTTTTATCTATGTATGTCCATTTTTGTCCATGAAAACCTAATGGTCTAATTACCATTTAAGGACCTATACTTCAATTATACTCTTCAATTTAATCATTTAGCATCTAAAACTCATATATATCAACTTTTGCAATTAAGCCCTAGTAAGCAAATTAAGCATGTTATCTATAAAATTTTCCATCGATACTCTAACACATGCATCTAATCACTCGGTAAATTATAAAAATTAATCGAAATAAACTTTTTTTATCTCAGCTTCGTGGTTTCCCAACCACTGTTCCGTTTAGGCCCTATTTTGGGATGTTACACTTGCCTTTTTTCTTTATTTAGTTCTTCAGTTTTATGTGCTTGGTCAGCTAGTACAACAAATTCTTTTAATTCCAAGATCCCAATTAACAACTTGATGTCTTCATTTAATCCCTCCTCAAATCTTTTACACATGGAAACTTCTGTCGTGATACACTCTCTTGTATATTTACTTAACCGAAGAAATTCTCGTTCGTACTCGGATACTGTCATAGTTTGTAACACCCCTTAACCCGTATCCGTCATCGGAATAGGGTTACGAAGCATTACCGAAACTTTCAAAACATTTTTCAAATAATTCACGTAAATTACTATTCATTAGCTAGATTATTTATATCGTCCCTTAAATGGACCCTCGAGGCCCAAAACGAGCATTAGAATTGAATCAGGACTTAATCAAAAACTCTAAGAATTTTTCACGCCATTTCAAAAATTAAGTTACAGGGCTCTCATGCCTGTGTGTTCAACCCCGTGTACCTCTCTGACTTGTGCACATGGCCATGCCACATGTTCGTGTGCTAGACTGTGTGGTTAATTAAATTCTTTTGAAATTAGGTGCAGGTTTCACACGGCTAAGACACACGCCCTTGTTCTAGGTCGTGTAGCACACAGGGCTGAGACACACGCTCGTGTCTTTGCCCATGTGCTCAATTCTGAGCATTCTGTTTCTCTAATTTAAGGTGTAGGGGACACACAGCCTAACCACACGCCCATGTACCAAGCCGTGTGTCACACACGCTCTGGACACACGCTCGTGTGTCTGCCCGTGTGGACAAAATGAAGCCATTCCTAGCTTCATTTCTCATCCAAAATCACACCAATAACCTGCACTTAAACTCACATCCAAATACCAACCATTTCAAGCATTCAAATTGAGAAAACTCTATCATTTAACACGGCATATCATTACATGCATACATGTTTTATAATCTTACCTTGCTATATTCCATAGGTTAGGCATAATTGGATCAACTACTTAACATACATGTAGCTACCACAGTATGACATTACAAGTATGTCAAAAACAACCAATACTAGCCATTCCAATGGCTAGATTACAAACCACATATTTAAGCCATCTATGGATGTGTCACCAAAATATCTACATACTTTTCTTTAATGGTCTAATGACCATATAAGGACATAAAATTTTGATTTCCATAGCTATTTAATCTTTACAGCTACTAGAATTCAACTTTTGCATTTTATGCAATTTAGTCCTTCTCATAATTAAGCACATAATCAATAAAATTTTCTTATCAGAATTTTCACATGACACTTGTAACATACACGGACCATAAATAAAGTAAAAATAATTTTTTATTTTTAGATCGAATTTGTGGTCCCGAAACCACTGTTTTGATTTCACTAAAAATGGGCTTTACTTATTTCCTTGTTTAAATTCTAAAATTTCCTTCTTTTTCTGATCAATGAATCTCTAGCTAATGTACTTCTTTTTGAACTCTGTTTGGAAAAATTCCCAAGTAACCTATTCTTTTGGCACAACAGAAATTAAAGTATTCCACCACTGATACAAAACACTTTAGACATTCAGCCGGGCTACACAACAATTCATCTAAAACCTGATAGTGTTTTCTAACTAGAATTTAGCCCTTTATGGATCATCTTCGGCTATTGCTCTGAATTCTTCTGCCCCATATTTATGGATTTTATCTACTGGAGGCTTACCAAATCTAACAAGCTCTATACCTTGTAGCATATCAGTAACCGGTTAAGAAACATGAGGGGGAGGCTGTTGTATAGTAGGATATGTTCTTAGATATTCAGTAAACCATTCATTCATCATTTAAAAGAAGGCTTCTTTTGCCTCCTCACCTCGACTCTCAGACATCAGCTGTAAAACCCTAAACCCGGCCTAGACGTTGTGGCCGAATCTGTGATGTCACATTGGAGTGTTTTCCAAAACACAAATTACATGAAAATTCGTTTTACATAAAACTTCCTTAGGTTCCAAACAAATGTTTAGGATGTCCGGTTCATTGTGAAAACTCAAGTTGTCTTAGCAATATATTAATTATATTAGTTTGTTATTAAATTTTAAAAGAGTGCTTGTTGCGGAAGCTTTCAAAATATGTTACGTAAACGTGGTGTTTTAAAAAAAACATTTATTTATACTTTCTTGAAAATCCAAGGCCTACTTCTACCAGATTAAAATTTAAGTAATTAAATCCCCAAATTAAAGTAAAAATAAAATTTAAGAGGCCTTATTACAAAATGAAAATCCTAAATAAAATCTTAATTATAAAATTAAAAGAAACTTCATTGAGTGGCCACCTTTGAGTCCTCTGCCGCCTTAGTCCGTCCAAGCCTAAGGATTTCCTCCACAGATAACAGATGAGTGAGTTTACATAAACACAGTGTGTGAAATCCCATAATAGAAAATACTCAGAGTAAACACAATTTGGGCCTAAGCCCTTTCAATTCTAGTTAGAGGCCTTAGCCCCTCTTTCAGTAGCAGTAGCAATTCTGGGCCTGAGCCGTTTCAGTAACAGTGGCAGTCTGGCCTTAGCCCACTTCAGTACAGTATGCAAACAAAGATTCCTACCCAATCCATCCACTACACACCATCTCCGTACCAGCCTTACACACCATGTGGGGATAAAATCGACCCACCCAACCCTACACACCAAGTCGTGCCGGTTGCAACACTAAAACAGTATTTGCAACAGAGCTACCGGTAATAGGCTTATAGCCTTACAGTTCACTTCCTCCAAAATCATATATCCCACCCATGTAATGCAACATAATGTAAAGGTACATACAGTAAAAATGGCATGCCCAAACAGTCATACATCACACAGGGGTAAAACAGTCATCTTACCAAAATAAAGGCCCAAGTGTACATACCGACCCAATAGAAGGTCCACAGTTGTCTTGAGCGGCCCGTGCAACCTTAACAGTCAATCAGTGATAATTGGTTTACAACCCATGTTTCAGGCCAATGTGGGCCCACACGCTCGTATGACCCATATAGCCTAGAAATGGCCTTATCCGTGTGGTTTACACAGCCTGGCCCAATATTTACCACACTTTTGTGAATTTCCGCATGTGGGGCTCACATGGCCCAGTTCGGCCTAAAATGGCCCAATACAGTTCTAGCCATGAAATCGCTCATGGCCTTCTCATCGATCACACAGCCATGTTTTGTCATATGGCCTGCCACACAGGCAGCATTACACCCGTGTGGTGTCGACAGCCTTCTATTCGCTTGTCGATTTTCTGGCCTTTGCCATTTCACATCTAATGGTAGTGTTGCACACACACCTATTATGAGATTGTAGCCGAAACACTTCCAAGATCAAAGCACCTATGATTAACAACAACCTCACAATTAGTCTATATTTGTGGTCAACCCCAAAACCATAGTATTGAATATACTTTAATTGATTATCACTACTTACCAACCAAACAATTGCAACACTCCTTCTGTTCCAAAACCAACATTCTCTCTAATGCTTTAACCTTCAGACGAAACAGTTAGACGATTCATAAGAATCTTTAACCCAACATACGTAAATCAAGCACTTACAACACTTACCATAAGTGAAAAGATCACTAGTTGGGAAAGAATGATCGGCCTAACCCCTTGACTACTGCAATCTGGCCCCTAGTAGCAACCGGTAGAACCACAGTGTTAAAAAGAGGTTACCACATCAAGAAAGAAGAATGAACAAAGAGGAATTCGAACACCTATTGACTGTTCAAGAATCAATTATAAAAACCCAAAAGCAGAAGTAGGAAGAAAGCAATGCCGCCACAGTCAAAGTATTAATGGTACAAAGATGACAAGAGGAGAGGAAAAGAAAAAAGGTATTCAGCAAGTGTTCAAAAGGAGGGGAGATGATAAGAGGAGTGATTAGAAACAGAAGAGATGCAGAAAGAAAAAGAAGAAAAGCTATTCGGTTAACAACAAGCCAGAAGAGGGAGGGAGAAGGTAGAGTAGTTGGCCAAGAAGAAAAATTGAGAGCAATAATTTGCCAAACCCCAAAAGTGTTAAAAGAAAGGAACAAATGGTACAAAAACAAATAAAAAATTTACAAAACCCGAGAGAACCCCCAACACTATCCGGCCACCAACAAAAAATAAAGTAAAACCGACACTTTTTTGAGCAATTCCACTCTAGCTGAACTTCTTGAATGGCACAAACCTAATTCGGAACACTTTCTCCTCTCTCTCCAACTTCCCACATTTTCTCCTAAAATCCCTACTCACATCACTCAACCTGATCACTATCCAAATCCCCTCAAAATCTCCTAGTTTTATCTTATCAATCAGTAATTCAAACCCATTCAAACTCCTCAATTTCAGTCAACCTAGGACACCTCTACGACAGTTATAGCAAAATAAAAATCCTTTGCAAAATCCACGAGTCGACCTCAGACCCCCTGGCACACTCAACACGCCACTTACCCTTAGACCAATAGGCTTCTTGTGTCATACTTTACCCACTTTTATTTAAGAGACCTACTGATTAGAGACAGGTTTAAGTCAAGCAAAAACAAAATTTTGGGGCGTTACAACTCTGCCTCGTAAAGAAAATTTTGGCCTCAAAATTTACCTGATCAATAGAGATGATGGTATTATTGTTGCATCGCCTTCTCGGGTTCCCACGTGGGTTCCTCAGAACTATGATTACGCTACAGTACCTTAACCAGTAGAACTGACTTCCTCCTCAGAACCTTTATATCACGGTCTAAAATCTGCACTAGCTTATCCTCAAAGGTCAGATCTGACCTAAACTCAATCTCCTTAGTTGAGACGATGTGCACAGGATCGGAACAATATCGCCTCAGTATAAAGACGTGGAACACATATCTGGTCCAATTCTGGAGGTAGCTCAAGTTGATAGGCAATCGGTCCCACACACTTTGATATATGGTAAGGCCAAATGAACCTAGGGCTTAACTTACCCTTCCGACCAAACCTCAGTACCTTCTTCCATGGGGAGACCTTAAGAAACACCAAGTCCCTTACGGAATACTCAATCTCCTTATGCTTTAGATCTTCATATGACTTCTGTCTATCAGATGCCGCCTTCAGTCGATCCTGAATCAATCTAACATTATCCTTAGTATTAGATATTAATTCAGGACCCAGAACACGCTGCTCGCCCAACTCAGTCCAACACGTAGGAGCACGACACGTACGACCATACAATGCCTCGTAAGGTGCCATCCATATGCTAGACTGGTAGCTATTGTTGTATGTAAACTTTGCCAACGACAAGTAATCCGCCCAACTACCCTGGAAGTTAATCACACAACTCTTTAGCATGTCCTCCAGTATCTAAATCACCCTTTTCGACTGACCGTCTGTTTGAGGATAGAACGTAGTACTGAAGTCCAACCTTGTACCCAATGCCTCGTGTAACTTCTTCTACAACCGAGACATGAAATGAGGATTTCTATCAGATATTATAGAAACCGGTACACCATGCAGTTGCACTATCTCAGACACATACATTTTAGCCAGCTTCTACAATGAGTAATCAGTTCGAACAGGTATAAAATGAGCAAACTTGATCAATCGATCCATGATGACCCATATTGAATCTTTCTTGGTAGGCGTTAAGGGTAGCCCACCAACGAAGTCCATAGTCATTCTTTCCCACTTCCACAGCAGAATCCTAACTGGCTGAAGCAACCTAGAAGGCAACTGATGTTCAGCCTTAACCTGCTGACAAGTAAGGCATTTACTCACAAAGTCGGTAAGTTTACACTTAAGACCTGGCCACCAATAAAATTCCTAAAGGTCTCGGTACATTTTATTCTCGCCAGGATGCATCGCATAAGGACTACTATATGCCTCCTGTAGTATCAACTACCTCAAATCAGTATCTTTCAGTAAATAGACTCACCACGGAAACATAGTACTCCTTTACTATTCAGTCCAAAATCTGAAGTTTCCCCACTCTCCATTTGTCGAAAACGAGAACCATCAACTCATCCTCCAACTATTTACCCTTAATCTATTCACTTTACCTCCGTTTAAATTGAAGTTCAGCTAATAGACTACCATCATCGAATAAGCTGAGTTGAGTGAACATCGCCCTCAGATCAATCATAGCCCTACAGCTCAGTGCATCAGCCACCACATTGGCTTTTCCAAGATGGTATTCAATCGAATAGCTGTAATCCCTAAGAACCTCAACCCATTTACGCTGCCTAAGATTCAGCTCCTTTTGAGTGAGGAGATACTTCAGGCTTTTGTGATCTGTGTAGATGATACACTTTTCACCATACAGTTAATGCTTTCATATCTTTAGTGCAAAAACCATCGCAGCTAAGTCCAAGTCATGTGTCGGGTAGTTCGCCTCATGCGTCATTAATTGACGAGACGCATATGCCACTACCTTACCTCCTTGGACCAAGACACAACCCAAACCAACGTGTGATGCATCAATGTATACAGTAAACTCTTTCCCAAACTCTGGCTAAATCAAGACAAGAGCCTCAGTCAGAACTTTCTTCAGCTTCTCAAAACTTTTCTGTTGCTTATCAGTCTAGTTAAACGATAACCCTTTACGCAACAACTTAGTCAGAGGTGCAGCAATCAACGAACACTCTTCAATAAACCGTCTATAATGCCCTACCATCCCAGAAAACTCTAAATCTAAGATATTGACTTAGGCTACTTCTAATCCAGAACAGCTTCAATTTTCAGAGGATCCACCCTAATCCCCTCAGTAGATACCACATGAGCTAGAAATGCCACCTCTCGTAACCAAAATTAACACTTACTAAACTTGGCGTACAATTGCTTCTCTCTTAAAGTATGTAGGACCACTCGGAGATGTTCATCATGCTCAACCTCAGTCTTCGAATACACCAGAATATCATCAATAAACACTACTATGAACTGGTCCAGATAGGGTTGGAACACGCGGTTCATCAGATCCAAAAAAGCTGCTAGTGCATTTGTCAGCCCAAAAGGCATTACCAGGAACTCGTAATGACCATAACGAGTCATAAACATCGTCTTGTGCACATCAGCCTCTTTAACTCTCGATTGGTGATACCCCAACCGGAGATCTATTTTAGAAAAAACTGATGCTCCTTGCAATTGGTCGAACAGATCATCAATCCTTGGCAAAGGGTATTTGTTCTTAATGATCAGCTTATTCAGTTGTCTATAGTCGTTGTAGATATGCATGGACCCATCATTCTTTTTCACAAATAAAATTGGTGCTACCCATGGAGACATACTAGGTCAGATAAACCCACGGTCCAATAGCTCTTGAATTTGGGCCTTAAGCTCCACAAGCTCTTTCGGTGCCATTCTATAAGAGGCGATGGACACCGGAGCCGTACTAGGAAGGAGCTCAATCCTAAACTCCACTTCACGTTTTGGAGGTAACCCCGATAGCTCTTCAGGAAAGGCGTTCGAAAAATCCTTAATAGTCTTGATATCCTTTACCAAAGAGTCTCCAACATCCGAAACACTGACATAGGCCAAGAACGCCTTACAACCCTTGCGAACCAATTTCTCGGCCTTTAGTGCAGAAATTACATTACTCAAATAGTTTCGTCGCTCCCCAATTCCCACTACCTTCTCATCTGCCTCAGTTCTCAATACAACCCGCTTAGTGGCACAATCGAAGCTTACCTGATGTTTAACTAACCAATCCATGCCCAATATTAGGTTGAATTCCCCGAAAGGTAGCTCCATAAGATCAGCCAGAAAGATAACTCCTTGTATCTCCAAGGGAACATCTCTAAACATCTTATTTATCCGAATGGACTACCCCAGCGGACTTAGAACAATAATCTCACTCATAGTGTTCTCAGCCATAAAACCCAATATCTTAGACACAGAGCATGCTATGTATGAATGAGTAGACCCAACATCAATCAATGCAGTATAAGGTACATTATGGATAAAGAACGTACCCGTAATGACATCTAGAGCATCTCCGTCCTCTCAGCAATGTGCAGCATAAACCAATGTCAGCTGCCTCGCCTCAATATGACTTGTACCTCTGCCCGGTGCTCCACGACCACAGCCCAAACCATTTCCACCCCTGACCTAACCTCGGCCTCTCGATAGCTGCTGACCACCACATTGTACATTACCCAAACCAGTAGTTTGCATCTACTCGGGCCTCCGTGGACAATCCCTGACATGGTGCTCCATTGATCCGCATCTCAGATATGTACCCATCTTTTTCCAACATTTGCCCTGGTGGCGTTTTCCACAATCAGCACAAAACTGCGGTCTAGTAGTAGCAGCAGCAGGGGTCCTAACTCTGGTTGGCCTATCAGCTCTGGGCTTTTTCTTAAACGTCTAAAAAAATTTAGGGCTAAGCATCCCTCTTACCTCTCCCTTTCTCTCTGTTCTGGCACTCAGCGTGCGTCACATCCTCGATGATTTTTACCTTGTCAACCAGTGTTGCGAAATTCCACTACCTCTGAGGAGCTATGAGAACCCGTAAACCATCTCTATGGTCATCCTCAAATCGAACGTACTGCTTGTATTCAATTACCGCCATCCCACGTGCATAGTAGCTCAGACGCAGATATTCAGCCTTATACTCAGCTACTGACCTATCCTCCTGAATTAGATTCAGAAATTTCCTCCTATAAGCATCCACATAACTGGCACCCACATACATAACCTGAAAAGTAGTTCTAAAAAACTCCCAGGCCAATCAATTGGCTTGAGTGCATTCTTTGATGGTAAGCCACCACTGGTAGGCCTCATTTCTCAACAGTAATATTACACCCTTTAATTTTTGCTCGGGGTGCAGTCGAGGTCATCTATGATCCCCTCCGTGGCCTTGATCCAATATTCAGCCACAATAGAGGTCACTCCAGCAATACCCTTTAATATTTCAACCCCATTAGACCTGAGTCGTTCCGTAACCGACCCACGGCCGACAGTACAAGTACTAGGCCCAACGACCCTTTCTAGAATCCTCAACATCGCTTGGGACAATGCGTCGTCCCCAGTCGCTCGATTTTGAAACCCTGTCTTAGTCATAGGTGAAGTTGGTGCCTCTCCAACTTCCTCATTAGACTGGTGTCCAGAAGACGAAGACCTCGCCCGAGCACCCCTACGGCCTCTGCCACGGCTTCTGCCACGAGTACCTCTAGTGCTCATTATCCAATCGGTCTTTTATCTGTATTAAAAGTTTTATGCCAGTCAATTTATCGCTCCAGTGTTTATTACCGATAACTTATGAACAATATTATCTCAGAGTTTTGTTTTCACAGTTCGTATTCTTACTATGATTCATAGTTTACTCTAACTAAAGAGTCAATACAGTTTTACTACCCAAAGTAATCTCAGTAATAACATTTCAATATTATTCATTTAGAATAAACAATCAGAAAACTTACAGGATCAGCATGGAGACTCAGTGTATCACTCTTTCAGTAAAACATTTCCAAATAATCACTTTAAACCATTTTAAAACAATGTTGTTGAAATTTCCATTTTTTAAAAAAAAACCCAAATTCACAGTCGAGTTTTGTAACTTGACTCTGATACCACTAGATGTAACACCCCAAACTCGGCCTAGACGTTATGGACGAATTTGTGATGTCACATTGGACTGTTTTCCAAAACATAAATTGCGTGAAAATTTGTTCTACATAAAACTTCTTTAGGTTCCAAACAAATATTTAGGATGTCCGGTTCATTGTGAAAACTCAAGTTGTCTTAGCAATATATTAATTATATTAGTTTGTTATTAAATTTTAAAAGAGTGTTTGTTGCGGAAGCTTTCAAAATATGTTGCGTAAATGTGGTGTTTTCAAAAAAAATATTTATTTATACTTTCTTGAAAATCCAAGGCCTACTTCTACCAGATTAAAATTTTAGTAATTAAATCCCTAAATTAAAGTAAAAATAAAATTTAAGAGGCCTTATTACAAAATAAAAATCTTAAATAAAATCTTAATTATAAAATTAAAAGAAACTTCATTGAGTGGCCACCTTTGAGTCCTCTGCCGCCTTAGTCCATCCAAGCCTAAGGATTTCCTCCACAGATAACAGATGAGTGAGTTTACGTAAACTCGGTGTGTGAAATCCCATAATAGCAAACAATCAGAGTAAAAACAATTTGGGCCTAAGCCCTTTCAGTTCCAGTTAGGGGCTTTAGCCCCTCTTTCAGTAGCAGTAGCAGTCTAGGCCTGAGCCCATTTCAGTAACAGTGGCAGTCTGGCCTTAGCCCACTTTAGTATAGTATGCAAACAAAGAATCCTACCCAATCCATCCGCCACACCATCTCCGCACCAGTCCCACACACCATGTAGGGATAAAATCGACCCACCCAACCGTACACACCAAGTCGTGCTAGTTACGGCAATAAAACAATATTTGCAGTAGAGCTACCGATAATAGACTTAGATCTATACAGTTCACTTCCTCCAAAATCATATATCCCACCCCATGCAATGCAACAAAATATAAATGTACATACAGTAAAAATGGCATGCTCCAACAGTCATACATCATACAAGGGTAAAACAGTCATCTTACTAAAATAAGGGCACAGGTGTACATACCAACCCAATAGAAGGTCCACAGTTGTCTTGAGTGACCCGTGCAACCTTAACACTCAATCAGTGATAATCGACCTACAACCCATGTTTCGGGCAATGTGGGCCTACACGCTCATATGGCCCATATAGCCTAGAAATGGCCTTAGTCGTGTGCTTTACACAACCTGGCCCAATATTTACCAGACTTCTATCTGTTTTTCTCGTGTGGGGCTCATATGCCCATTGGACCCACATGGCCCAGTTCAGCCCAAAATGGTCCAATACCATTCCAGCCCATGAAATCGCTCATGGCCTTCTCGTCGATTACACGGACAGCCACACCCCATGTGGTGTCGACAGCCCTCTATTCGCTTTTCGATTTTTTGGCTTTTGCCGTTTCACATCTAATGGTAGTGTTGCACACACACCTGTTATGAGATTGTAGTCGAAACACGTCCGAGATCAAAGCACCTATGATTAACAACAACCACACCATTAGTCCATATTCGTGGTCAACACCAAAACCATAGAATTGAATATACTTTAATCGATTATTGCTACTTAACAATCGCAACACTCCTTCTGTTCCAAAACCAACGCTCTCTCTAATGCTTTAACCTTCATACGAAATAGTTAGACGATTCATAAGAATCTATAACCCAACATACGTAAATTAAACACTTACAGCACTTACCACGAGTGAAAAGATCACTAGTTTGGAAAGAATGATCGGCCTAACCCCTTGACTACTGAGATCTGATCCCTAGCAGCAATCGACAGAACCACAATGTTAAAAAGAGATTACCACATCGTGAAGAAAGAATGAACAAAGAGGAATTTGAACACCTACTGACAGTTCAAGGATCAATTGTAAAAACCCGAAAGCAGAAGTTGAAAGAAAGCAATGCCGCCACAGTCAAAGTATTAATGTTGCAAAGATGACAAGAGGAGAGGAAAAGAGAAAGGGTATTCAGCAAGTGTTCAAAAGGAGGAGAGATGATAAGATGAGCGATTGGAAACAGAAGAGGTGCAGAAAGAAAAGGAAACAAAGCTATTCGGTTAACAACAAGCCAGAAGAGGGAGGGAGAAGGTTGAGTAGTTGGCCAAGAAGAAAAACTGAGAGCCATAATTTACCAAACCCTAAAAGTGTTAAAAGAAAGGAACAAATGGTACAAAAACGAATAAAAAAATTTACAAAACCCGAGAGAACCCCCAACACTATTCGGCCACCAACAAAAAAGAAAGCAAAACCGACTTTTTTAAGCAATTCCACTCTAGCCGAACTTCTTGAATGCCACAAACCTAATTCGGCACACGTGCTTCTCTCTCTCCAACTTCCCACATTTTCTCCTAAAATCCCTCATCATATCACTCAACCTGATCACTATCCAAATCCCCTCAAAATCTCCTAGTTTTCTCTTCTCAACCACCCATTCAAACCCATTCAAACTCCTCAATTTCAATCAACCTAGGACACCTCTACGGCAGTTATAGCAAAATAAAAATCCTTTGCAAAATCCACGAGTCGACCTCAGACCCCCTGGCACACTCACACGCCACTTACCCCTAGACCAACAGGCTTCTTGTGTCATCATTTATCCACTTTTATTTAAGAGACCTACTGATCAGAGATAGGTTTAAGTTAAGCAAAAACAAAATTTTGTACAAGCCAAGGCTTGAACTCAGGACTTCTCCAACACTTCTCAGGACACTTAACCCCTAAAACAAGCATGCATTTATGCAACACAAGAAACAAAAATAAATACTTAAATTTTTGGGGCATTACAACTCTACCCCCTAAAGAAAATTTTGACCTTAAAATTTACCTGATCAATAGAGATGAGGGTATTGTTGTTGCATCGCCTCCTCGGGTTCCCTCTAGCTGAACTTCTTGAATGCCACAAACCTAATTCGGCACATTTCCTCCTTTCTCTCCAACTTCCCACAATTTCTCCTAAAATCCCTCATCACATCACTCAACCTGATCACTATCCAAATCCCCTCAAAATCTCCAAGTTTTTCTCATTCAAACCACTTATTCAAACCCATTCCAACTCCTCAATTTCGGTCAACCTAGGACACCTCCACGGTACTTATAGCAAAGTAAAAATCCTTTCTGAGATCCACGTCTTGAACCTCAGACCCTCTGGCACACTCCACACGCCACTTACCCCTAGACCAGCAGGCTTCTTGTGTCATACTTTACCCACTTTTATTTAAGAGACCTACTGATCAAAGACAGGTTTAATTCAAGCAAAAACAAAATTTTGTACAAGCCAAGGCTTGAACTCAGGACTTCTCTAACACTTCCCAGACCACTTAACCATTAAAGCAAGCATGCATTTATGCAACACAACAAATAAAAATAAACACTTAAATTTTTGGGGCGTGACACGGGCCTTCTACTACTATTAGATGCAGCTCTTTAAACTGAAGCTGGAGCATTACTCTCATCTTCCTCGAATTCAGCTCCAGCTCAGTTGGACGACATTACTATATGAAAAATTTATTAAAAATGGTCAGGAGTTATCACACTATCACAATTTATATAATGACATGTATAGCTAAACTCGTACTTGCTACGTTAGTACGAGAATCGGCTAAACCATAGCTTTGTTACCAATAAATGTAACACCCCTAACCCATATCCGTCGTCAAAATAAGGTTACTGAGTATTGCTGGAGTTTACAAAACAAATAAAATTAATTCATGTCATTTACTATTCATATCCGAAACAAATCATAATCAATAATATTGTCCCTTAAATGGACCTTTGAGGCCCAATTTATGCATTATAAAAAAATTGGGACTATATCAGAAACTTAGAGAATTTTTTGCGAAATTCCAAAATTTTTCTTAAATACAGGGGTCACACGCCCGTGTGAGTAGGCCGTGTGGGTATTCGAATTAGGGACACACGGCCGTGTCCAATCCCATGTCCTTACTCGTGCAACTCTCTGACTTGGGTCACACGGCCAACCACATACCCGTGTGCTAGGCCGTGTGGACAATTTAAAATTTCAAAATTTAGGTGCATGATTCACACGGCCAAGACACATGCCTGTGACACACGGCTGAGACACACACTTGTGTCTCTACCCGTGTGAACAATTTGAAGCATTTGGTTTCTAAATTTTTAAGATGCAGGGGACACACGACCAAACCATAAGCCCGTGTGCATGGCTGTATGTCAAACATGGCTGAGACACATGCCCGTGTGTCTACCCATGTGGATTTAAATAGGTAATTTTCAAGGCCACTTTTTTCACCCATTTGGTCTTCCACCTAGAACCACATTTAAGCACATTCACCAACCAATTCAAGACATTTAAACCAAGCCAAAAACCTATCTTATTTATGATATACTACTACATATGTTTAAGTATCCATCTTACCTTTCTGATCAAACATTCATTTAAATATGCTTGTATCTATTATACCACTTTATGGATACTCATATCAACATAATACAACCTCATGTTTATATATACAAAATATATCATCACTAGCCATTCCAATGGCTATTTACAACCAAAACATTTTACCATTTGGTTTAACTTGGCCTATACATGCCATTATACCAAAAGTAGTCTTACTATTTATACCAAAGTGAGCTGTAGGATAGTATGATCTTGCTCCGACCCGATTCCCAACCTTTATGAGCTTCTGTGCACTATAAAATAGAGGAAAGAAAACAAAGTATGCATTTTAATGCTTAGTAAGTTCGCATAATAGGAAATTAACTTACCATTCATGTTCATTTAAAATAAACATACAAATAACATGCACCCAAAGAAAATTGGCTGATTTCCTAAACACATATACTCATCAAACAAGTTAGTCATGAATTCCAACTACTTTTCATGTAACAAATATGAGCTCATCATGTAGCGATTTCAAATACATATGTTTTCCATATCATATATCCATATATCTTATACCTTTAAAATAATTCATCTTAAATTAAGATTGTCTCATATCAAAACTTTGGCTGTTGAATTATTTGAAATTTCAATGGATACACTGGTAGTACACTAGAAGTATATGAAACTATAATCCGTCAATTCATATTCAGGAGTGCTCAATAGAGCACATAATCAGGAAGCTCATGTGAGCCATGTAACAGGAAGCTCATGAGAGCCATGTCGGGAAGCTAGTGCAAGCCAATAATGGGTAACTTGAAGAGTCATTAATGGGAAGCTCTAGATAGCCATATATCGGGAAGTTCAAGTGAGCCATTATCGGGAAGCTCACAAAGAGTCTTTAATCGGGAAGCTCATGAAGAGCCATGTAATGGGATGCTCATAAGAGCTAAGGTATGTCCACAGCACATGTAAGATCACAACCTATTGGGATTCTCCAAAGAGCTATAATGGGAAGCTCGAGAGGGCTAATAACAGGATGCTCTTTCAAGCTGTGGCATGTCTGCAACATATGCAAGACCACAACCAAGTTTGGGAAAACTTGTATCCATCGAATTTCATCTATTCAAATGGGACTTAACAATTCTCGGGCATGTCGGATATATAATTATTTTCATATACATAACAAATTCATAATTCACATATACAACATTCAATTCAAACATGAAACTATACAAAATTTAGTTACACGAACTTACCTCAACACTTGCTCGTGTATAAAAATCTACTAATCTGATACTTTTTCTTTTCCTCGATCTAACTCCTTATTTGGTCTTTCTGCATCTGTATAAATGAATTTAATAATCAATTTTTATAACATTTCACATTCAAATCAACCCAATTCACGTCTTAGGCAAAATTACCATTTTGCCCCTAAATTTTTAATTAATGACAATTTTGTCCCTAGACTCGAAAAATGAAATTCATACAATTCAATCCTTATTCCAAGCCTAGCTGAATTTATCATATAACATTTACAGCTCATGTATTTCACAAAAATTAGAAATTTTCCATGAATTTTACATCTTTACAATTTAGTCCCTAAATCATAATTTCATCAAAATTCACTTTACAAAAGTTGTTTATCTATCAACAATCTTTCAATTTCTACCATAAATTTCAAAATTTCAGCATATACATCCATGGAAAAATTTTGATACCTTGATAACTTTGCAAATTGATCCCCAAAATAGATAAATTAGGTTGTTGCGATCTTGAAAATGTAAAAAATATTAAAAACGTGACTTGAATACTTACCCAATTACGCTTGATTGAATCTCTCTCTCTTAGCTAGGGTTTCCATAGAAAATATTTGGGGAAGATGATGAAATAAGATGATATTAAGTTATTATCATCTTTATTTATTTCTAATTCCAATTTAGTCATTTTCCTTTTCTAATTTTCTATGGATGAATCATCAAAAATATCTACTAACTTCTAATAATTGTCTAATTGCCATATAAGGACCTCAAGTTTTGAATTCTATAGCTATTTAATACCTATAGCTACTAGAACTCAATTTTTGCATTTTATACAATTTGGTCCATTCTATAATTAAACATGTAATCGGTAAAATTTTCTTAACAAAATTTTCATATGTTATTCCTATCATAAAGCAGACCATGCAATAAAATTAAAATAAATTTTCTTTCTGACTCAGATTTGTGGTCCCAAAACCATTATTTCGATTTTACTGAAAATGGGTTGTTACATGACCCACCATTTGGAGCATTTGAAACATCACTGGTTTCAATTCAAATTGGGGTGCCTTGATATCCGACCTTTTAATTCCTAGATTTAACTCATTGAAGAGTGGCACAGTGTATTGTCTAATGGAAAGATCCTATCATCAACAATAAGGATTGAGTTGTGCACTTGATTGGCTCCATTACCTTGTCCATCATTTTGGTTTTCAAGGTCCATCTCAGCTTGTTTTTCGGCAGATCTCTCACGTCTTCTTTGTCTAAAAGTTCACTCGATTTCAAGGTCCACGGGTAATAGATCAATAATTCGATCTATGCTCATAAAACCCTTAAAAATAAATCACAATAAAGAATAAAGAATAAAGAATAAATTTGTAGGGGTTAAAATAAATAAATAAAAATAAAAATCAAATTGGAAAAATAATTTCACCATGAAAATGATTAAGGCAACAATCCCCAGCAATGACAACAAAAACTTGTAACGATTTGTAACGTGTTTAAGTAAGTGTACGTAGTTGTTCAAGTAATAAGTAAGTAAAAATGAGTTATCATCTCCATAAGGACTGTGTAAGCTTAAACAATTAATTGCAAAATTATAATTAAAAATTTGATTTTAAAAAACTCAATAAATTTGGATAGTGATGATTAGATTAGTTAAATGTAAGAATCATCCCTAATGCAATAACTAATCTAAATGTAATTTACCTAAATGTATGAATAAAGGTTTTAGCGACAAAAAAAAATCAACATTAAACGAGCTATGATAATTATATTAATGAAATCAACTTACTTTCATCATGCTAACATGTTCGACATTACTTTCATGGCAACTCGATCTCTTATGGTTTTTGAAACCAAATTGAGTCATCTCGAATCTTTTACTTAGTTAAATATGCATGTTACTAACCATATTAGACTAAGGGTTTCTTATCATTTATGTTTGCAACAGTTTAATTACATAAATCTAAAAACCATGCAAGATAACAGAGCTAACTAAAGATATTCTGAATCATCTACTAGTCGTCTTATAGTTAGGATCGCTCAGCTAATCTAAGTGCACCTAATCACGTATGAATGAAATGCATCATGATATTAATTAAAAACATAATCGACTGAGGCACAAAACATGTTAACATGAATTAAGTAAATTACACTAAATTAATAAAATTATCCCAACAAATAGGATTTAAAACTTCATAGTTCATGTCAAAAGCATAAAACTCAAATCAAACATGTTAAAATATATGATCAAGAGGAAAGAGTAGACTCAGTTCACTAGCCTTTCGAATCTATTCTGATTGATGTGCTCAACTCTACTCAGTTCAGCAGCCTTTCAGATTTATTCTAACTGAAGCGCTCCTCCATTCTGATTAAAGCTTCTTTTGCTAAGGGTTTGGAAGGTAGCTGGCTAAAGAGTGCTTTTGACAAAGCTTTTGAGGCTAAAGAAGGGAGAGTGGATGGACAGCTACGCAAGGGAGAAAGGGGAAAAGAATTGAGAGAAAACTAGAGTGTGTGAGAGAGGATTGTTGAGGAATAAGGGATGATTTAGAAGTGAAGGATGGTAGGGTATTTATAAGTGAAGGTAAGGGTTTTATTTACTAAAAATAGGTTTAAATTTCCTTCCTTCCCTATATCATGTGGCCAGCCATGCTTCAAAGAAAAGGAATGACCAAGTCTTTTCAATTTGAATTCGAACTTGAAGCTAAAAAGAGCTATAGAGTGGATGGTTTCAACATAGAAGTTGTTGGACTGAATTCTTATTATTTTGCAGCTACAGGGGACCTTCAATTAAATATCCCAAAACACATTTTGGGTATCCAACATAAAGCACCAAAATTAGGCTTTTAATTCCCCTTGTTGGATGATTTTTTTAGTCCAATAACTTAGCAGACATGACCATCTTTTATCACCTTCTTTACTGAGTTAAGTAGTCAACCCCATGCCCAGAATTTCATGGTCTTACCGTCCACATGGATAATTTGTGCGTGGTCATCTTTTATTTATTTAAATCATGTGTCCAATGGACCTCTTACATAGTGAAAAGTACATACATTAATAAATTAATATGCATGAAAATCATGTAATTAAGTATAATTTCACATAGTTTCCAAATTCGTGTCTAAAATTACTAATTAAGTAAAATTCACTTATTTCAATAATAATTACTCGAGATAAACATAATAATTAAACAAAAAAGTGGTAAAAACATATAGAAAAACCCAATATAATTTTGAGCTTACATTATTACGGTTTTTTAATGAGATAAATATTGATAGAGTGGAGAATGGAGCACTATGGATGTTCAATAACCATTTATTGGTTAGACATCAGTTGAAGGAAGAGGAACATCTAATGTAGATCCCATTGGTATAAGTTAATTTTTTGGTCTAATTGCACGACTTGCCTCCTGAACTTTTTTCAAAATCAGTGACAAAATAGTTTGGAAACTTCATTGGAAAGTTCATTGACTATGATATAAAATAGTTCAACAAAGGGCTGAGGAATTTCCTAATAATTCGGGTTCAATTAGATGTTCGGAAGCCATTGAAAAAGAGGAAGAAATTGATGAACTCATCTTCAAAGTACATTTATGCCATTTTTAGGTATGAAAAATTAACTCTATTTTTTTTATTTGTGGTGTGTTGGGGCATGGATATAGTTTTTGTCTAGTTTGTCTTCATTAAAGGGGGAAGGAAATAGAGTTGGGTTGAAATATTTAATTGCGAGAGTAGCCATGGAGGGCAGCTATCAGTAGCAACATCTGGTTAAGGGAGGAAGGGAAGAAGGTGAAGACAGGTTTTTGGGGATAATTTGGGTGGGCAAAGTTTGAGGAACAATTTAGGGGGATGACATGTTGAATAATTATCGACAGCAAATAAATTCAATTTTAGGATTTAATTTGGAAAGTCAATCAAGTAGGAAAAATTTAAATAACGATGGAATCTCAAATGGAATGGGCCAAAAGACAATGGATCAAGATCAGGAAGAAAATTCATTAGAGTTAATAGAAGGGAAAAATATGCCTAGATTTGAGATGTTGTGTTCAAATGGGCCAAATGACCCAATCTAGATATAGGAAAGCAAAAATGGAAATGAAAAAACCCAAAAGATATCGACAGCTGCTAGCTAGAAGGCCTACTGGATGCCATGAAAATGCTATGATGGAAAATTCTCAGTTTTGGGAATTTGTGGGCAGTTCAGCGACTTCAGCATTGACTGAAAACCTATAATCCCCAAGTAGTCTTCTTTATGGAAAAAACTCTCGATACAAAGAGGATGAAAAAAGTAAGAAGCCATTGTGGCTATTATTACGGAATTGACGTGTCGACTGAGGGCACAAGAAGAGGCCTATGTTTAGGGTGGAGAAAAGGTTTTTAGGTTACTCTTCAAAGTTTCTTGAAAAATCACATTTATTTTGTAATAAAAGAAACTCTAGATATCTAGGAGTGGAGATGGAAAGGGCTTTATGGTGCATCAGACAATAGAATTAAAGAAGACACTTGAAACCTACTAAAAAAATTGGGGAGGTCTCCAAATCTTCTATGGCTAGTAAGTGGGGATTTTAACTAAAGTTTATTCAATTATAAGAAGAAAGGGGTTGTTCCTAGGGATAAAAAGAAAAAGGAGGAGTTTAGGAAGGTATTAAAAGAGTGTGGTTTAGAGGATATCAAATTTGTATGTCCCTGGTTTATGTGGTAGTGGTGAAATGTACCATAAACCAACATTAGAGAAAGACTTGAACATGCTGTTGTTACTGTTGAGTGGATATAGACTTTCTGAAATTTTTCTTCGAGGCATTTTGCATATTAATCACTACCCTTTATTCATCCAAACGGATCAAGGGGAATATATAAGGGCTAAAAGATAATTTAGATTTGAGGCGTGGTGGTGCATGGAAGAGTCATGTGAGGTATATCCATCATTGGAATAGGGTTACAAAGCATTACGAAACTTATTTCTTAAATAATCATACATTTCTCAAATCCCAACAATAATTATTTAAATACAATCATATAGTCCCATACACGAGCCCTCGAGGATCAAAAAAGCATTGGAAGTAGTTCGAGACTAATTCAAATACTTAATAAATATTTCGAAAACATAGAAAATTTTCAAAGTGTAGGGGTGTAACACCCCTTACCAGTATTCGACGCCGGAATAGGGTATGAGGCATTACCGGACGTAAACACAAGCAAACATACATTCCGAGTTGTAAAGTTGGCACCAAATTAAAAATTTTTAACAATCAATCACATCGTCCCAAAAACGAGCCTACGGGGCCGAAAACATGCTTTGGAAGCAATTTGGGACTAAACCAAGAACTTTAGAAAATTTTACAACACGTAGAGAAGTTTTACTAAAAAAGGGGTCACACGCCCATGTCGTTTGAGACACGCCCGTGTGGGCAGGCCATGTGGTCACACACGTCCATGTCCCTAACCTGTGTAACTCTCTGTTTGTCACCCAAGAACAAATTGAACTCACACGGCCAAGACACACGCTTGTTTCTTGAAGTTGTGTCCCTCACACGGCTGAAACACACAACCGTGTCTCATGCCCGTGTGTTCGAGACTGAGCATTCTATTTTGCAACAATTTAGGTGCAGGGAGCACATGGCCGGATCACATACCTATGGGGTCGACTGTGTGTCACACACGGCCTAGACACATGCCCGTGTGTGTGCCTATGTGGGCAATAATAAGGCTATTTTCCAAGCCATTTTCCATACTTATTCATATATACACTTACCCCAATCCAAAGGCACAAAACAATACTTACTTGGGCAACCAAAACATCCACAATCATGGTTAAAACATATCAACTCAATGTCTTTATGTAACATATTCACTACATTTATTGTAATATCCCGAATTAGGGCCTAATCGGAATAGTGGTTTCGTGACCATAAATCTGAGATAGAAATAATTATTTTATAATTATTTTGAGGTTTATGATATGATTGCATGATTGTGTGAAAATTTCGTGATGAAATTCTATGCCTAAAGTGCTTAAATTGAAAGTAGGGACTAAATCGAATAAGTTGCAAAACTTGCATTCTAGAAGTTTTTAGTATGAAATTGTTTTGGAATATTAATGAGGAGGTCTTAAATAGCAATTTGACCAATTTTAAGTTCATGGGCAAAATTAGGACATGGAAGGAATTTTTGGAAAGTTTAGTAGTAAGGGTATTTTGGTCATTTAGTTATTAAAATGAATTAAAAACAAAATTAAAAGCCAATTTTTGTCCATCTTCTTCATTAGGCCGAAATTTCAAGGGTTCTCCATAGCTAGGGTTTGTTTCAAGCTTCCAAGCTCCATAGTAAGTGATTCCAAGCCCCATTTTTAATGATTTTTACGTTTTTGAGATCCCGGTAACTCGATAAAGCTTATGTTAGCAATAATTTAACCTAGGGTTTATATTTGGAAAAATACCCATAGGTGAAATTTGTGTATTTTGATGTTTTATGATAGAATATGAAGTTTTAAATTATGTTAGACAACTTGTACTACTCGATTTTAAGCAAAAACGAGTAAAAGGGCTTAATCGGTAAAAATACCTAATAGTCACAAGTACATGTTAGAGTGAGAATTTGATGTTGCCATAGAAGGGAAAAGTGATCAACATGTTGTTAAACATAAGAATAAGGAATAAAGTTTAATCCCAGCCTAGGGGCAAAAATGTAAATATGCAAATGTTTAGGGGTAAAATTTTAATTTTGCCAAAATTTGAGTTAAGGATTAATTTGATAATGTGAGTATTGAATAAGCTAAATGTGTTATTTTAGATCAAGAAAGACGTGGAATCGACCTCAATCGAGGAAAAGAAAAGATTGTGGACTAAATTGCAAAATCTTTGTATTTTGGTACCAAGGTAAGTTTATGTGTAAATAATATAGCATAATTTTTATTTTTAAGTTATTGATGTTAATTATATGATATGCTGATTTTTTTATCGTGAAATATTATGCTTTGTGGTTAATGTTGAGTAATATGCAAATTATGTTTACTACTTGATAAATATGAATTGCTACCGAGTATCAGTTCCGATATTCCATGGAAGACGGCAATGTGAGATCGAGGAAAAAAGCCCGTTTGAACCTTAGGAATAGATTAGGATACAAGTGGCATGTCACTAGGATGGTTGAGCATCCGAACTCGTTGAGTTGAGTCCGAGTTCACTTATGGATGCGAATGTCCGAACTCGTTGAGTTGAGTCCGAGTTCACTTATGGATGCGAACGCCCGAGCTCATTGAGTTGAGTCCGAGTTCACTTATGGATGCGAACACCCGAGCTCGTTGAGTTGAGTCCGAGTTCGCTTATGGGCGGGTTACATGATTGCTTGATTGCATATATGGCACTTATGTGCAAGTTATCCATGTATCCGAATTATATTCCGATGTGTTCAACAGGTAAAGTTCTACTCAAATGGAGGAATATTCGAGATGTAAAGAGACGTATTGGTAAGTGATGTGAAATGGATATTTTGGACAGGTATGTATTTAACCCTCGGGTTGAGTATTGATACAACCACGATAAGGTAATAAGATGATGAAAAATGATTAAAAATGTGATATGTGTTTTAGTGATACATGCTAATGTTGATTGGTATGACTGTTTGTTATGTTACTTATTATCTGCATATGAACTTACTAAGCATTTATGCTTACTCCCTCCTTCTTACTCATTGTAGTTTTGGACAAGCCAGCTCAGGAGTCGGGATAGGTCGAAGGCTCAGTCACACTATCCGGAAGACTTTTGGTAATGGCTTGTAAATTTAAGTATGGCATGTATAGCAATATACCTTTTTTGTGTAAATGATCTTATGGTATGGTGATGGAATGGTTGAGGAAATGCTTGATAATGATAAATTATGAAAATAGTTAGTTTAGATTATATTTGATGTTAAGGAAAATTATTAAGATACTTAGTGCATAAAAACTAATAAAAGGGATGAAATTTGCCATAAACAGAATACTGCAGCAACACTGACGCGAGTTTAAAAATTTATTAAAAATCATAGAAATTGAACTTGGTGATGGACTACATATCAAATTGAAGCTTATTATGTCTAGTTTCACATGAAACAAATGAAACAGGTAAAGGAATTATATGTTACAAGATATTTGAATTTTAGTGAAACAGGGTGATAGCAGTTTCTGAATCCCCTGTTCCAACTTTAGAAATTCACCATAAATTGTAAAGATATAATTAGGTAGTGTATTTTATATTCTCAGAATCCTTATTGAGTCTAGTTTCAGGAGAAATAAACCTCATAGTCATATGGATTTTTTTACAGAGAGAAATGTGGTTCGTAGTAAACAGAGGTCAGACCAGTCAAGTCCTGAAACAGGGGTAAATTTAACTAATAAACTGTACTAATTGGCCCAACCAAAAATTCTAGAAAAAAATTAGTAGATAAGTATATGAGTCTAGATTTAGGGAAAATATACGGATCTTGATTTTGAGTTTCGTAACTCGAGATATGATTTTTCTTGTGACTGTGATGCAAGTAGCTTAAAAGCTGTGAATGTAGAAATAAATAATCCAAAGTTCTAAATATGTTAAATTAAGCTTAGTAACACTTCATACTCGACTCCGGCAACGGTCTCGGGCATGGGGGCGTTACATTTATTAAGCCCTAAATCAAACATACAAATTTCACATTCATTAGACTTCATTCAATTACTTTCTAGTTACCAAAATTATACTCAAATTCCTTATCTCACCAATAGGTCACAATTCCAAACATTACACAATCATGCCATAAATCACATTTCCAACTATTTCACGTTCACCAAGCATACCATGATCATATCACCATAGACATTGACACATATATGAATATACTTAGGCTTACAACCATGTTGCCACTATAAGCCAACTTACATGGCCAAATAACAAAACAAGCCTTTGATGATTACAAGCCATTAGATTGTCTAAAATCATATGATGCATATAACAAAATGACCAAGTCCCCATACATGCCATAACTCAAAATACTTGAATTCATCAATACCCAAAATCATAGCTTAATAGTGTGATACGATCTCCGGTGATCTCCAACCCGAGCTTGCATGACAACACTATAAGACATGGGAAAGGAAGGGGGTAAGCTATATAGCTTAGTAAGACCGTATGGACATAATAAGCAACTCCTACAAATCATTTACCAAATCCAATGATATAAACACAAGATAATATAAATTGCATTAAAACTCACAATTATAACTTATTCAGTCACATTGTTTGTTCTATCAATTTGCAAGCATAATTTAACATGTCTTGACATTAGCCTAATAATCGAAATCTCTCCATTATAATCGTTTACCACAATCAACCAATCATAACCTCATAAAAAACATGCACATTAATTATGAGTGTTCACTTTTCAAGCATATATTCTAACACCTTTCAACTGTTTAAAACCCATATCTTCTCATAATCATTTTAATAGGAAATTATGCCAACCTTTCCTATTTCTCATATTCGATAAATCACAATTTCTGCGAATCAAACATGTTAGATCATAACTCAATTTGGCCTGAAAGCCAGTTACACGATCGCCAACCGAATTTACCATATATTTCGTACATCATAAGTATAGATCAATAATCACAAGGCTTTCACAAAAACATTCTCATGGAAACCATGAACTTACAATGTCATAAAGTCAGTGCTTATAAACTTTATGTACATACCTGTACAAATTCGGAATACTTACATGCTCTTTCTCTTCTTTGACATACCCATTAAATTACCCATTGAACCACCTAGAATATTAAAAGATACTCAAGAATCTCATACACACAGTACCGTACCAATGTCATATCCCAGATATGGTCTTACATGTAATCTCGTATCGATGCCAATAGCCAAGCTATGGTCTTACACGAAGTCTCATATCAATGCCATATCCCACATATGGTCTTACACGTTAGTCTTAGTGACCCTAATGTCATGGCATTTGTATCTTATCTATTACTAAGGTTCAAGCGAGATTCCACTCTTGTCAGAACTTTGTCGAATACGTCCAAGTGTAATTTACAATTCAGACGATAATAAACCATTTAAAACATAATTAAAAACAATGCATTATTTGCATACAAACTTACTTCGACATAAAAATGGCGAAAAGGACCTAACCATCAAATACTCGTTTTCCCCCGTTCTAATTTCGAACCTCGTTTTTCTTGATCTATAATATCACATTTAACTTATTTAATCATTATACTATTCAAATCAGCCCAAAATCACATTATGGCAAAAATTACATTTTTCCCCTAAAGTTTGACATTATTATAACACCCATTTTACAACTTTTTTACAAATATGTCCTTTCAGGCATTTTCATCGAAAACCATTTAGCAAAAGTCATTTTTCAAACATCAAACTTGCATAATCTACCATTAAACATCAAAGTACACAAATATCCATCATGGGTAAAGTTTTAGACTTTGATTATGTCTTAAATTAGTGGTAGAAATAGATATATCATGATATAAGGATTTCAAAAACATAAAAATCATTAAAAACAGGGCTAGAACGGACTTACAATCGAGCTTGGAAGCTTGAAAAACCCTAGCCATGGTTTCTTCTTGTAAAATTCGGCCATGGAAGGAAGATGGACAAAAATTGGCTTTTAATTTGGCTTTTTAATTCATTTAATTACCAAATTACTAAAATGCCCTTAATGAAAAGCTTTAGAAACATACCTAACCATGTCCATATTTGTCCACCAACTTAACCAATGGTCTAATTACCATTTAAGGACCTTCAATTTAAAATTTCATAACAATTAGACACCTCTAGCTTTTACAACTCAAGTTTTACATTTTTTACAATTTAGTCCTTTTGACCAAATTGAGTGCCCAAACATCAAAATTTTTGAACAAAATTTTCACGAAATCATTTCAAAAAACTTTAGACAATAAAAATATAATAAAAATAAATTTTTCTACGTCAAATTTGTGGTTTCAAAACCACTGTTCTGACTAGACCCAAAATCGGGCTATTACAAGGGGACACATGCCCGTGTGACCAGGCTGTGTGTCTCAGACAACCAAGAGACACGCCCGTGTCACAGGCCATGTGGACATTTAAAATGGGATCACATGGTCATGTCCCAACCCGTGTCTAACCTCATGCAACTCTCTGACTTGGGTCACACGGCCATCCACACGCCCGTGTGACTAGCCCGTATACCCTTCGAAATGGCCTCACATGCCCGTGTGCCAAGCCGTCATGTGAAAACTAGAAGGTATACTGACTTGTTCCACACGGCCAAGCCACACGCCCGTGCTAGGCCGTGTGAAGCTACTGACTTCGTTTCTAAATAAGTATCAGGGGACACACGTCCAGTCGTGTGTGACACACGGCTAAGACACACGCCTGTGTCTTTGCCCGTGTGGACAAAAATAGGCTATGTTTCAAAGCACATTTCTCATCCAAATTTGAATCAACGCAAATACATCCTACAACATATGACCCTAACATCATTAAGCATTCAAACCAATCACAACCAAGTCCAAATCATGCTATACCAATACCAACAATAAACAATGCTCATACACTTCACAATTGGGCATTCAAAATCATACCAATATCACTTCCAAAAATCACCTAAAGGGGCAAATGCATATACACTTTTTTGACTAACACATAATCAATATACCATTTCTCAATCTCAGCCACATGATGCTCAAAATTTCCAAACCACAATCAAGGCATTTCCATGGCAATTCAAATACATACAAAATAAGAATAACCACATATATACATTCATAAACCAAAATATACCAAATCAAGTCATATTAAATGACTAATTACATAACCAAAACATATAGACTTCCATTAGCCAAATGACCTATACATGCCATATAAGCAAAATACACAAAGTTCAAAAGTACCCAAATCAAAAGCTGGATAGTGTGATAGAATCTCTAACAACTTCTAATCCGAGCAAGATTCAAAATCACTATAAAACACGAAAAAGTAAACAGAGTAAGCTATTAAGCTAGTAAGCTCATATGTCTAATAAGTACAACTTACCAATCATTCTCAATTTAAAGTAGCATAATTAAACATATGTAAGTTTCAATCAAATTCAAAGGTTAGCACTTAATCATAACCATGTTTGTCATGTATGAATATATCAACTATAAATTACTTGTCATACTACCTGAATTGGTTCGTATCATAACTTATAGTCTTGTACCATCATCTTTACCCATTGAACCATTTGGAATATTATCGGATACTCTGGAATCGCACACACTAAGTGCCAAAACATGGTTGAAACCATCTCAATCTTGTATCTCATATAAATGCTCACTCTCGAGCTATCACTGAGTCTGCTCACACAAGCTGATGGTCAAGACGTAGCTACACAGTGCAACTCACATAAGCTAACGAGTAACAGCAACACATGCAGGAAAATTCAGCCACTGATAGAACGTGCGGACCAGCACCCAAAACACAGTAACCCCTAATGACATGTCATTTATATCCTATCTATTCCTGAGGTTCAACCGAGATTTATACATTGCTAATAACTCGTCGAGAATTTTTGTGGTATCGCATCATCACAATTATATCAATTAAGCATTCAAACACATAATTTAATGCTTATTAAACATACGAACTTACCTCGAATTAGTACGAAAAAAATCGACCGATCAATCTACTACTTTGTTTTTCCCCTGATCTAAATTCGAACATTGCTTTTCTTGATCTATATAATCAAATTTAACTTATTTAAATATCATTCTATTCAATTTAACCCAAAATTCTTATTATGGTAAAATTGTTATTTTGCCCCTAAACATTTAACTTCTTTTCAATTTAGTCCCTAGGCTCGTAAAATGGAATTCATTCATTTTTATCTCTACCCAAGCCTAGCTAAATATTAAACATACCTATAGCAACCCATATTTTTCACATATTCACACTTTTACCACACAATTTATTACATTACTCGATTTAATACCTAATTTGCAATTTCATTCAAAATCACTTAACAAATGTTGTTCATCTAACAATAACCATTAATTTTCTACCAATAAACTTCAAAACACATACACATTCATCAATGGTAAAACCCTAGACTTTTAATAGTTTTGCAAATTAGTCCCTAGGCTAGCTAGATTAAGTTACAACGACTCCAAAAACATAGAAATCATTAAAAATGGGATGTAAAATACTTACATGCAAGTGAATAAATGTTGGCCAAAAGTTAAGCTTAAAAAATGGATATTCTCCTCCAAATTTTTGGTGGTGTAGCTCAAGTGGGAAGATGATACCATCTTTTCATTATTTTGATTTAATATGTATTTATGCAATTACCAAATTAACCTTTACTTATAACTTTAAAATTCACCTATTAAATGTCCATTTTGTTAGTCAAATAAAAAATGGTCTATTTACCTCATAAACCCCTTATTAATTAATTTCATAGCCATTTGATACTTTTAACTAATAGAACACAAGTTTTACACCATATGCTATTTAATCATTTTTATCAAATTAAGCATGCAAACGATAAAATTTCTTAACAAAATTTTCATACGACTTTATTATCATGCTGTAGATATTAAAATAATAATAAAATAAATATTTTCATCTCAAATTTGTGGTCTTAAAACTACTATTTTGATTTCACAGAAAGCGGGATGTTACAGGTAAAGTAAAAAAGAGGAAGGTGACTACGAGATTGAGAATAAGATTGCAAGAGTTGGATAATTAGGAAAGAACTAATGAAGTAATGGCTAAATTGATCAATGTCAAATTGCATTTTTATTTGGAGGCTGAAAAAGAGGAAAGGTACTAGGAACAAAGAGCAAGGCCAAACTGGCCAAAAATGGGTGATTGAAATACTCCTTTTTTCCACAATTTTGCTTCCCAAAAACGTCAAAAAAATTGAATCAATGAGTTTAAAATGAGGATGGGATTTTAGTCACTTAATATGGGGAAATGGAAAGGTTAGCTAGAGCTTATTTTCTTGATCTCTTTTCGACTAGAGGAGAAGATAATTCTGATCACTATTAGAAAACACTAAGACATGTTTTACTAATGATATAAACAATGAGTTGACGATTGAATACAAAGGGGAGGAAAATTTTTATGCTTTGAATACGATTGAACCAACTAAAGCATGAGAGAATGGATTTCCAACTTTTTTCTTCCAAAAGTATTGGCACATAATGGAGAGGGACATTTGTCATATTTGCCTCGACATTCTAAATAAAGGTAAATTTTTGGAACCTTTGAATAAAACAAAGATTTTGTTAATTCCAAAAGTGAATCACCCTACAAACTTAAAAAATTTCAGACCTACAAGTTTATGCATAGTGCTTTATGAACTTATTGTGAAGACAGTTGAAAACAGATTACAAAAGACTCTAGAAAGGTGCATTGACGAAGCACAGAGTGCTTTTGTGTCTGGCAGACTAATCACAGATAATGTGCTCCTAGCTTATGAAGTTTTAGATTCTTTTAGAAAAAAGAGGATAGGAAGGCAAGGATGTTTGTCTCTAAAACTGGATATAAGTAAGGCTTATGATTGTATGGAACAACATTTTCTTGAAAAAATGATGTTAAAAATGGGTTTTACAATATCATGGGTATAGTTTGTAATGCACTATATTAATTTAGGATCGTACTCAATCATCATTAATGATTAATTAGGTGAAACTTTTAGGCCAAACAGAGGATTGAGACAGGGCAATCCATTAAGTCCATATTTATTCCTTTTTTGCAGTAAAGGTCTTTCGACCTTGATGAGAATGGTTTTACATCAGGGACAACTAAGGGGGAAAGAGTGTGAAGAAGGGGACCACAGATTACTCAGTTGATGTTTGCAGACGATTGTATATTGTTTGGAGTGGTTACTTGTAGAGGAGCAAATGTCATTAAAAAACATTCTTCAGGAATATAAGAAAATTCGGGGCAATGTATAAATTTTGGTAAGTCCATTGCGTTCTTCAGAAATAATGTTTCTACTAAGGATAAACAGGAGATTTCACAAATTCTTAATGTTAAGGTATCAGAGGACCTAGAGAAATATTTGGGATTGCCAAATATGGTGGGAAGAGGCAAACAACAAGCTTTCAAAACATTGAAGGACAAAATACGAAAAAAGCTAAGCAATTGGAGCACCAAATATCTTTCATAAGGTGTAAAAAAGCTATACATTAAATTTGTTTTGCAAGTAATTCCAACGTACTCTATGTTATGTTTTTTGTTACCAAATTCATTATGTGATCAGGTAGAGAGTATTATTACAATTTTTTTGTGGCAAAAAAAGTAGTAGTAAGCAGGGAATTCATTAGTGTGAATGGAAGCACCCGTGCAAGTTAAAAGAGTAGGAGGAATGGACTTTCGAAGTTTAGCTAAGTTCAATTAAGCCTTTTTGGTGAAACAAGGGCGGAGGTTGATTAGCTATCCTAATTTTTAACTTTCCAGATCATTGAAAGCCAAATATTTTTTGAATACGAATTTTCTAAATTCAAGTTTAGGGAGTCTACCTTTGTATATTTGGCAAAGTGCATGGTCAACAAAGGGTCTTTGGCATCGGGGCTAAGTTGGGGAATAGGAAAAGTTACAGTCGTATTGATTTGGAATGATGATTAAATTCCTAGGAGGGGAAAGTAACAAATTAGTATTCTATAGATAATCAAGTGTTAAAAAAGTAGTAGATTTGATTGATCAAAATACTAGAAATTTGAAAGAGAATCTGGTTAAAAATACCTTTAATGAGAATGATGCGAAAAGAATTCTTTCTATTCCATTAGTGAAGTTTCCACATGACTTTTTAGTCTAGAAACGAGAGGCATCAGGCGAATACTCTGTGCGTAGTGCTTACAGAATGCTATTATAAGAAGAACAGAGGGGGAATTCCTAATTGCCCCTCACTTTACAAAAAAATTTGGCTATTCGACTGCCCAATAAAATAAAAATAACAATTTGGAGAATTACAAAAAATATATATATTGCCTACGTTTGATAATTTACATTATAGAAGATTAAGTGGAAATCCTGGATGTTCACATTGTGCAAGTTGTGTTGAAACAGTGGAACATGTATTTAGGGATTGTCAAAAATCAACTAAGATATGGCAGTTGCTGAACTTTAGATGGTCGGTGATGATACCTAATACAAACATTAAGGACTAGATGATCCAATTCTTTGATAATCATTCTAGTCATCTTGGCAGAATTTTTAGGTGTGCAATTTGAGCAATCTGGAATGGAAGGAATTAGTTCCTACATAAAGGAAAATAGAGAATGGCTTTAAAAACAATGAATTTTTTAGTTTTTATTTACAAGAAATTGATAGTACAAACAAGAAAGGGAGCGTTAATACTGTAGATAAAGCAACATGGAAAGAGCAAAGTGTATAGATAGCAAAAAATCAACTTACAACCAGAAAGAAAACAAATCAAGTTCAAGAGTTATCATTAGAGATGCAAATGGCAAGGTTTTGCACTCAAAAGTGTCATTGCATGCAAAACTTACCTTTTTTTTTACATCTGAAGTAGTGGCGTGTGTACATGTGGTGGAATTGGGACTACATGCGGGTCTACTAGCAGTAAAGGTTAAAGGTGATGCTTTAACCATGATCCAAAAATTGTAAGGAGAAAAAATTGATAGGTCAGTAATGAGGGCATGTATTTTAGATATCAGATCTATAAGCAAAACGTTCGAAAAATGTGGCTTTAAACATGTATTAAGATAAGAGAACAAAGTTGCCCATTTTTTGCTACAAAGGGTCTCAAAAGGCAGGAAGCTCTTTACCTGAGAGGTGATGTTGCTCACTGTGCAAAAGAAAAAAATGAAACAAGATGAACATAGGTTAGGACTTTCAACGATGGCAAATGATCGAAGTTTGTCGAATCTATTCTTCCAATAAGTGGTGTGTTGAAAAAAGAAATGGCGACACTTTGCTTCATTAATTTTCCAATTGGATGATCTGGAACTGGTTTGAAGAGATTTTGAATAGACACATAGAGGTGCTCAAAAGAAAAAAAATGAAATTTAATCATGTTTATTGTTTCAGATTCATGGATAAGATTAAGTGCCATTCCATGTGGTTGGGTTTTCTTTTACGATTAAGGTTTTTTTTTTTGCTTTTATGATTTTTCAGTTCTTTTAATTGTTTGACTTTGGGCTCTTAACGACCAAACTTACTGGGCTTTATTTTAATAAAAATCCAGTCGTTTTCCCTAAAAAAAATTATAGTGTAGAAACTCACCTTAAATCTTTCCTCATTATTAGCTTAACCTTCCCAACGCCATAGCCTCCTTCGTCCTGGCAGCTAAGCATAACAACTATTTATCTCAATTAATTCAAAGTTATTTAGACATTAAAACCCATAACCCAGTTTATAGAAACCTATTAGGAGTCCTTACCCTGCTTTCCTTAATTCTCGAGCATAAAAGGTTAAGAAGCTTACCAGTTTCTTAATTTCGTTACTTCCAAACTTCTACTCCATGCAAACCTCCACTAAGTTCTCCTCTTCTTCAGAACAATCGAAGAAGACAGTGCAAGGAAGAAGAAGGTTATAAGCTAATTGAGGAGAATTCCTTTCTCCCTTACACACGTATACATATATATTTATATCCTAATTTAGCACAGTCCCCATAGTCCAACCCAGCCAACAATTGCTAATTATTTTGTCCCTCATTGAGGAACCAATCGGTTCCAACCTAACCAAACTAGAATTGTAATCTACTTATTTGTCTAGCAATCACAAACATTTCCAAAAATTCCTAATAGAGCCCGTCAACATAATACTTTGCTCAATTAACTCCAAAAGCTCATTTAATTTCGAGTCCTTCAAGAAATTCAAGTGCGACAAATTTCAAATTAGATGTTTTGGAAATTTGAGAAATAAATCCAAAATATCGATACCTTCGTGAAAGTATTGATACCAAGCTATAAGTATCAATACCCACAGCTGGTATTGATACCATTTTAGCTTCAATATTTTGAAAATTTGAGAAAAAAATCATAAATATCGATCCCATAGCCGATATTGATACCATTTTCAGCTACGATGTTTTGAAAAGTTGAGAAAATAATCCTAAGTATCATTGCATTTATACCAAGGTATCGATGTTTTAAAAAATAAACAGAAATTACATGATTGTGGAAGTATAAATTTATTATAAATTTCTTAATGAATATATACAATTTCGTAATTACAAATATTGTATAAATTATCAAATTTACAAGTATAAAAAATGTTGGGAACCCGGAGTTGTTTAGGAGGTGTAACATTACAGCTCCCTCCATCAATGTCGAGGTTAATCGTTGTGGTCCATATCCTCCTCACCTGAACTGACATATTCATCATCCATGGACGATCCTTGAGGTGTATTCAACACAATCAAAAAATCATATGTCGGATCAAAGGTTTGCCCGGAGCGTGGAGTATTGTGAATATTGGGGTGTCAAGCTCAACGTATCAACTATCATTAATGATTAGGATTGCTGATAATGAAAACTATAATATCTCATATTTGTCTAATATGTGTAGCTTTGGGACCCCGGACTAAAGTTTTCAACTTGCAACTCATGTTGTGAATGTGACCTCAGAGGTTGAGGTTTGGGCACCGCCAATATTTGCGTAACACGAAATGGTTGACCTCAGTAAGGCCGTGGTTGACTCAATCCTATTTGTTTCCTCCCTTGTCGATGTATGTGTTTTGAGACTACAATCAACTGCCCACCAAATAAATAAGGCAACGCGTTCTCCAAGTACCAATGTTGGTAGTGGATCAAGGGTGTCAAATTAAAAAAACATGAATGCAACCGAGGCCACCTCTCCATCCAGGTATTCTATAATGTAATATATTCTTAATGTTTCACTACCCAATTCTTTCCTTCTTTTCCCCTATTGTTGATCTCGTGGACATTGTCGAGTCTATGCGGAATATTTGAAACATTTTATATGCACCCAAATTATCACAGAACCCAATCAACATTGTACCACTCTACGGTTGAAAATTTCAGCATTGGTGCATTGATACACCACACAGTTGCATATTCCTGAACCCACAGTGGAATGACAGCCACAACGTCTGGTGTGGAATATGACATCCACATGAACTGCATAATATTTAATATGATGTTAGTTGCATTAGTCAAATAAAATGGTCAAAGTAATTAAATTAAATTAATATAACTTAATTAAAAAATATATTACCTTGTCCCCGGAATATGCATCTATCATATGGCGGTAGACAAAAAGTGTCTCAGACTTTCCAATACTCGGACACTTATACCATCTGAAAACGAAGCAAACTTGTTAGTATAAATTAAAAAAACAATTATTCTTGATTCAATTTTACAATTTCTTTTTACCTATTTACAAGTGGACACACATGTGGTTGGTGACTCATTAATGCCAGAAATGGCATCATGCACAAAGCCCAGGACTACAGCAATATTAGACATCTACATATATCTTGTGTGTCATGCCTTGTCGCCCAACAAAGCTCACGATACAATGTCACCAATATCGCTAGCCCCAACTGTAGGAATGAGCCTGGTACAAATTGGACAATAGAGGCAAGTACATAATGTGGACCTTATTATTATTTTCATCCAGCATAAGTACCCCCTATCGACTGCAATTTATATGCTCGAGCAACGCACATCAACTTTGACTCAGTGGAACTACTAGATAAGGTTTGGAATTTTTCATTCAACCAAGAAAATTTCAAACTAGAAAATCTAGCTTCCCCATCACCAGGCAAGCGTCCAACCAGCTGGTAGCAAAGGGCAGAAGGTTCAGCCACATTACTTGGACCCGCACTATCAACTGGAAGCCTGAGTTGCATTGCGACATCTTCCAAGGTGATGGTGCACTCCCCACACGAAAAATGAAAAGTGTGGGTCTTCGGCCATCATCGTTCAACCAAGGTGGATATTAAGTTTTCCCTCAATTCAAACGTTTGAACCAATATCATTGTTCCAAATCTGATGACATCCAAGTGTGGCATAATCTGTTCGTTTGAATGGTACATTAGAATATGGACTCATGGCCTCAACACCCGGTACTCATCCTGTCCATATCATATAATCACATTTGTTAAATTGACAAAGTAAATATAAATTAAACCACAACGCTATAAATATATTTGCAAATAACAAAATATTTTACTGGTTCGATAATCATTAGTGTAGTGTGACTGGATGCCTGGAAAAGAGAACTCTTTGTGATATCTACATAATTAATAAAAAACAAATCGCCACTTCAAAAAACTAAATACAATTAAACATTATTTTATAATATATACAATTAAATATTATATTATAATATACAAATTATTACAATTAAAAAATCACATACCTTTAAATCTATTAGAATTTTCCCCCAAAATACCAACACAAAACTCTCAAAACTTCAAATAACACAAAAAAATACAAAAATTTCAATTTCTCTCTTCTTCTTTTTTTTTCTAAATTTCAGCTGATGGGATGGGGGGACCATTGGGATTTATATATGAAGAGGGGGAGAAGAAGAAAAAAAAGAAAAGGCATGTTGCTGGAACTGGCCTGCCACCTAACGTTAATTTCACTGCGCAAGTTAGACCTTTTTTTCTGTTTGTTTTATTCATTTTTTCTATTTTCTTTATTTTTCCCAATTCTACATTTTTCTTCCCGTTTTTCCTTTTTTAAACTTCTTAAAGAATTTTTTTTCCTTACCGAATTGTCACGGCAAACTACGCCTTATTTTTCTCCATTTGTTTTAAAACCCCACCTTTCGTTTTTTTCCATACACCATTTGTTCATCTTTGTTTGAATTTTTTCCTTACAAATTAAGTTTTGGAGGTTAAGAATCATAACTTTTTTCTAGTGAACTGAATTTATTTATCATAGTTTTACATACAAGAATAATGGTTCAAAAACTTGATTATCTTCGCTATCATCTTAACTTTTACTATAATAATACTAACCACAATTGGAATAATCACATTACACAATTGCTAATGTAATTTAATAAGTATTTTCTCCTATTTCATCATTTTCTGCTTGAATAAGGTCCATCGAAAATCTCGTGATATTTAACTTTGCTTGATTTGAGTCCATCAACAATTCCATTATCCAAGGGTGCTTTTAGTGAGATAATGTAACACCCCTTACCTGTGTTTGACACCGGAATAGGGTATGAGGCATTACCAGACAAAAACACATGCAATCATAAAAAACTAGGTCATGAATTTTCGTTCAAATTTAAAACTTCTCACATTTCATCTTAAAGTCCCTAATATGGGCCTACGAAGCCTAAATCATGCTTTGGAAACGGTTCGGGACCAAACCGAGAACTTTAGAAAACTTTGAAAAAATTCATGAAAAACAGGGGCGCACTCCCGTGTGATATTTGGACACAATTGTGTGGCTCGCATGGCCATGTCCCTAGCCCGTACACTAATCTGACTTGTTGTTGTGTATAGATTTATGTCACATAGAGATATCACCACTCATTCATCCACATAGTAAGCATACACATCCTTGGAATGCATCATTATGGAATTATAATATAGCCAATATACCAACATCAAATGGCTTTACACAACAATGAACTTTCAAATAGCATAGGCCAACATTTTAGGCCAAATCAATTATGACACATACAAAAATAACCAAGTCCCCTATACATGCCTTGACCTTAAATATAAGAATCATCAATACCCAATTTGTTAGTTTGATAGTGTGATAGGTTCTTCGTCGACTTCCAACCGGAGCTAACCTGAGGACATTATAAACACAGAAAACAAACGGAGTAAGTCGAACAACGGAAAATGTGCAAGTGTACATAATCGCAACAAGTAATAAAGTGACAAGTAAATATCGAGTTATCATACCTACAGGGACTGTAAAAAGAATTATTTATGAAATTAATTATAAAACACTTTGGCGAGGTAAAAATAATTTGGTTTTAAATGATGGTCAAAAACTATTTAAAAACTAAGTAAATAATTAAAATAAAACAAAGGAGTTCTAATGCACGATTTCAAATCAGATTTAATCAAGATAACATACTTGTGTTGGATTAATTACATTTCTTTAACTTAGAATTATTAAACTTATGTTTATATTGCTACGAATAAATTCACGGCAACTTGGTAATTTGCTAACTACTACTCATACATACTTATTAAATTAATCAATCTCTTGAACATTTTTCAATGTAAATCCAAGCGGTTAATTAATCTTCACAAGGATATAAAAGATTAAGTGAGGTAACAGGGTATTTCTACCTTGAAACAGTTTAATCACAAAAATCTTGCAAGTTATGCAAGGCCTATGTATCGCCGAATACAGTGCTAATTTAAACTTCAGCTGCCTTAGAAGAATAAACATGCACTGATTAAGCATTGTGTATATTAATTATAATTTCAAAACAATTTAATAATTAATTAATTAGTTATTTAACAATTATATTGCAAAAGTAACTTAGGCATGATTTTACTTAACCAAGCAATTTACTGAGGCCTATAATAGCATAAACATCATTTTAAGAATTCAAGCAAGCAGAATAGAATCAACCTAACACCAACTTAATTTAAGCTAAATTGATTAAAATAATCATTTCAACAGCATAAATATTCATAAACATGGTCATCAAAACAAAAACAAAAATTAAACAGATAGGGAACAAGAAGCAAATCCGGTGGTTCTCTGTGGCTTAACTAGTTGCTCTATTCTTCGTTCTTCATTGCCCTCAGCTATCAAGGTAGTTTATGAACACCTAATTGCTGCTCCAAAATGGCTGATGAGAGCCTATTTCCCAAGAGAAGAAATCGGCACTTGAACAAAAAGGGAAATGGGATGAAAGAAAATGGAGAGAAGAATGAGAGAGGAGAAGAGAGAATAATGTTGTAGGATTGAGGGATGGTTTGAATGATCAGCAAGGGGTGGCTTTTATAGCTGATTTTGGCTGCTAAAAAGAGAAAACTCCAGCAGCCAAAGATCCCCCCTATGTCCAGCCATCTACTTGGCAAAAGTTGAGACTTTCAACTTTGCTAAAAATAGCCTGGGGCAAATCTACAAAAGCCACAATTAAAGGTGGGGTTTGAACGCAATTTGGAAGTCTTTCAAGGGTCTTTTTGCAAGCATATTTAATCAGATAAAATGCTGATTTGGGTTAGCATATGGACGGTTCTGGGCAGCCCAATTAGTGGCTGGTTCAATTCATTCAATTTGGTTCGACCAGTGCGGATCAACTGGACCCTTTCTTCATAATTAATTAAAAATAATTTTTTTAACCCAAATTAAATGGGGAATAAATTAAAACTAATTAAATTATGAATTAATACACATTTCTGGACATTTTTAGGCTGGAAATTAATGTGCCTCGATACTTCAAATTGCTTATTGGTTTTATGCTTTCAGTAGTGTCAGCCAAGCCAATTTTTGCCCTTTGCGTAAATCTATTGAAAATAGTCAAAATTAATCAAAATTAAGTATAAAATTAACTAAAATTCACCATGTTCATATTTTTAACACAATTTAATTATTTTATAATATTTAATTAATTTTTGACAAGAATTTAACTGGATTTGCACGAATTTAAGTAAAAATGGGTGTGAAAAAGCATATAATTTTTTTTGTTTCCACACCCCCAACTTAATTCATTGCTCGTCCCAAGTAATGCACAAATTTTGAAAAGAGTTTATCGGAAACACTTTTGAAAAACTCCTTCAAAACAATTTTCTCCCTAAAATTATGAATTTGATATACTCATGCTCAAAAACAAGAAATATGATAGTTATGCTACTTAAGTATAACGTTCAGATTAGATTCAACAACTTATTATAATAGCAATTTTTAGACTAAATGCTTTTGTAACAAAGACATGTTAACCCTTACCAATTTGATTTTTATTCCTTTATTCAAGACTAAGCTGCAATTATTAAGTTTAACTTATGTCTTTATATGTTGATCGTAGCAATTTCTCTCCACTAATGTAGGTAGCATTAGGACTTTGAGTCAATAGGTCTTTATCAAGGTTGTAACGTGGCTAGGATAGGGGTAGGTGAAAGATGCATAAATTTTGGCTTAAAACCCTAGACTCAGCATCAATCGAACCTTCAAAATTTTTACCTTCGATACACCAACTTGACTTCCATATGCTCTTTTGTACATCTCTTTCAAATACATGTGTTCTTTTTTTAATTTAAAATAACACGAGCACTTACTTTGTGTACTGCAATTCTCAAGCATTTGATACTTCTTTTCAAGTCCCCCAAACTTATTTTCGAAGAACATTTTGAATAGTACTAAGTCTAGTGTTTGGGACAATTTTAAGATCATTAAGCGAAAAGTAATGGCTAAATATTGAAAGGGTTGAAATAAAATTAGGCCATATAGTCTCAAAGTTGGGTTTCAAAGGACAAAATTTACCATGGTGGGCTTGAAAGGCTCAAATAGTCCAAACAATAGTTGCCTAAATCATTTCCAACATTCCATGCTCCCTAGGATTTCGCCTCAAGAAACTACTAAGTCAATTCTAAAGACTTAAACTTTCATGCATACCTAACTTTCCTAAAGAACTAAAAATTTTATGGTACGAATTTGCATGCTTTGTTAAAAATGCATTCATGTCATTATTAAGCTAACATAATAATTTATTGAAATAATAGAACTTTATTCATACTCAAGTTTAGCATACTTAACAAAATTCAAATTTTTGAACAAAATATATCCTAATCATAATTAAAAGAAAATTTTTATTCTGAGTGGAAATTTTGGTCCCCCCAACTTAAAATGAACAAAAGTTCTCATTGTTTGAAGTGAATAAATACTATACACCAGGTAGGATTCCAGAAAAGAGAAGGTGAGTCAATTTGACTGCTTAAGTACCAAGCTCTCTCTGAATCCAATCCTAGACATGTATATATCTATTGCCACACTTTATATTTTGTGACTTGTTCATATTTACTCATAATTTCCATCTCTTGTTTTATTATGCAAAAATAAAAATTCCTAATTAAACTTAATCCTAGAAATAATCTACGAACAAAAATAAAGTAAAGTCAAGATCCCTCCCTTTTATTTATTTGCAGATCCTTCCGAATTGGACTCATCTTTTGCTCAATCTTTATTGCCTTTGCATGAATCGCTTCGCTCCTTCTTTGATAATGGACTCCATGGTTCAAATATGAAATCTGAGAACTTAGGCACAAAAATAAATGGGTCATTTTATATTTTCTCAAAAGCACTTCTCATCAAGTCATCCCTTATTTTTTAGTATCTCTAATAGGCTTGTTACTGCCATTATATATGTTGCATTCTGTCCATCAATTTTGATAGCTCATCTCGAAGGTCTGGGCTAGGCGGTGAGCTCTAAATATTGAAGTTTCAACATCAGGTTCAGCTTCTAGCTCCACTGATTCTTCATTATTAGGGACTTCAAAGGATTGCGTCGTGGGATCGTCTCTTCATCAGGGTCCTCAGGTTCCTCACTTCCTTCAACTCATGGTTGTAGGACTGAGTCTCCAGCTACTCGGTAGAGGTCCCAATCTGTGATTGTGCCTTGGCTATACCCTATCTTCCTTACATTTGCAAAAATTTCAGCTTTCAAGCATAGAATTGTTATTGTAAATGGGAAGTGAGCAGGGCCAGAGCGTTTAACTGCACAATTCTGTATTTCCCTCAAGATGATCTTTCCCACATCAATGGTCTTACCAGTTAGGATCGAGTACAATAAGACCATTCACTCTAACGAGATTGTAGTCCTTTGTGAGCTATGCATAAGGCTTAATCAAATGAAGTAAAACCATACCTTCGCGAGTGGCGTCAAATATTCTCTTCGACAAGTGTGGATTCCTTGTTTTGACACAGTCCATTTAGAACCCTGAACTGTTAGTTCCTTGAGAATTTCTTCCAAATTTTTAGGTTTGATATTGCTCATTAATGTGGAATATTCATTGTTTTCGAAATCAGGTAATTCAGAGAACTAATTAATAGCATTTGAATTTATTGGTACCTTGATTCCGTGAACTGGAACTTCTGTCATCTCGCTTAAAGTTAAATTCGCATAGAACTCACGAACTATCTCCTCATCCACACTAGGTCTCTTTTCACAAAACAGTTCCGAATTGAGGGTTTCAGCAACTTGACGAATACGTGCCATAAAGTCTCTGTAGTTGCTTTCCTTTAATGTAAAGCCTTTCTCTGGATGCATCTGTTGATTTTTGAAGATACTTTTGTATCTCACTTTGGCTTCTTCATAGTGGAACTTGTTTTGTGTTTCATCAATTTGAGCGGAAGCACGAGTTCTCTTGCGAGGCATGTTTAACTGATCATAAGATAGAAAAATTATTTTCTCAAAAATTTAATAAAAATTATTAATAATTCAATGAATTGAAAATTTAACTAATTGAAAAAAATAAAAATTAAGAGAAAATTAGGTCTTACCACTTTTCTTTTCTTTTTTTGGTAAAAATATAAGAACTCTTAATAATAATAATAATAATAATTATGAAGAAAAAGATGGCAATTTCAAAGAAGGGTTGGAAGGCTTGGCTAATGGGCTTGGTGTGCAAGGTGGCTAGGTGCTTGGACGGATGGTGTGTGTGGGAGCAGCAATGCAGCAAGGAGCCTTCAGCAGAAGGCCTGGCGTGGGCACTAAGGCACTGGGCGCTCGTGCGTTGTGGCCTAGAGCAGTAGGCGTGCGTGAATGGAAGCCTGGTGCAGGACTTAGCCTGGACAGCTACTGGGTAGGAGTAGCAGGTGCGCGCGGATGAGCGCTTGGCGTGAGTTGAGGCTGGAGCAATAGGCACGAGCTGAGTCTAGCGCAATAGGCGCGCGATGGAGCTGGATGTGCGGCGGTCTACTGGGCGTGTGCTTGTGGCACTTAGGGGTTTGGTGTTTTGGGGTTTTGAAGATGAATGAATGGAGGGAGAAAGGTTGATGGTATTTATAGATGGAAAAATAAGATTTGTAGTAGAATTCTTAGAAAATTTTAAAAAAAAATCCTAAGTTCTAATTCTACTCAAAGTTTAACAACAATTAATAATTAAATATATGTATATGAAATTATCAATTGCCATTAATTTATTAAGATAACCATAAAATATAATTAAAATACAATTACTCCTGATTCTAAGCTAAGTTGATGAAAATTAATATATAAATTATAATAAATATAATTATATATTAAGGTTTATCAAATTAATACATAATATTAAAAATATTTATTCTAGATGCTTTTTGAAAATATTTATAAAGGGAAGCACCTAGTTTTTATTATTTACAAAAAAAATCAAATTTTAGAAATAATTCAATTAAGTCCCTAGACTTAATGAAAATTTAAAATTGAGTTGCAAATTAAAACATGGATCAAAATTGACCCTTTTATTTTAAAAACTAAAAATTTATTTTTCCATTTAGGGAATAATTTTTTAGGAAATTATGTCGAAATAAATTCCCAGGAAAGATTGGAGGGGTTACAAGCAGTCCTGCTTAAGTTCCAATCTCTTAGACAGAATTTATTTCAACATACTATACCTAAAAATATACCCTAAATCATTTATTCAAAAATAAAAACGAGAAATTAAGAATTCGATAAAATGAACGTGATTTTATCCCGTTCAGTTTTATCTCCCCAATAATGTTTCAGGCGCTGAGCATTAACTCAGAAATTATCTCCCTTACCTTGGAGTTCAACAACTCCATATGGATAGACTTGATGAATTGTAAATGCACCAGACCAACGTGATTTTAACTTACCTAGAAAGAACCTTAATGTAATGCCGTGTACCCGAGACCGTCGCTGGAGTCAAATACGAGGTGTTAACGGACTTAATTCATTACTTATACAGCACAAACAATTTATTTTTAAAACTTCCAGACAAGCTAGCAATCTACATTATAGTCACTTAAAAATTCATATCTCGAGTTTCGAACCTTGAAATTAAGATCCGTAAATTTTCTTTGAAACTAGAATCATATATCTATTTACTATTTTTTTTCTAGAATTTTTGGTCAAGCCAATTAGTACATTTTATTAGTTAAAGTCTCCCCTGTTTCTGGGTTCGACTACTCTGACCCCTGTGTATTACAAATCAGATATCTACTTGTACAGAGTTTCAATGACTATGCCGTTTATTTTTTATAAAACTAGACTCAATAATAAATCTGTACATATAAAGAATGACTTCTAATTATTTTTTTACAATTTATGGTGACTTCTTAAATTTAGAACAGAGGATCCAGAAATCACTCTGGCCCTATTTTACAAAAATTCAAATATCTCATAAAATATAATCCATATACGTGTTTGTTTAATCCATATGAAAATAGACTCATTAAGCTTAGATTCCTTAACTTATTCATCATTTAAGTCAATTTCTACTATTTTTAATGATTTTTCAAATTCACATCATTGCTACAACAATATTCTGTTTTATAACAAATTTCACTTTACTATAGATTTCCATGGACTAAATAGCATTTTAAATAGACATGGCATCAAATATGATTTAGATTGGCCATTCCAACGGCTAATCATTCACAAACCCTTTTCTTACCAAACCATAACCATGTCATAAAATCATTTACACAAAGTGAGTATTTTGCCATACATGTCACATTCAAAATACACAAGCCATTTTACCAATTTAGGCCTTCGGATAGTGTGAACGAGTCTTCGACCTATCCTGATTCTCAAGCCGGCTTGTCAACAACTACAATGAATGAAAAGGAGGGGGTAAGCATAAATGCTTAGTAAGTTCACATGCAAATAGCAAATAACATAATCATGCAATTCCACATAAAACATCATTTGCATAAACAACATCAAGACATTCGTGTTTCATTTGCATTTAATATCTTTCTACGATTTCATCATACCAAGTTCTCAACCCGAGGATTTAAGCACATACCTGTCAAATTTTCTCATTCACCACACTTACCAATATATCACCTTCGTTTTAGGCATTCTTCTCATTCACTTAAGATTCACCCGTTGAACACATCGGAATATAATTCGAATACGCGGATTTCATGAACGTAAGTGCCATACCCGCAGCTAGACAAACTCAATAGCCTGCGGAACTTATGTATTCAAGCTACCATGTAACCCACCCATAAGTGAACTCGGACTCAACTCAACGAGCTCGGGCGTTCGCATCCATAAGTGAACTCGGACTCAACTCAACAGTTCGGATGCCTAGTTACATCTCACGAACTCGGACTCAACTCGACGAGTTCGAAACTCAAGTATCCTAGTGACATGTCACTTGTATTCTAATCTATTCCTAAGGTTCAAATGGGCTTTTTCCTTGATCTCACATCTTTTCCGTCTTCCACGAAATATCAGAACCGATACTCGGTGATAGTTCATACTCATCAAGTAATTCACATAATTACATATTATTCAACATTAACCATAAAACATAACAATTCATGATAATAATAAGCATCATATCATATAAACAACATTAAATTGCTCAAAATGACAATTATGTTACTACATTTACACATGAACTTACCTCGATACAAAATATTAGCAATCGAGCCTATTCTTCGTAAACTTTGTTTTTCCTTCGATCGTGACTTGAATCTCGTTTCCATTGATCTATAATGCCAAATTAATCTTATTTAATACATACATTCATCAAAATAGTTCTTAATACAAACTTTGGAAAAATTAAATTTTTGCCCCTAAACTTTTGCATAATTACACTTTTGCCCCTAGGCTCGGGAATTAAACTTCATCCCTTATTCTTATGTTTTATGACATGATGATCATTTATCCCTTCTATAGCAACATCAAATTCACACCCTAACATGCACTTATGGCTGTTAGGTATTTTTACCAATTAAGCCCTTTTACTCGTTTTCACTTAAAACCGAGTAGTACAAGTTGTCTAACATAATTTAAAACCTCATATTCTATCATAAAACACCAAAATACACAAATTTCACCTATGGGTATTTTTCCAAATATGAACCCTAGGTTGAATTATTGCTAGCATAAGCTTAATCGAGCTATCGGGATTCTAAAAACGTAAAAAACATTAAAAACGGGGCTTGGAATCACTTACTATGGAGCTTGGAAGCTTGAAACAAACCCTAGCTGTGGAGAACCCTTGAAATTTCAGCCTAATGAAGAAGATGGACAAAAATTGGCTTTTAATTTTGTTTTTAATTCATTTTAATAACTAAATGACCAAAATGCCTTTCCTACTGAACTTTCAAAAAAATTCCATCCATGTCCAATTTTTGTCCATAGACTTAGAAATTGGTCAAATTTCTATTTAAGACCTCTTCATTAATATTCCAAAGCAATTTCATACTAAAAACTCCTAGAATGCAAGTTTTGCAAATTATTCGATTTAGTCCCTAATTTCAATTTAAGCACTTTAGGCATAGGATTTCATCAAGAAATTTTCACACAATCATGCAATCATATCTTAAATATCAAAATAATTATAAAATAGTTATTTCTATCTTGGATTTATGGTCACGAAACCACTATTCAGTTTAGGCCCTAATTCGGGATATTACACTTAATCTAGAATTGAACAACAAGACTTGCTGACCTGCTTCAAATTCTCGAACTCGAATGTGTTTGTCATGCCATTTCTTCAGTCTTTCTTTAAGTAATTTGGCATTTTCATATGAGAACATTCGAAACTCTTCTAACTCATTAAGTTGGAACCTCTGTTTCTCTTTCGCGAGCTTAGGATCCAAATTATGCTGTTGAAGAGCCCAGTAAGCTTTGTGCTCTAACTCCAAGGGTAGATGACATGCTTTCCCAAAGACCAACCTGTAAGGTGACATCCCTAAAGGTGTCTTGTATGCTATTCTGTAAGCCCATAAAGCATCATCTAGCCTTTTGGACCAATCTCGTCGGTTCGGGCAAACTACCTTCTCGTGGATAGTAAGCTGTTGCAACCTTGTGTTTCACTCCGTACTTGTCTAATAACCATTTTAACCACTTGTTCACAAAGTGGGACCCTTCATCACTAATGATAGCTCTTGGGGTTCCAAACCTTGTGAACACGTGTTTCTGCAAGAACTTCATTACAACCTTCGCATAGTTTATCAGATAAGCTTCATCCTCGACCCACTTAGACACATAGTCTACTGCTACCAACATATACTTGTGACCAAAAGACGAAGGGAAAGGACCAAGAAAGTCAATACCCCATACATCAAACAATTCTACCTTAATGATGTTTGTTCGAGGCATCTCATTTCTGTTGGTGACATTTCCGACCCTTTGACATTGGTCACAGCTCTTTACGTACGTATATGCATCCTTGAATAGTGTTGGCCAAAAGAATCCAGTTTGCAATACTTTGGCCACCGTACGAGTACCTCCGCAGTGTCCCCACTCGGAGTTGAGTGATAATGGTATAAAATCTTTTGTACTTTATCTTCTGACACGCATCTCCTAATCATCTGATCTGCACACTTTTTAAACAAATATGGCTCTTCCCAGAAATAGTACTTCACATTGTGAAGAAACTTTCTCCTTTGTTGATACGTCTTATCAATTGCCATTAATCCACAAGCTAAATAGTTAGCAATATCAGCAAACCAAGGGGTATTATGGACATGACTTACCTTCAGTATGTGTTCATCTGGAAATGTTTCCTGAATTGGTAAAATAAGAGAATTCCTTTCTTGCGGCTCCAATCTGGACAAGTGATCTGCTACTTGGTTTTCTACTTCCTTTCGATCTTGAATTTCTAGATCGAACTCTTAAAGTAGGAGCACCCACCGAATCAGTCTCGACTTAGCATCTTTCTTGGCAAGTAAGTACTTAATTGCCGAGTGCTCCGTATAGACAGTCACTTTGGTACCTACAAGATAAGATCGAAATTTGTCAAAAGCAAATACAATAGCAAGTAACTTTTTTTCTGTTACCGTATAGTTCAGTTGAGCTCTTGTAAGATTCCATCTTGCATAGTAGATGGGATGAAAAACTTTGCTCCTTCACTGGCCCATGACAGCTCCTTTTGTGAAGTCGCTTGCATCACACATCAATTCAAATGGCAAATCCCCGTCTAGTGTAACGATTATGGGTGTCGTAACTAATTGACTCTTCAAATCCTTGAAAGCTCTTCAGCATTCATCATCAAACTTGAACGCCGTTCCCTTCTCCAATAATTTGCATAAGGGTTTAGCAATTTTGGAGAAGTTTTTGGTAAATCTTTGATAGAAACCAGCGTGGCCCAAAAAGATCTTAATACCCTTTACAGATGCTGGCGGTGGAAGCTTCTCAATAACATCTACCTTTACTTTATATACCTCGATCCCATATCTCGTTATCCGATGCCCTAGAACAATTCCTTCTCGTACCATGAAATGGCAGTTCTCCAAGTTAAGTACGAGGTTTGTTTCTTTGCATCACCTTAGTACCTTAGCTAGATTGGCTAACCAATCATCGTAAGTATCTCTGAATACTGAAAAGTCATCCATAAAAACTTCCAAGTACTTCTCAACCATTTCAGTAAAAATAGACATCATACATCTTTGAAATGTAGCAGGTGCATTACATAAAGCAAATGGCAAGCGTCTAAATGAAAATGTACCGTACGAGCAGGTCAACACCATCTTGTGTTGATCTTTCGATGCTACTGTAATCTGATTATACCCTGAGTATCCATCGAGAAAACAGTAATAGTCTCACCCCACGAGTCTATCCAACATTCGGTCCAAGAACGGCAAAGGAAAGTGATCTTTCCTAGTCGCCTTATTCAGCTTCCAATAATCGATGTAAATCCTCCATCCCATAACTGTTCTAGTTGGTATCAACTCATTATTCTCGTTCTCTACCACTGTGATACCTCCTTTCTTTAGCACACACTGGACTGGACTTACCCACGAACTTTCTGAGATGGGATAAATGGTACCCATATCTACCCACTTGATAATCTCCTTTTTGACCACGTCCTTCATGATGGGGTTCAGTCTTCGTTGTCTATCAATCGTCCCTTTTTCGCCATCTTCCAAGATAATCTTGTGCATGCATACAAATGGACTAATACCGCGAATATCGGCTATGGTCTATCCGATAGCCTTCTTGAATTGTTTCAAGACTAAGATAAGTTTCCCTTCTTACAATAGTCAATTCTGCTAAAACAATCACAGGTAGAGTAGAAGCATTACCTAAATAAATGTATTTTAAATGTGAAGGTAATACCTTGAGTTCTAATTTTGGTGGTTCCTTGATTGACGCTTTTGGTTAGGTATACTCCCTCTTCTCTAACTCCAAAGATTCCAAATGGGATTGCGAATTAAATCCCCTTTGATTAGCCTCTAGTAACGCTAAGTACTTATCCTCCTCTTCATCATTTGGAGGGTCTGATGTCAAAATTCTTTCCAGTGGATCCTCAATAGAGTTGAGTTCCTTTTCCACTATTAAATCCTCTAAGTCGGATACTGTAGAACAATCATCAACCGCGTCAGGGAATCGTATAAACTTAAAAACATTAAATATTACCTGATCATCCTAAACACACATCGTAAGCTCGCCCTTCTGCACATCAATAAGGGTCCTTCCGGTTGCTAAGAACGGTCTTCCTAGGATAATTGGTACTTCTTTGTTTGCTTCAAAATCTTGAATCACAAAGTCAGCAAGAAAGATGAATTTATCTACACGTACCAATACATCCTTAATTTTTCCTTCTAGAAGTGCTAAGGATCGATCTGCTAGTTGAAGTGTAACCATAGTAGGTCTAACTTCACCTATCCCCAACTTTCTAAATATTAACATAGGCATCAAGTTTATACTTGCACCCAAGTCACATAGTGCCTTACCACAATATGTTGCTCCAATGTTGCAAGGTACAGTAAAACATCTAGGATCCTTCAGCTTTGGGGGTAGTTTGTCTTGAAGATATGCGATGCATTCCTTCGTTAGAGCTACCGTCTCAAATTCTCCAAGTCTTCGCATCTTGGATGGGATATCTTTCATAAACTTGATGTAGTTCGGCATTTGTTCAAGTGCTTCTACCAACGGGATATTGATATGAAGTTACTTGAGTACATCAAGGAACTTCTTGAATTGAATTTCCTGTTTCTGCTTATGAAGTATTTGAGGGTAGGGTGGTGAAGTTTTCATTACTAGAACTGGTACTGGTTGATTTGTCTTTGGTGGCAATTCTGCATCTAACACAGTTGTTAGTTGATCATAATTAGGTGGTTCTGAGGTTACCTTATCAGGTTTTGCAGGTTCTAGTTTTGGTGAAACTAGAATTTCAACACTCAGTTGAACTTCCTCTGAGTCTTGAGTGTCAGCTGGCTCCTTTTCAGCTTCGATGGTGTTGGGCTCTACTGTCTTTCTGCTCGTCAATGTTAATGCTTTTCAATGTTAATGCTTGGATTCTCCGTATCACTAGGTAAAGCATCTTGTGGTCGATTTCTAAGTTTAGTTGCAAGTTGGCCCATCTGGTTCTCCAAGTTCTTCAATGTAGCTGGTTGACTTTGAATTAGGGCGTCATTCTTCACCATGTAATCCTTCATTAGATTATCTAAGCTATTGGATGATTCAGCTTCAACTAGTTTCTGAACTTGTTGGGAAAAACTAGGCGGCTGGGTCGGTCTAGGTTGGGCGTAGTTGTTACTGGTTCCAGCCCCATGAAATATACAGATTCGGGGTTTGATGGAAATTCTTTGAACAAATGTCCTTCCCCATAATAAACACAGGCTATACTCTCAAATTGGTGAGGTGGTTGGGCTGCAAAACTGTTAGACCCATTAGTGTTAATATTCTTAAGGATTGAGGATATTGAAGATACTTGAGATGCGAGTGAAGTAAGAGCGTCCATTTCATGTATTCCAATGACTCGTCTTCCTGACGCGGCTCAATTGGTTGGCCATTGATAATTGTTACTGCGATCCTCTCGATGATTTCGTAAGCCTCATTGTAGGACTTAAAAAGAAGAGCACCATTAGCGGATGCATCCACTACCATCCTCGTGTGAGCATTGAGACCATTATAAAATGTCTCAAGTTGGATACAATGTGGGATTCTGTGATGAGGGCATTTTCGTAATAATTCTTTGTATCGTTCCCATGCCTCATACAAGGATTCATCATCATTTGTTGGAAGGCAGTGATCTCATCCCTCAACTTAGCGTTCTTGCTTGGCGGGAAATACTTCATGAGGAATCTTTCGACTAACTCTTGCCATGTGGAAATTGAGTTTGATGGCAATGAGTTCAACCAGGCTTGAGCTCTATCCCTTAGTGAGTATGGGAATAGTTTCAATCGTAATGCATCTTCGGGTACTCTGTCTAATTTCAAAGAGTCACTCACCTCCATAAACAATTTTAAATGAAGATGAGGATCTTCGATAGGCATTCCACTGAATTGGCCCACTGTCTGAAGCATCTTGAACATGACTGGCTTCAGCTCGAATTGTTGTGCCTCAATTTTGGGTCTCCTAATACCCGGATTAAGATTATTAAACACTACCACAGCATATTGTCTTAAGGCTCTATCCCTATCATCAGCAATAAGGATAGGATTTTGAGCAAAGTTTGCTTCATTTCCTTGATTCATATTCTCGAAATTCATTCCTCCAGTCCTTCTCTGTTTTGCTTGTCTTCTTTGATTCGAAAGGTTCGTTCTATCTCAGGGTCTACAGGGAGTAAGTCAATAATCTGGTCAATACTCATAAACACTTGTAATAATCACATGAAATTTAAGTAAAAATTTAAACAGGAAAATAAACCAAATTGTAAAACTAACTAATTCACAAATAATGACTTTTTTAAAACAATCCCCGACAACGGCGCCAAAAACTTGGAATGACGGAAAATGTGCAAGTGTACACAATCGCAACAAGTAATAAAGTGACAAGTAAATGTCGAGTTATCATACCCATAGGGACTGTAAAAAGAATTATTTATGAAATTAATTGTAAAACACTTTGGCGACGTAAAAATAATTTGGTTTTAAAAGATGGTCAAAAACTATTTAAAAACTAAATGAATAATTAAAATAAAACAAAGAAGTTCTAATGCACGATTTCAAATAAAATTTAATCAAGATAACATACTTGTGTTGGATTAATTACATTTCTTTAACTTAGAATTATTAAACTTATGTTTATATTGCTATGAATAAATTCACGGCAACTTGGTAATTTGCTAACTACTGCTCATACATACTTATTAAATTAATCAATCTCTTGAACATTTTTCAATGTAAATCCAAGAGGTTAATTAATCTTCACAAGCATATAAAAGATTAAGTGAGGTAACAGGGTATTTCTACCTTGAAACAGTTTAATCACAAAAATCTTGCAAGTTATGCAAGGCATATGTATTGCCGAATACAATGCTAATTTAAACTTTAGCTAAGCATTGTGTCTATTAATTATAATTTCAATACGATTTAATAATTAATTCATTAGTTATTTAACAATTATATTGCAAAAATACCTTAGGCATGATTTTACTTACCCAATCAAGTTACCGAGGCCTATAACAGCATAAACATCATTTTAACAATTCAAGCAGGAAGAATATAATCAACCCAACACAAACTTAATTTAAGCTAAATTGATTAAAATAACCATTTCAACAGCATAAATATTCATAAACATGTTCGTCAAAACAACAAAAAAAATTAAGGAGATAAGGAACAAGAAGCAAATCCGGTGTTTCTCTGTGGCTTGACTATTTGCTCCGTTCTTCGTTCTTCGTTGCCCTCGGCTATCAAGGTAGCTTATGAACACCTAATTTCTGCTCCAAAATGGCTGATGAGAGCCTCTTTCCCTAGATAAGAAATCGGCACTTGAACAAAAAGGGAAATGGGATGGAAAAAAATGGAGAGAAAAATGATAGAGGAGAAGAGAGAATGAGAGAATGTTGTGGTATTGAGGGATGGTTTGAATGATCAGCAAGGGGTGGCTTTTATAGCTGATTCTGGCTGGTAAAAATAGAAAATTCCAGTAGCCAAAGACCCCCCTATGGCCCGCCATCTACTTGAAAAAATTTGAGACTTTCAACTTTGCTAAAAATAGCCTGGGGCAAATCTACAAAGCCACAATTAAAGTTGGGGTTTGAATGCAATTTAGAAGTCTTTCAAGGGCCTTTTTGCAAGCTTATTTAATCAGCTAAAATTTTGATTTGGGTCAGCATATGGACTGTTCTGGGCTGCCCAATTAGTTCGGTTCACTCAATTTGGTTCAACCAGTGCGGTTCAACTGGACCCTTTCTTCATAATTAATTAAAAATAATTTATTTAACCCAAATTAAATGGGGAATAAATTAAAATTAATTAAATTATGAATTAATACACATTTCTGGACAATTATGAATTAATACACATTTCTGGACCGTCTTAGGCTAGAAATTAATGTGCCTCGACACTTCAAATTGCTTCTCAGTTTTGTGCTTTCAGCAGTGTCAGCCGAGCCAATTTTTGTCCTCTACGCGAATCTGTCGAAAATAGTAAAAATTAATCAAAATTAAGTATAAAATTAACTAAAATTCACCATTTTCATATTTTTAACACAATTTAATTATTTTATAATATTTAATTTTTTCGACAAGAATTTAACCGGATTTGTACGAATTTAAGTAAAAATGGGTATGAAAAAGCATATAAATTTTTGTGTTTCCAATAAGCTATATAGCTTAGTAAGTTGGTATGTAAATAATAAGAAATTTATTAACATGCTTTTACCAATTCTCTCAATATGTTCTCAAGATAATACAATCATAATTGCACATAGTTCCACTATTTACTCTTGTTCATCTCAAGCTATAACTTAAGTCACAATCACTAAATTATTTATATCTTGAGCTACAGAACTCCAAATTAAAATCCACTAATTTTCCCTAAAACTAGGCTCACGTATCTTCTGACCATAAAAGTTTCAGAATTTTTGATGTAGCCAATAAGTACAGTTTATTCTTTAAAGTCTCCCATGTTCTGCTGTTTGACAATTTCAACTCTTCCTCACTAAAAATTAATTATCTCATCGTATGCAATTCAGATGATGTTCCCGTTTGTTTCTATTTAAAATAAACTCAATAAGAATTTTAAAAATATAAAATCTAACCAATAATTATTTTGTATAATTTTTAATGATTTCCAAAGTCAGAACAGGGGATTTCAAAATCATTCTAACCCTGTCTCACATAAATCCAAATATATCGTAATATGAATTCTTTTGCTTACATCGTTTCTTTTATGTAAAAATATACTAAATAATCTTTCATTTCATATCTTATTAAACCTCTAATTTGATTTCCACCATTTTTTGTGATTTTTCAAAGTCACACAATTGTTGCTGTCCAAAACTATTTTATTACTAAATTTCACTCTTTCATGTTTTCTTTCAAGTAACTTTCATTGCAACACTTACTCCATATCAATCTTACCAAAGTTCGATCACATATCGAGCACATTGCTCATAAGTTTACACACACGTACCGGCACTTATTCATCACATAGTCATATTCAATTACACCTAGTCATTTCCCGTTGAACACATCAGAATAATAACGGATACACGGTGGCCTTCACATAGCACCACCCTTGTAGCCAAACCTATTTTATTCTCAAAGTGGCCTTCACATAGTACCACACTTGTGTCCAAAGTTATTTTATTCCTAAGGTTCAACCGGAAAATTTCTCACTTAGCACCATGCCATGGACTTATTTCACTTAGATGCCATGGACTTATTTCACTTAGCACATTGCCATGGTCTTATTTCACTTAGATGCCATGGTCTTATTTCACTTAGCACATTGCCATGGACTTTAGAATAACCTGGCATCCTTTCCAAAACTATATTTACTTACTCAACTATTTTCAACTCTGTCTACATTATAAGCATATCCGCTACTGAACTCTTTAATCTTTCACTGGTGAACTCATGCAGCACAAATCTTATGAAATTTCATTTTAAGATATCACATTAGTAAGGGGGTGAGGTCGTAAAGCTTCTAACTTGACTCTCATACATACACATATGGCTTAACATTCATCACCATCATCACAATTATACAATTCACTTCAAGTAATTTAACACACATATTTATGTTACACTAACTTTCCGATTATCTTATTCAAACAAGTGCTCTTATACATGCATTCCACAAATATTGAGTAAGTTTACTTACTGTATTCACTTAATCATACAAGTCAAACACATAACATCATATGAAGGTCAAACAAACATGAATTCTTGTCATAATACAAATTTGCATTTTATATTACTTTCCCATATTTCAAGAATAATTACCCTTAACACTATTTTAATTTCAAGGAATATTCAGATATTATGCTCAAGGTATGTATATTAACAATCTATCATTTCATTTTCAACAATGCCCCTTTTTGGCACATATTCATAATACACACTCTGGAGTCACATACGATATAACAATACTACTAGTCCAGGTTAAAGCTTTTTCATAACATTTATAACATTTTACTCGTTTCATAAAATCAACACAATCAATCGAAATACTACATTCAACCAAAATAATAACATCTTACTCATAATTCTCAACTTATGGATGTTTCATTTTTGTACCTCATCACATGCATGTCATGAACTATTATATATATGCTTTCCAGTTTCAATTTATCACAAACACATTTTCAAATAACCCAATGTCATTTGCATCATTTTCAAAAATGGCTCGGTGGAAAGCACCTCTGTTTCAACAAAATAATTTCATCAGAGTCGGGAGGTATCACACTATCACGGTTCATATTTACCATGTATAACTAGACTCTTACACCTGCTAGGTTAGTCCAAGAACCTACTAAACTATAGCTCTGATACCACTAAATGTAACACCCCTTACCCGTGTTCGACACCGGAATAGAGTATGAGGCATTACCGGACATAAACATATGCAATCATATAAAACCGGGTCATGAATTTCTGTTCAAATTTAAAACTTTTCACATTTCATCTTAAAGTCCCTAATATGGGCCTACGAAGCCCAAATCATGCTTTGGAAACGGTTCGGGACCAAACCAGGAACTTTAGAAAACTTTGAAAATTTTCGTGAAAAACAGGGGCACACTCCCGTGTGATATTAGGACACAGTCGTGTGGCTCGCATGGCATTTCCCTAGCCTGTGCACTAATCTGACTTGCTATTGCGTACAGATTTAGGTCACACATAGATATCACCACTCATTCATCCACATATGTAAGCATACACATCCTTGAAATGCATCATCATGGACTTATAATATAGCAAATAGACCAACATCAAATGGCTTTACACAACAATGAACTTTCAAATAGCATAGGCCAACATTTTAGGCCAAAAAAATTATGACACATACAAAAATAACCAAGTCCCCTATACATGCCATGACCTTAAGTATAAGAATCATCAATGCCCAGTTTGTAAGTTTGATAGTGTGATAGGTTCTCCGTCGACTTCCAACCCGAGCTAACCTGAGGACATTATAAACACAGAAAATAAAAGAAGTAAGCTATATAGCTTAGTAAGTTAGTATGTAAATAATAAGAAATTTATTAACATGTTTTTACCAATTCTCACAATATGTTCTCAAGATAATGCAATCATAATTGCACATAGTTCCACTATTTACTCTTGTTCATCTCAAGCTATCTACCCAAGTCACAGTCACTAAATTATTTATATCTTGAGCTATGGAAGTCCAAATTAATATCTGCTAATTTTCCCTAAAACTAGGCTCACATATATTCTTACCATAAAATTTTTAGAATTTTTAGTGTAGCCAATAAGTACAGTTTATTCTTTAAAGTCTCCCCTATTCTGTTGTTTGACAGTTTCAACCCTTCCTCACTAAAAATTAATTATCTCATTGTATGGGATTCGGATGATGTTCCCATTTGTCTCTATTGAAAATAGACTCAATCAGAATTTTAAAAATATAAACTCTAACCAATAATTATTTTTATACAATTTTTAATGATTTTCTAAATTTAGAATAGGGGATTTCAAAATCATTCTGACCCTGTCTCACAAAAATTCAATTATCTCGTAATATGAAATTCTTTTGCTTACACCGTTTCTTTTATGTGAAAATATACTCAATAATATTTACTTTCATATATTATTAAACCTATAATTTGATTTCCACCATTTTTGGTTATTTTCCAAATTCACACAACAGCTGCTGCCCAAAACTATTTTATTACTAAATTTTACTCTTTCATGTTTTCTTTGTAGAACTTTCATTGTAACACTTACTCCATATCAATCTTACCAATGTTCAATCACATATCGAGCACATTTCTCATAAGTTTACACACACGTACCTGCACTTATTCATCACATGGTCATATTCAATTACACATAGTCATTTCCCGTTGAACACATCGAAATAATAACGGATACACGGTGGCCTTCACATAGTACCACCCTTGTAGCCAAACCTATTTTATTCTCAAAGTGGCCTTCACATAGTACCACACTTGTGTCCAAAGTTATTTTATTCCTAAGGTTCAACCGGGAAATTTCTCACTTAGCACCATGCCATGGACTTATTTCACTTAGATGCCATGGACTTATTTCACTTAGCACATTGCCATGGACTTATTTCACTTTGCACATTGCCATGGACTTATTTCACTTAGATGCCATGGTCTTATTTCACTTAGCACAATTCCATATCCTAGATATGGTCTTACATATGAATCACTTATTTCACTTAGCACATTGCCATGGTCAAACCATGGTCTTTTACCGTCAATTCATATTACACTACGCAACGATCATGATCGATCCAGCGTTTTTACTCAATCCAAACGTTTACTTTAATTTTCACAATTTAATCAAATATATAATAATATTGCATAATTAACACAAATCAATAACGTTTATAACATACGAACTTACCTCGACCTAAAATGGCGAAAAGGACCAAATCGTCCAATATTCGTTTTTCCCCTATTCTAAGTCTGAACTTCGTTTTTCTTGATTTATAATATCACATTCAACTTATTAAATTATTATACTATTCAAATCAGTCCAAAAATCATATTATGGAAAAATTACATGTCTGCCCTAAAGTCTCACATATTTACAAATTTGCCCCTAGTCTCGTAAAATGAAGTGTATCCATTTTTCTTAATACCCAAGCCTAGTCGATTCATATTCCCTCTTATAGCAGCCCATATTTTTTACTAAATCACATTTTCTACACATATTTTACAACTTTTACAAATAGGTCCTTTTATGAAATTTCATAAAATATCACTTAATAAAAGTTATTTATCACCCTCCAAACTTTCATACTCTTCCACAAAACATCAAAACACATGTATGTCATCCATGGGTAAATTTTTAAACACAAACCCTAGCTCAAAATAATGGTAGAAATAGCTAAATCGAGTTACGAGGATCTCAAAAATGTAAAAATCATTAAAAACTGGGCTAGAACGGACTTACAATCGAGCTTGGAAGCTTGAAAAACCCTAATCATGGTTTACCCTTCTGAAATTCGGCCATGGTGTTGAATATGGATAAAAATTGGATTTTAATTTTGTTTTTAATTCATTTTAATTACTAAATAACCAAAATGCCCCTAACTTAAAAATATTCTATTTCACCTATTTATGTCCATTTTTGTCAAACAAATTAACCAATGGTCTAAGTACCATTTAAGGACCTCCAATTTAAAATTTCATAATAATTGGACACCTCTAACATGTAGAACTCAACTTTTGCACTTTTTACAATTTAGTCCTTTTGACTAGATTGAGTGCCCAAAAGTTCAAATTTTCGAACGAAATTTTCAAAAAATCATTTTGTAAAACCGTAGACCATAAAAATATAATAAAAATAAATTTTTCCTTATCAAATTTGTGATCCCGAAACCACTGTTCCGACTAGGCCCAAAATCGGGCTGTTACAAATAAGGTTCAATCGGCCTTCATTAAATGCATCACCTTAATAACTAGAATCATTGCCGCACCAACACTACCATCAACTTATTCTCGCAGTAGTCGACACCTCCTCCCCTAAAGGGTTCCGTTGACAGCATAACCAATTTAAACCTGTGACTGCATAACCACTGCCAACTAAGAGCCCTATTTTTACTTGAAACCATGACTACATAACTATCAATTGGGAAATAAAATCTACAGGTGATGGTGTACTCCCCAAATAGAAAATGAAATTTCCCAATGCTTGAGCTCCACCGAATCACTGTTAAATAAAACATACCTTCAAGCTATCAAAATTTTTAACTAAAACACAAACAAACAAAAACAATTCTCCTCTCCCCGTTTTCTCAACACTTAACACTATGTTTTGTTGGATATAATCCCATAACTATTACTTATTTATCCAATAGGCCCAGGTTATTACTTTGTTTGGTTGGGGGAGTTAGTAAATCGACCCGTAATGGAAATAGAAGCTATTACGGGGTGGCCTGTAATAGCCATTCCATGACATCGGCTAAAAATAGGGGTTCCATTCCGAATGGAATGAAAATGAAATCAGGGCTGCACCAAAATATCCCCTTTTCAACTCATTCACTCGCTTGCTTTCCCCAAATTGAAACATGCCTTTGAAATTGGCGACTTGCAAAGGCTCCGTTCGTTCGCTTCCAGTTCATCCTAATTGAAAGGTAAGTTATATTAGAATTTTATAGTATTCATTCCCCATTTTCATCTCTCTTCAAAAGATTTTGCTTTTTTTGGAGAACTTTTTATTTCCCTGAATTTGGCTTAATCCGGGTATGATCTTTTTTCCCTAGATTAAAAAAGAAATGTGAAAATTTAAAGAATAATTTTTTTCTAGACTTCCTTTTTCCTTCAACTGTTACTTTGCCAACATTTTTTTCCCCAAATGAACCAAAATATTTGTAGAAAAAGATTTGTTTTATCATATCTTTTTCTTTTTGTTTCCCCCCAAGTTTTCATTAATCCGAAAATGTTATTTTTTCCTAGATTTAAAAAAACAAAGATTTCTAGAAAATGATTTGATTTGTTTCAAGATTTATTTTTTGTTCCCCACTGAATTTTCCTTCTATGTTTTTGAATTCGAAAATTTAAATTTGGTTTTGGTTTGTTGTTTCCTTTCCCCCAATGGTTGCTTTTTTTTTGTATGACTTTTTAATCTGTAAAAAAAATTCACAACTGGTTTATTGTTTATTCTAGAATTACATTAATTTTTCATTTTTATTTTATTTTGCAAGTAAGCAATCTGGAAGTTTACGATTTTTGTTGGTTGTTTCTCATAAAAACTTGTCTTTCGAATGTAAATTGAGAAATTGGATTTGGGTATTTGTAATTTTATTTTGATTTGGTTAAAATTTTCTTTTGTTCAATATATTGGTTTCATCATTTGGTTGTAATTTATATTTAGCATAATTTTAAATGATTATTTTGATTTAGCGTAAGTTAATTTCCAAAATTTTCACATGCTAATCAAATGACTATAATTTATATTTAATAGAAGTTTGATATGGTTAAGATGGTTGTAAATATAATGAGATAATGGATTGTTTGACATGAATTTAAAATTTAGCAAAAGGTATTGGTTTGGTTGTTTGGCTATAATTTGCATATCTATAATTGTTTTAACTGATTGAATAGGTGCCAATTTGTTTTATGTGCAGTTGTTGCCAATGTTATAAAGTGGAACTGAGTTGATTGCCAAATATGCCATGTTGTTTTGTGTTCAATTGTCTGCAATTGGTCTATAAAACTAGCTTAATTACATCTGCAAATTGGTGCACATTGAATGAAAATGGAAATGAACTGAAGATGCTAAATTTAATATGATCATCATTACATGTTGGGAAATGAAAATGAAAATGCAGTTGGAACCTATATAACTTGATTTCCAAATATTTTAACATGCATATTCCAAAAGTAAAAAAACGAACTAATTGTCATCAATTGAAACTTTTTTTACTAATTAAAAATTTCAGAATTATTGAAGTTCGACTAACTTTATTTTGCTTACTATTTTTATATTTATAACTTCAAAATGTTTTCTTAATGTTTCAATTTTCTTTATTTATAATAAAAATATAATACATCAATTATACTGCAGTAATAGTGCGTTTGCCTTTAATAGTACAAAGTAATAGGAAAAAAAAAGAAAAGTCTTGCATTACAAGTATGGTTGCAAATATGCACAGTTGTGAGTTGGTTTTTAGTTGTGTTGGGTGTCGTCTCTAGCCTACATACTTATATACCAAGGATTAGATCATATATTGTAACAGCCCGATTTTGGGGATAGTCAGAACAGTGGTTTTGAGACCACAAAACTAACATGGAAAAATTTATTTTTATTACATTTTTATGGTCTACAGTTTCACAGAATGATTTTATGAAAATTTCGTTCGAAAATTTTGACGTTTGGGCACTCAATTTAATAAAAAGGACTAAATTATAAAAAGTGTAAAAGTTGAGTTCTTCATGCTAGAGATATCCAACTACTATGAGATTTTAAATTGAAGGTCCTTAGATAGTAATTAGACCATTTTACTTTAAGTTGGAAAAAAATAGACATGGGATAAGAGAATTTTTGTGTTTTTAGAAAAGGGCATTTTGGTCATTTTGTTAATAAAAGAATAAAAAGGGAAAATAAAGCCAAAATTGTGTCCATCTTCTTCTACCTTGACCGAAATTCTCAGGGCACCATAGCTAGGGCTTTCTTCAGCTTTCATGCTTGATTGTAAGTACATCTTAGCCCTGTTTTTAATGCTCTTTACGTTTTTGAAGTCGTTATTACTCGATCTTTTTATTTCTACCATTATTTTGAAGTAGGGTTCATGTTTAAAAATTTACCCATGTGTAACATGCATGTATTTTGATGTTTTATGGAAGATATTGTATGTTTAAGGTGTGATAAACAACTTTTACTAAGTGATTTTTAGTGAAAATGCATAAAAAGGACTTATTTGTAAAAGTTGTAAAAATGAGTAGTAGAAATGTGATTTGATGAAAAATGTGGATTGTTATAAGCATGATTTAGGTTTGGTTAGGCTTGGGTAACAAAGAAAATGGATACATTTTATTTTACAAGCCTAAGGACTAATTTGTAAAAATATGAAAAGTTAAGCGCAAAATTGTAATTTTTTCGTAATGTGATTTTTGGATAGCATTGTGTAATGTGCTAATTAAATAAGTTAAATTTTCTATTATAGATCAAGAAAAACGAAGTTCGGACCTTGATCGGGAGAAGAACAACGTTATTGATGTTTAGGTCCATTTCTTACTATTTTGTACTGAGGCAAGTTTGTGTGTAAATAATGCAATGTTGTATTATGTATTTAATGTTTAATATTGCATAAATTGTATGATTGTTTCTATGGAAGAATTCAATGAAGTTTCGACGATGAGAAAATCCCGGTTGAACTTTAGGAATAGTTTAGGATACAAGTGACATGTCACTAGGAAACCATGTGTTATGTGATCTATGTGAATCTGGGTGTTGCTCATGTACGTCCTACCAGTGGCTGGGTAGTCCGGCATGTATTACAGATACCTGATAGCTTGTATGAGCAGGCCCGTGATTAGCTCGTGTATGAGCCCTATGTGTTATGAGATTTGTGGTAGCATTGGCTACATATGTAGCACTTATGTGCAAGACTTTCCGTGTATCCGATAGTATTCCAAGAGTTCAACAGGTAATCCAAAAAGTATGTCAAAGATGACAAAGTAAGTGACTATGTTACAAGTTGGTACAGGTATGTATGTAAAACTCATGAGTATAGACTTTAGTATGAGATAAACTCTTGGTAAGAATGCTAATGAGTAAGTTATGCCTAAGATACACGATGATATTTATGTTAATTTATGTTGAGAAGTTATATGATTAATGTATGATTTATGTTGTTTATTATTTACATGCAAACTTGCTAAGCTTTAAAGCTTACACCCTTTTTCTTTGCATTCCTTATAGTGTCACCAAGCTAGCTCGGGGATCGAGGAATGTCAGAGCTCGATTCACACTATCAAACGACTATTTTAGGTACACTTGGTTTCAATATTTTGAGTATGGCATGTATAGGGACTTGGTCATTTTGTTACGTGTCATATTGGTTTAGCCAAATGTGTTGGCATTGTAATAGTTAATGATTCATTTTGTATATGGTCATTGGAAGTTGGCTAATATTAATTTTATTGGTCCTTGGTATATTATGTGATGAAGCTTATCATGAAAATGAAATCGGCATGAATGGAAAAGAAAGTATGTGATGTTTATGCATAATAGATGTTAGCATGTGCAAATGTTGTATTGATATCTTGTTTGTGGTTGATTTGGATGTATGTCTATGCTTGGATTGGTGCTGCCTGTTGTTGTGTAGATTCGTGCAAATAAGGGTGGAAAAATGGCTTGGTAAATAGCCTTATTTTTGTCCACACGTACAGAGACACGGTCATGTGTCTCAGTCGTATGAAGGACACGGCCTAGGGACATGGGTGTGTGAAGTCTACACCTATTTTATGAAAAATTTCAAAAATTATATTCGCCACACGGCCTAGTACACGGGCGTGTGACTTGGCTGTGTGACTCCATTTGGTGCATGACATCATAAACAGAGAGTTACACGGGTGTGTATGACCACAAGGCCATCCACACGGGTGTGTCCCAAGCTACACGGGCGTGTGACCCTGTTTTGATGAAAAATTTTCTAGGTGTTATAGAATTTTCTAAAGTTCTCGATTTAGTCCTAAACCACCTCCAATGTATGATTTGGGCATCGTAGGCTCGTTTTAGGGACGATAGGAATGTATGTGAAAAGTTTTAAATTTGGATGGAAATTTACATCTTGGTTTTGTATGATTGTTTGTGTATAAGTCTGATAATGCCTCGTACCCTATTCTTGTAACACTCCTATCCCGTATCCGTCGCCGGAATAGGTAAAGGGGCATTACCGGACTTGAAGCTCATATCCGAACAATAAAAATTTGAATATATATATTTTTTATAAAGAACGTTCCTTTAGGTAAATACTAAAGACAGTCATGGATACAATTTAACTGCTATAAGTACACATTCAAAAGATGCCATGTTCGCATGGCTTATATACATTAACCAAAATATTCTTCGGCCACTGGTCTATTCTTTACATGCCATAAAATAATTCAAAACATAACAGTAACAAGCAGTGGATAGTGATAGTGTGACTAGTTGCTGACGATCCCCGAGCCTGTAGCTTCCAAATGAGATCTATAAAACAGAGGAAACAAAGTAAACGGAGTAAGCATTACAATGCTTAGTAAGTTTTAAGCAGTGTCAACAGATAACAATCAAATTATAACATAGTTGTTCGTATTTTTTTTATTTCACTCTTCCTTCGGGCATACCATCCCTTTACCGAATATGCCCATCTCATCATATATAATAGGCAGATAAATTCTCACTTGATAGCGATCTCTTATAAACATGGGTACATTACATATTTTCACCTAACTTTCCACATTGACCAAAACGCACAATACTCATAGAACAGTCTTATTGCTTTACTCACATATGCATCACATAACGACCTTGTGATTTGGTCCAAATCAAGCTTAAATATAATCTCAAAATACATACCTGACCAGCTTAACGCATTGAACGTATTTATTACCAATTGTTACTGTGAAGTCGTATAACCTTATGATTTACTCGAATCTTCAGCGAAACCTTTAGCTCGAATAGTCTCCACACGTAGTCATCGGGTCTTACCCGGACATAATCTCCACACATGTCATCAGGTCTTACCCGGAATATATTTCCAAGTTTCATGTACATTTAATCACATGTTACAACATTCACATCGACTGTTATATTTGTAATCCATTTGCCTCATCAAATATCTAATAATACACACCTTTCACATTTGGTCATTCGGCCACAATATACACACATCTCCTACATATTTCACACTAGCCATTCGGCTTTACCACATATACATATCTCATACATATTTCACACTAGCCATTCGGCTTTACCACATATACATATCTCATTCATATTTCACACTAGCCATTCGGCTTTACCACATATACATATCTTATATATATTTCACACTGGCCATTCGGCTTTACCACATATACAGATCTCATATATATTTCACATTGGCCATTCGGCTTTACCACATATAAATATCTCATACATATTTCACACTAGCCATTCGGCTTTACCACATATACATATCTCATTCATATTTCACACTAGCCATTCGGCTTTACCACATATACATATCTCATTCATATTTCACACTAGCCATTCGGCTTTACCACATATACATATCTCATACATATTTCACACTAGCCATTCGGCTTTACCATATATACATATCTCATATATATTTCACATTAGCCATTCGGCTTTACCACATATACATATCTCATATATATTTCACATTAGCCATTCGGCTTTACCACATATACATATCTCATTCATATTTCACACTAGCCATTTGGCTTTACCACATATACATATCTTATATATATTTCACACTAGCCATTCGGCTTTACCACATATACATATCTCATATATATTTCACATTAGCCATTCGGCTTTACCACATATACATATCTCATTCATATTTCACACTAGCCATTCGGCTTTACCACATATACATATCTCATATATATTTCACATTAGCCATTCGGCTTTACCACATATACATATCTCATACATATTTCACATTAGCCATTCGGCTTTACCACATATACATATCTCATATATATTTCACACTAGCCATTCGGCTTTACCACATATACATATCTCATATATATTTCACATTAGCCATTCGGCTTTACCACATATACATATCTCATTCATATTTCACACTAGCCATTCGGCTTTACCACATATACATATCTCATATATATTTCACATTAGCCATTCGGCTTTACCACATATACATATCTCATACATATTTCACATTAGCCATTCGGCTTTACCACATATACATATCTCATATATATTTCACACTAGCCATTCGGCTTTACCACATATACATATCTTAAATATATTTCACACTAGCCATTCGGCTTTACCACATATACATATCTCATATATATTTCACACTAGCCATTCGGCTTTACCACATATACATATCTCATATATATTTCACATTAGCCATTCAGCTTTACCACATATACATATCTCATACATATTTCACACTAGCCATTCGGCTTTACCACATATACATATCTCATTCATATTTCACACTAGCCATTCGGCTTTACCACATATACATATCTCATATATATTTCACATTAGCCATTCGGCTTTACCACATATACATATCTCATATATATTTCACATTAGCCATTCGGCTTTACCACATATACATATCTCATATATATTTCACATTAGCCATTCGGCTTTACCACACACATATATATTTATCTTGTACATCAATTTCAGCAATAGCTTATAAGCAACTCAAATAGTTTCATCAATGTTTGCAACAAATTCACATATTCACTACAAGCTGTTTTCCTGAGCAATAGTCACTAAATTTTTTTTATAACTGGAGTTACAAAACTCAAAATCAATTGCCGTTAATTTTCCCTGAATATAGACTCATATATCTTCCACCCATAAAATTTTCAGAATTTTAGGTTTGGCCAATCAATACCAGATTTTCTTAAAGTTTCCCCTGTTTCACTGTTTGACTAATCTGACCACTCTTCACTACGAATTAAATTTCTCATTGTACAGAATTCAAAATATGTTCGATTTGATTTCATTTGAAACTAGACTCATTAATGAGTCTAAGCATATAAATTTTATCTTATAACAGTTTTTGTACAAATTATAATGATTTTCTAAAAATAGAACAGGGGATTTCGGAGTCATTCTGACACTGTCTCACACAACTTTAAATATCTCTTTATAGGAAATTTCTTCGCTTACGCGGTCTCTTTTATAAGAAACTAGACTAATTAATCTTTGATTACATATTTCATTCAGCCTATAATTCCACACCAACAATTTATAGTGATTTTCTAAAATCACGTTACTGCCGCTGTCTTAAGCAAATTATTACAATTTGCTCTTAAATTTCCAAGTCCAAACACTTATGAACTTACCATTTGAGTTTAAGACATATCATGGACACATCATATCTTATTAAATCCACTCATTATGATTGAATTTACTCAACGTTTAATCACTTAAAACTTACCTCGGAAGTTGTCGAACGATTTCAATGGCTATTCGATCACTTTTTCCTTTCCCTTATCCAACTTTGATCCTCTAAGCTCTTGAGCTTCCTCTTGCTATCCACCTTGGCCGAATTCTTCCCTAAAGATTTTTCTTCCTTCTCTTTCTCTAGTCACGGCAATGGGGGAGTAAGGGTGAGACAACTTTGGTTTCTCCTCCCACTCACCTCATGTTTTATCATTCTTAATTCACTATTTTATTTTCTAAACTAATAATGCTAATAGAAAATTCATATTATCATCAATGACCCATCCATGGCCGGCCACTACTCATTATAATTGGAAATTTGACATGCAAACCCATCATTCTTATAACATGCATTAATTGATCCTTATAGATTAACCTGTCACATTTTAAAAGTGTCACACATAAATCCTATTAGCTGAATTCACATGCAATCGACTAAATCGAAGCTTAAAACTTTCACACATTCATATTCACACATTTTAGACAATAAATATCATATTCAAATACTTCGGTGATTCGGTTTAACGGTCCAGAAACCGCTTTCCGACTAGGGTCAATTTAGGGCTGTCACAACTCTCTCCCACTTAAGAAATTTTTGTCCCCGAAAATTTCTACCGATGCCTAGTTTAGGATAACGTCCTCTTATTGAATTATATCCATATAAATATTAGCTCACTGATAGCAATTGTAATTCATTACTGATTTCGCATCGATCTATAAAATCATTTTCTTATCTTAAAACAAATACATAAACATTTCTACAAGTATGCACATATATCTCATTTTCTTGATTTCATAAGCAATAATCACTTAATTTTAATTCACAAATGCATTACAAACACATATTTAGCACATATTAACATGTATAATTCACATCATCAACCCACATATTTGTAACCCACATTTTCATTCATGTATAAGCTGTAACTTGACCGAAAGTACACATATACTCAAACATCCCAATAAATATCCTTTATAACTCCATCATATCTCACTATTCAACTTAACCTATTTCCAACAGAAAATCAACTTCCACATACCTGAACATTGAATTCATTTAGCACATTCAATCATCGTTAACGATACCCGTATACAATCGATTTGGCATAAAGCCTCATATATTATACCGGCATGGGATTTATTTTAGCACATAACCCATATATCCAAAATTATCAGCATTCATCAAAAATTCTTACAGACTTTTAAATGTCGAACTTAATCGAAATAATTTCTTGAACATGATTAACAAAAATAGGGGTCATTTAGCAATAGCACATATGACTTCATATACCAGGCATTCCATAAACTAAATCTGTAACACATTTATAACATGAATTCATTTCTTAACAACATATCCACCATCTTAAATCAATGCCTTCGTTCCGTACGAGGTCTTACATGAATCTTGTTTTACTCACTTAATGTCTACTGACCGATCTCGCACACATAGTGCTCAGTTGAAGAACTCGCACTCCCAGTGCCTCTAATCATTTGCACATATAGTGCCCCTATTCATTTATTGTTACACATTGAAATGACTTAACCAAGTCTCCAAACATCATGTATGTACACTTTTAAACATATCCTTTCATTTAAATTTGAATTCGTATAGTAATGAACACTTAAACTTTGCTCAAATTACCGGCACGAAGCCTACTAGGCACGGAGGCCCGAATGCACATCACCAGCATGATTGCTCTTTAGGACCTAGCCCGGATATAACATCAGCACGAATGCTCTTCAGGACTTAGCCCGGATATAACACCAACACGAATGCTCTTCGGGACTTAGCTCGGATATATCACCAGCACGAATGCTCTTCAGGACTTAGCCCGGATATAACACCAACACGAATGCTCTTCAGGACTTAGCCCGTATATATCACCAGCACGAATGCACTTCGGAACTTAGCCCGGATATAACACCAGCACGAATGCTCTTCGGGACTTAGCCCGGATATATCACCAGCACGAATGCTCTTCGGGACTTAGCCCGGATATATCACCAGCACGAATGCTCTTCGGGACTTAGCCCGGATATAACACCAGCACGAATGCTCTTCGGGACTTAGCCCGGCTATATAACTCTCAATTCTCTTGTACATATACATATATAACAATACACATTAGTATATCATTTACATTACTTGAATACAAACACAACATGCTTATCGACCATTCAACTTTCAGTTCCATAGCCACATACAAAGATCACATTTATAGTCGTAACACTCTTTCAAAATTGCATCACTTCTACCCTTATAATTCAATCCAAATCAAAATTCAAATACGAGTACATGATACGTACCTGATCAACTTAATGATTTAAGCATATCCAAGTGAAGTTATATCGAAAATTCTCATAGTCAGAAGCTTGCTACAGCTCGATCGGGATCAAAATTCATTACAATACAACAAAAACATTTTAATAGTCCAAAATCATCACACTATCACTTTATCACTTTATGGCATGTATAAATAGACTCACGCGTGATACGTTAGTCCTAGAATCAATTAAATCGTAGCTCTAATACCAATAAAATGTAACACCCCTATCCCGTATCCGTCGCCGAAATAGGTAAAGGGGCATTACCGGACTTGAAGCTCATATCCGAACAGTAAATGAATATATATATATTTTTATAAAGAACGTTCCTTTAGGTAAATACTAAAGACAGTCAGGGATGCAATTTAACTACTATAAGTACACATTCAAAAGATGCCATGTTCGCATGGCTTATATACATTAACCAAAATATTCTTCGGCCACTGGTCTATTCTTTACATGCCATAAAATAATTCAAAACATAACAGTAACAAGCAGTGGATAGTGATAGTGTGACTAGTTGCTGACGATCCCCGAGCCTGTAGCTTCCAAATGAGATCTATAAAACAGAGGAAACAAAGTAAACGGAGTAAGCATTACAATGCTTAGTAAGTTTTAAGCAGTGTCAACAGATAACAATCAAATTATAACATAGTTGTTCGTATTTTTTTTATTTCACTCTTCCTTCGGGCATACCATCCCTTTACCGAATCTGCCCATCTCATCATATATAATAGGCAGATAAATTCTCACTTGATAGTGATCTCTTATAAACATGGGTACATTACATATTTTCACCTAACTTTCCACATTGACCAAAACGCACAATACTCATAGAACAGTCTTATTGCTTTACTCACATATGCAACACATAACGACCTTGTGATTTAGTCCAAATCAAGCTTAAATATAATCTCAAAATACATACCTGACCAGCTTAACGCATTGAATGTATTTATTACCAATTGTTACTGTGAAGTCGTATAACCTTATGCTTTACTCGAATCTTCAGCGAAACCTTTAGCTCGAATAGTCTCCACACGTAGTCATCGGGTCTTACCCGGAATATATTTCCAAGTTTCATGTACATTTAATCACATGTTACAATATTCACATCGACTGTTATATTTGTAATCCATTTGCCTCATCAAATATCTAATAATACACACCTTTCACATTTGGTCATTCGGCCACAATATACACACATCTCCTACATATTTCACACTAGCCATTCGGCTTTACCACATATACATATCTCATACATAATTCACACTAGCCATTCGGCTTTACCATATATACATATCTCATTCATATTTCACACTAGCCATTCGGCTTTACCACATATACATATCTTATATATATTTCACACTAGCCATTTGGCTTTACCACATATACATATCTCATATATATTTCACATTGGCCATTCGGCTTTACCACACATACATATCTCATACATATTTCACACTAGCCATTCGGCTTTACCACATATACATATCTCATTCATATTTCACACTAGCCATTCGGCTTTACCACATATACATATCTCATTCATATTTCACACTAACCATTCGACTTTACCACATATACATATCTCATACATATTTCACATTAGCCATTCGGCTTTACCACATATACATATCTCATATATATTTCACACTAGCCATTCGGCTTTACCACATATACATATCTCATATATATTTCACACTAGCCATTCGGCTTTACCACATATACATATCTCATATATATTTCACACTAGCCATTCGGCTTTACCACATATACATATCTCATACATATTTCACACTAGCCATTCGGCTTTACCACATATACATCTCTTATATATATTTCACACTAGCCATTCGGCTTTACCACATATACATATCTCATATATATTTCACACAAGTCATTCGGCTTTACCACATATACATATCTTATATATATTTCACACTAGCCATTCGGCTTTACCACATATACATATCTCATATATATTTCACATTGGCCATTCGGCTTTACCACACATACATATCTCATACATATTTCACACTAGCCATTCGGCTTTACCACATATACATATCTCATACATATTTCACATTAGCCATTCGGCTTTACCACATATACATATCTCATACATATTTCACACTAGCCATTCGGCTTTACCACATATACATATCTCATACATATTTCACACTAGCCATTCGGCTTTACCACATATACATATCTCATTCATATTTCACACTAGCCATTCGGCTTTACCACATATACATATCTCATACATATTTCACATTAGCCATTCGGCTTTACCACATATACATATCTCATACATATTTCACACTAGCCATTCGGCTTTACCACATATACATATCTCATTCATATTTCACACTAGCCATTCGGCTTTACCACATATACATATCTCATACATATTTCACATTAGCCATTCGGCTTTACCACATATACATATCTCATACATATTTCACACTAGCCATTCGGCTTTACCACATATACATATCTCATATATATTTCACACTAGCCATTCGGCTTTACCACATATACATATCTCATATATATTTCACAGTAGCCATTCAGCTTTACCACATATACATATCTCATATATATTTCACACTAGCCATTCGGCTTTACCACACATACATATCTCATATATATTTCACATTGGCCATTTAGCTTTACCACACATACATATCTCATACATATTTCACATTGGCCATTCGGCTTTACCACACATACATATCTCATACATATTTCACACTAGCCATTCGGCTTTACCACATATACATATCTCATACATATTTCACACTAGCCATTCGGCTTTACCACATATACATATCTCATACATATTTCACATTAGCCATTCGGCTTTACCACATATACATATCTCATTCACATTTCACACTAACCATTCGGCTTTACCGCATATACATATCTCATATATATTTCACACTAACCATTCGGCTTTACCGCATATACATATCTCATATATATTTCACAGTAGTCATTCGGCTTTACCGCATATACATATCTCATATATATTTCACACTAGTCATTCGGCTTTACCACATATACATATCTCATACATATTTCACACTAGCCATTCGGCTTTACCACATATACATATCTCATACATATTTCACATTAGCCATTCGGCTTTACCACATATACATATCTCATACATATTTCACATTAGCCATTCGGCTTTACCACATATACATATCTCATACATATTTCACATTAGCCATTCGGCTTTACCACATATACATATCTCATATATATTTCACACTAGCCATTCGGCTTTACCACATATACATATATCATATATATTTCACACTAGCCATTCGGCTTTACCACATATACATATCTCATTCATATTTCACACTAGCCATTCGGCTTTACCACATATACATATCTCATTCATATTTCACATTAGCCATTCGGCTTTATCAAATATACATATCTCATATATATTTCACATTAGCCATTCGGCTTTACCACATATACATATCTCATATATATTTCACATTAGCCATTCGGCTTTACCACATGTAACACCCCGTACCCGAGACTGTTGCCGGAGTCAGACACGAAGTGTGAACGAACTTAACTCATTTATTTTCACAGTCCAAAAATTTTCCAGACCAGCTAGCTAACTGCATCACAGTCGCTTTAAAAATCATATCTCGAGTTCCAAAGCTTGAAAACTGATTCCATAAATTTTCCCTGAAACTAGACTCATATATCCATCTACAAATTTTTTTCTAGAATTTTTGGTCGGGCCAATTAGTACAGTTTATTAGTTAAAGTCTCCCCTGTTTTGGGGTTCGACTGCTCTGACCTTCATGCATTACGACTTATATATCTCCCTGTACAAGGCTTAAATAGTTATGCCGTTTGTTTCTAATGATACTAGACTCAAAAAGGAATCTATACATATATGGCATGACTTCTGATTATCTCTGGTTAATTTATAATGAATTTCCAACTTCAGGTCAGGGGATCTAGAAATTGCTCTGGCCCTGTTCCACAAAAACTTAAATATCTCTTAAAATCCGACTGTTTCGTTTCTTCCATATGAAAGTAGATTCATCAAGGTTCGATTACATTATTTATTCACTATTTAACTCCATTCCTACTATTTTTAGTGATTTTTCAAATTCACACCACTACTGCTGTCAGCATCTGCCTTTATGGTAGACTTTACCTATTACATAGTTTCCATGATTTAACTAACCCTTTAGCATATATAGCACAAAATATGATTGTGATTAACCATTCCAATGGCCAATCATTGCCAAGCATATCCACACCTCTCAATAACCATATACATACAAGATGATTATAACATTATCCTCAAAATATATATATAAGGCATTTTCGCATGGCTATCCAAATTTATACAATACCAAAAGGTACATGACCAACATCAAAAGGGGTAGTCCTATACATGCCATTTCAAAGTTCAACCAAAAATGTACCAAAAAGGGGCTTTGATAGTGTGGACGACTTCGACTTCGACAATCCCGAGTCCGATAGCTGACGAACAAAAATCTATAAAACAGAGATTCAAAGAAACGGAGTAAGCATTAAATGCTTAGTAAGTTTTGAGCCATGAAATTAGACACAACTAAAGTGTAGCATTCATATGGCTAAACGGATAATTTCATATGCACAAATTCTCAATATCATACTTACTTCACATTACCAACCCTTATATTCATACACAAAAGATCAACTTAGCCAAAGGCCGGTAGCTCATTTATCGACTGAGCGAATACTATTTGTAAGGGATCAACTAATTCAATGCATATACGAAACATACCTCATCGCTGGGATTTTACGAGCGTATTAATTGAAACTATTACAGCAAGGTCGCTCATTCCCAAGCCAAGTACCTTCGGGATTTAACCGGATATAGCTACTCACTCGAATGCCTTCGGGACATAGCCCGGATATAGTAACTCGCACCAATGCCTTCGGGACTTAGCCCGGATATAGTAACTCGCACAAATGCCTTCGGGACTTAGCCCGGATATAGTAACTCACACAAATGCCTTCGGGACTTAGCCCGAAACTAGTCACTAGCGCAAATGCCTTCGGGACTTAGCCCGGTTATCATCCAAATATTCATGCACATATCAATAAATCATGACACATCTATATTTCATTTTCATAATTAGAGTTCAAACACAAGTCACGTATTAAGCAATCCCATTTTCGGCTCACTAGCCACATACAAACAGCATGGTTTAGTTTACTTTATGACACGATCTCTATGCACATACGGCTACCCGTCATACGTATAGACTAATTAACTCAACATATAATTCAAGTAGAATCATCATATCACCGTATATTTTTTATGCTCATACGTCATGACTTAATCAAATCGTAAACTAAGTCTCGTTACTCGAAAACTTACCTCGGATGTTGTCGAACGATTTCGACAGCTATTCGATCACTTTTTCCTTCCCTTTATCAGATTTAGTTCCCCTTTGCTCTTGAGCTTAATTTAACAAATAAATTGATTTAATCATTTGAACATCAAAAAGAGAAACTCAAGGTACTTAACCCATATATATATACATTAGACATTAAAGTCACATACGTATGAAATCATGAATCAACTCAACATATTAACCCACACTCTCTTTTAGCCAATTGTCTAAGCCAAGATTAAGCTACCAATATGCTTACTTATAACCAAATACATGCAACACCAATCTATGTGTTCATTCATGTGGTCGAGTATACATATTCCAATATGATATCATTTCCATTTCGTTTAACACTTAACTTTTACCACATATCAAATAACCCATTTCTTTACTCATGTGGCCGATTATATTCGGTCATGCATACTCACATAAAATCAATTTGGAGACTCTATCAACCCAACATACATTCGGCAATAGTCTATAGTTCTCTCTCTCGGCCACTCATTTCACACTTAACAAAGCTTCCATTCGAAATCATTAGTGAGTATAAATTAACTTAAGCTACCTTTAAACCTTTATTTATCACCTCATGCCAAACCAAAGACCACATTCGGCACTTTCATCCACCATTCTACCAAGCATGTAATATTCAACCACAACCAACTCACAATCGGCCCTAGTTCATAACAAGGAAGCCGAATTCTTTTTATGGTTCAAACACTCATCTATCATCATTCACCTAACTTTAACATGAAACAAAAAAACTCACCATTATTAGCTACCATAGTTGAAAACCTTACTCAATCCAAAAATCAAAATTTCATCATGGGTTACAAAAAAAATAACTTGATATCTCACTCAAGATCAACTAAAATTTCAAGAACTAATATGAACACCTTACCTTAATATTGACCTAAGATGACCGATGGCTTCACTCCCTTCTTCCTCCTTTCAATTCGGCCAAGAAGAACCAAGGAACACAACTTGTTTTCATCACCGAATGCTCTTGTTCCTTTTTTTCTCTAGATTCGGCTAGGAAGAAACATGAATGATGATCTCTTTTTTTTTCTTTTATTATCCTTAGTATTTCTTTCATTATTTCCTTTCTTTTACATAAAATAATGACCACTTCATGGAAATTTACCACATATTCTAATATATGCTCCATCATGGCCGGCCACTATGTATAAAAAAAGGAGTATTTGACATGCAAAGCCATTATTTTCACTACATGCTTTAATAGGTCCTTATAAATTAACCTATCACATTTCAAAAGTGTCACACATAAGTCCTATTAACTAAGTTCACATGCAATCGACTAAATCGAAGCTTAAAACTTTCACACATTCATATTCACATATTCTAGACAATAATTATCACATTCAGATACTTCGGTGACTCGGCTTAGAGGGGCATTACCGGACTTGAAGCTCATATCCGAACAGTAAATGAATATATATATATTTTATAAAGAACGTTCCTTTAGGTAAATACTAAAGACAGTCAGGGATGCAATTTAACTACTATAAGTACATATTCAAAAGATGCCATGTTCGCATGGCTTATATACATTAACCAAAATATTCTTCGGCCACTGGTCTATTCTTTACATGCCATAAAATAATTCAAAACATAACAGTAACAAGCAGTGGATAGTGATAGTGTGACTAGTTGCTGACGATCCCCGAGCCTGTAGCTTCCAAATGAGATCTCTAAAATAGAGGAAACAAAGTAAATGGAGTAAGCATTACAATGCTTAGTAAGTTTTAAGCAGTGTCAACAGATAACAATCAAATTATAACATAGTTGTTCGTATTTTTTTATTTCACTCTTCCTTCGGGCATACCATCCTTTTACCGAATATGCCCATCTTATCATATATAATAGGCAGATAAATCCTCACTTGATAGCGATCTCTAATAAACATGGGTACATTACATATTTTCACCTAACTTTCCACATTGACCAAAACGCACAATACTCAGAGAACAGTCTTATTGCTTTACTCACATATGCATCACATAACGACCTTGTGATTTAGTCCAAATCAAGCTTAAATATAATCTCAAAATACATACCTGACCAGCTTAACGCATTGAACGTATTTATTACCAATTATTACTGTGAAGTCGTATAACCTTATGCTTTACTCGAATCTTCAGTGAAACCTTTAGCTCGAATAGTCTCCACACGTAGTCATCGGGTCTTACCCGGACGTAATCTCCACACGTAGTCATCGGGTCTTACCCGGAATATATTTCCAAGTTTCATGTACATTCAATCACATGTTACAACATTCACATCGACTGTTATATTTGTAATCCATTTGCCTCATCAAATATCTAATAATACACACCTTTCACATTTGGTCATTCGGCCACAATATACACACATCTCCTACATATTTCACACTAGCCATTCAGCTTTACCACATATACATATCTCATACATATTTCACACTAGCCATTCGGCTTTACCACATATACATATCTCATTCATATTTCACACTAGCCATTTGGCTTTACCACATATACATATCTTATATATATTTCACACTAGCCATTCGGCTTTACCACATATACATATCTCATATATATTTCACATTGGCCATTCGGCTTTACCACATATACATATCTCATACATATTTCACACTAGCCATTCGGCTTTACCACATACACATATCTCATACATATTTCACACTAGCCATTCGGCTTTACCACATATACAATCTCATTCATACCATTCGGCTTTACCACATATACATATCTCATACATATTTCACATTAGCCATTCGGCGTTACCACGTATACATATCTCATATATATTTCACATTAGCCATTCGGCTTTACCACATATACATATCTCATATATATTTCACATTAGCCATTCGGCTTTACCACATATACATATCTCAGTCATATTTCAAACTAGCCATTCGGCTTTACCACATATACATATCTTATATATATTTCACACTTGCCATTCGGCTTTACCACATATACATATCTCATATATATTTCACATTAGCCATTCGGCTTTACCACATATACGAATGGATTTACCACATATACATATCTCATACATATTTCACACTAGCCATTCGGCTTTACCACCTATACATATCTCATTCATATTTCACACTAGCTATTCGGCTTTACCACATATACATATCTCATACATATTTAACATTAGCCATTCGGCTTTACCACATATACATATCTCATATATATTTCACATTAGCCATTCGGCTTTACCACATATACATATCTCATATATATTTCACATTAGCCATTCGGCTTTACCACATATACATATCTCATTCATATTTCACACTTGCCATTCGGCTTTACCACATATACATATCTTATTTATATTTCACACTAGCCATTCGGCTTTACCACATATACATATCTCATATATATTTCACATTAGCCATTCGGCTTTACCACATATACATATCTCATACATATTTCACACTAGCCATTCGGCTTTACCACATATACATATCTCATTCATATTTCACACTAGCCATTCGACTTTACCACATATACATATCTCATTCATATTTCATATTAGCCATTCGTCTTTATCACATATACATATCTCATATATATTTCACATTAGCCATTCGGCTTTACCACATATACATATCTCATATGTATTTCACATTAGTCATTCGGCTTTACCACATATACATATCTCATATATATTTCACACATTAGCCATTCGGCTTTACCACACACATATATATTTATCTTGTACATCAATTTCAGCAATAGCTTATAAGCAACTCAAATAGTTTCATAAATGTTTACAACAAATTCACATATTCACTACAAGCTGTTTTCCTGAGCAATAGTCACTAAATTTTTTTTATAACTAGAGCTACAAAACTCAAAATCAATTGCCGTTAATTTTACCTGAATATAGTCTCATATATCTTCCACCCATAAAATTTTCAGAATTTTAGGTTTGGACAATCAATACCAGATTTTTCTTAAAGTTTCCCTTGTTTCACTGTTTGACTAATCTGACCACTCTTCACTACGAATTAAATTTCTCATTGTACAGAATTCAAAATATGTTCTATTTGATTTCATTTGAAACTAGACTCATTAACGAGTCTAAGCATATAAATTTTATCTTATAGCCATTTTTGTACAAATTATAATGATTTTCTAAAAACAAAATAGGGGATTTCGGAGTCATTCTGACACTGTCTCACACAACTTTAAATATCTCTTTATAGGAAATTTCTTTACTTACGCGGTCTCTTTTATAAGAAACTAGACTAATTAATCTTTGATTACATATTTCATTCAGTCTATAATTCCACACCAACAATTTATAGTGATTTTCTAAAATCACGTTACTGCCGCTGTCTTAAGCAAATTATTACAATTTGCTCTTAAATTTCCAAGTCCAAACACTTATGAACTTACCATTTGAGTTTAAGACATATCATGGCCACATCATATCTTATTAAATCAACTCATTATGATTGAATTTACTCAATGTTTAATCACTTAAAACTTACCTCGGAAGTTGTCGAACGATTTCAACGGCTATTCGATCACTTTTTCCTTTCCCTTATCCAACTTTGATCCTCTAAGCTCTTGAGCTTCCTCTTGCTATCCACCTTGGCTGAATTCTTCCCTAAAGATTTTTGTTCCTCCTCTTTCTCTAGTCACGGCAATGGGGGAGTAAAGGTGAGACAACTTTGGTTTCTCCTCCCACTCACCTCATGTTTTATCATTCTTAATTCACTATTTTATTTTCTAAACTAATAATGCTAATACAAAATTCATATTATCATCAATGACCCATCCATGGCCGGCCACTACTCATTATAATTGGAAATTTGACATGCAAACCCATCATTCTTATAACATGCATTAATTGATCCTTATAGATTAACCTGTCACATTTTAAAAGTGTCACACATAAATCCTATTAGCTGAATTCACATGCAATCGACTAAATCGAAGCTTAAAACTTTCACACATTCATATTCACACATTTTAGACAATAAATATCATATTCAAATACTTCGATGATTCGGTTTAGCGGTCCCGAAATTGCTGTCCGACTAGGGTTAATTTAGGGCTGTCACAATTCTGGCATTGGATACTGGTACAGGGTGTTACATTTAGTGGTATCAGGGTTACGGTTTAGTCGCTTCTCGAACTAACTTAGCATGTGTACGAGTCTAGCTATACATGCCATATATAAATTGTGATAGTGTGATGACTTCTGACAAATTTAAACTGTGTTTTCATATAGTAATGGATCCAGATCGAGCTGTGGTAGATGATGTTGAAAGTAATACGCCGGCTCTCGCCCAAGGGATAGTGCCAGTTGAGAGTAGACCTGTAGCTGTGAGTCAGGAAGGAGAGGCTCGGGAAGCCTTCTTTCCGATGATGAACGAGTGGTTCTCAAGGTTCGTTTGAACAAACCTGGCCACTCAACAACAACATGTTCCACCCCCTCCTAATCCTCAACCTGTCCCTATAGTGCCTCAAGGTATTGACTTTATGAGATTGAATAGAACCCCAGTTGATAAGATCAGAAAGCAAGGGGTCAAAAAATTTAGAGCAAATACCGATGATGATCTCGAAAAAATAGAATTTTGGCTCGAGAATTCTATTAGAGTATTTGATGAGTTATCTTGTACGCCCAATGAATGCTTGAAATATGCTATATCTTTACTAAGGGGCACGGCGTATCACTGGTGGAAGACACTAGTCTCTGTGGTTCAGGAAAGAGAGGGTTACTTGGGAATTCTTACAGGAGGAGTTCCGAAAGAAGTATATCAGTGAGCAATTCATCGATCAGAAGCGTAAAGAATTTTTTGAGCTGAAACAGGGTCGCATGCCAGTCGCTGAATATGAAAGAGAGTTTGTTTAGCCCAGAAAGTATGCTAAAGAGTGTCTTTCCTCTGAAGCTATTATGTGTAAAAGGTTTGAAGACGAGCTTGATGAAAACATCAGATTGTTAGTGGGTATTCTTAAGCTGAAAGAATTTGTTGTGCTTATTGAGTAGGCTTGTAGAGTAGGGGAACTGACCAAAGAAAAGAGAAATGCCAAGTTTGAGGCTAGAGATGCAAGAAAGAGACCGATGGGTAAGTCGTTCCAATCTCAGTTTAAGAAATCTAGGGAGATGAATTCTCATTCTCATGCTTTAGTTGGGTTCTCAAATAGAAACCATGGGAATCAGTATTCAGGTTATGAAGCTCAGACTACTTCTATTGTGAGTGTTGGTAATCGACCCAATAGATCTGGATGCCAATATTGTGGAAGATGCCACCCCGACAAGTGTCGAATGAATGACCGAGCTTGTTTCAAATGTGGTTCCTAAGATCACTTCATTAAAGATTCCCCTGAGATGATTGAAAAAGAAAAGTTTCAGAGTACAAGGCCGAGTAATACTACTTCTAGAAGAAGACCCCTGAGAAATATCGAGAATGGAGCCAGCAGTAAAAATGTGACGAAAGATTTAGCTACAAGATCCGAAGCTCGAGCACCTACTAGGGCTTATGCCATTCGTGCTCGTGAGACGCATATTCTCCCTATGTTATCACCGGTACATTTTCTCTTTATGATACTACAGTTATTGCTTTGATTGACCCAGGATCTACCCATTCATATGTATGCATGAATTTTGTAATTAGTAAGAATATGCCTGTTGAGTCTACGGAATTTATGATTAAGGTGTCCAACCCTTTAAGCAATCATGTATTAGTTGATAAAGTATGCAAGAAATGTCTTTTGATGATTAGAGGTCACTATTTTTCGATTGACTTGATGTTGTTGCCATTTGAAGAATTTGATGTTATATTGGGTAAGGATTGGTTGACTATGCATGATGCTATAGTAAATTGTAGACAGTAAGTCATTGAATTGAAATGTGAAAATGGTGAAATTCTTTAAGTTGAATCAGATGAGTCAGATAGAATGCCAATTGTTATTTCTTTGATTTCTGATTACAAGTGCATAAGAAAAGGTTGTGAAGCCTATCTTGCTTATGTGTTGAATACAAAAGAATCTGAATTGAAAATTGAATCAGTGCCAGTAGTGTGTGAATATTCAGATGTGTTTCCAGAAGAATTGTCAGGTTTGCCTCCAATTAGAAAAGTTGAGTTTAGTATTGGTTTGGTCCTTGGGACTACCCCGATATCGATAGCTCCGTATAGGATGGCTCTGACTGAATTGAAAGAATTGAAAGCTCAGCTGCAAGAATTGATAGATAAGGGTTTTGTGAAACTGACTTATTCTCCCTGGGGTGTACCTGTATTATTTGTAAAGAAGAAAGACCGATCTATGAGACTTTGCATCGATTATTGATAGCTTAATAAAGTGACTATAAAGAACAAGTATCCCTTGCCGAGAATTGATGGCTTGTTTGATAGCTAAAAGGGGTAACAGTGTTTTCAAAGATAGATTTGAGATCTGGATACTACCAGTTGTGAGATAAAGAGTCGGATGTGCCGAAGACTGCCTTTAGAATAAGGTATTGGCATTATGAATTTCTTGTTATGCCTTTCGGACTAACAGATGCTCATACAATTTTTATGAACCTAATGAACTGAATTTTTCAACCATATGTAGATAAGTTTTTGGTTGTTTTGATTGACGACATACTGATTTATTCTCGAGATGAGACAGACCACACAGAGCACTTGAGAACTGTTTTACAGAACTTGAGAGAAAAATAGTTCTATGCTAAGTTTAGTAAAAGTGAATTTTGGCTTCGAGAGGTCGAATTTTTGGGACACATTGTTTTAGGTAATGGTATCCGAGTTTATCTGAGCAAGATTTCTGCTATTGTTGAGCGGAAACCACCAAACAATGTATCTGAGTTTAGAAGCTTTTCGGGATTAGTCGGTTATTACAGACGATTTGTTAAAGGGTTTTCTATGATCGCTACTCCTATGATGAGATTGCTGCTAAAGGATGTTAAGTTCGAGTGGTCTGAAAAATGTCAGTAAAGTTTTGAGAAGTTGAAGGCATTATTGATTGAGGCACCAGTTTTAGTACAACTTGAATCAGGGAAAGAGTTAGTAATTTATAGTGATGCATTATTGAATGGATTAGGATGTGTGTTGATGTAAGAGGGCAAAGTGATAGCTTATGCCTCGAGACAGCTGAAACCTCATGAAAAGGACTACCAACGCATGATTTAGAGTTGGCTTTGAGTAGGAAATCTTTGTTTGTTTTGAGAGCCATGAATACACAGTTGACTTTATCTGGTAATGGTTTGATTCTAGCCGAGTTGAAAGCTAGACCGATGTTTCTTCAACAGATTGGCAAAGCTCAAAAGTGTGATAGTGAGTTGCAAGCCAAGAGAATTCAGTGTGAATCGGGCGATGACTCAGAATTTCAAATTGACTCCGATGATTGTTTGAGATTCCAAGGTAGGATATGTGTTCCTAAAGATATAGAGTTGATTCAGAAGGTTCTTAATGAAGCACATAGTAGTTGTTTGTCTATTCATTCAGGCAGTACAAAAATGAATTATGATTTGAAGAAAATTTATTAGTGGTCAAGCATGAAACGAGATATCTCGGAGTTTGTTTCGAAATGCTTGATTTGTCAGCAAGTAAAAGCCAAACACCAAGTACCTTCGGGTTTACTTCAACCTGTGATGGTTCCCAAGTGGAAATGGGACTGAATTACCATGGATTTTGTGACAGGTTTACCTTTGACTCTGAAAAAGAAGATACCGTTTGGGTTGTCGTGGACAGATTGATGAAATCGGCTCATTTTATACCTGTACGTACTGATTACTCATTTGATAAGCTTACTGATTTGTACATTGCTAAAATTGTTAGACTTCATGGAGTACCTATTTCTATTATATTGGATAGAGATCCAAGGTTCACTTCACGATCTGGGGAAAATTTGCAAGAAGCTTTGGGTATGAAATTGAATTTTAGTACAACTTTCCATCCGTAAACCGACGGTCAATCCGAGAGAGTGATTCAGATTTTAAAAGATATGCTCTGATGTTTGTTCTAGACTTCCAAGGTAGCTGGGAAAAATATCTACCATTGGTTGAATTTGCCTACAACAACAGTTTTCAGTTGAGCATAAAAATGGCGCCTTATGAGGCATTGTATAACTGAAAAAGCCGAACTCCATTGTACTGGACAGAGCTCAGAGAGAATCAGATTCACTGAGTTGACTTGGTTAAAGAAACCAAAGAAAAATTTAGGGTGATTCGTGATTGTTTGAAAGTTACTTCAGACAGACAAAAGTCGTACGCGGATTTGAAAAGAAAAGAGATTGAATTTCAGATTGTAATAAGGTATTTTTGAAAGTATCTCCATGGAAGAAAATTCTAAGATTTGGCTATAAAGGCAAGTTAAGTCCGCGATTTATTGGGCCGTATGAGATTACCGAAAGAATAGAACTGGTATCATATCAGTTAGCTTTTCCATCTGAGTTGGAAAGGATCCACAATGTGTTTTATGTGTTTATGTTGTGTTGTTATAGATCAGACCCTTCACATGTGACTTTACCGGTAGAAGTTGAGATTCGTCCAGATATGACTTACGATGAGGAACCGATGAAGATATTAGCCCGGGAAGTAAAATAGCTGAGGAATAAAAGTATGGATCTTGTGAAAGTGTTGTGGCAAAGGCATGGGGTTGAAGAGGATACTTGGGAGCCCAAGGAGGCAATGAGAAACCAGTACCCAAACCTATTTTCCGGTAAAATTTTTTGGGACGAAAATCCCTAAAGGGGGAAGAGTTGTAACAGCCCGATTTTTGGGCTAGTAGGAATAGTGGTTTAGGGACCACAAATTCAACATGGAAAAATTTATTTTTATTACATTTTTATGTTCTACAGTTTCACGAAATGATTTCGTGAAAATTTCGTTCAAAAATTTTAACGTTTGGGTCCATTATCAGATAAAGTCAACTATGTATACACGGCTTAGGAACATGGGCGTGTGTCAGGGCATGTGATGTCTACACCTATTTTATGAAAAATTTCAAAAATTATATTCACCACACTGCCTAGTACACGGGTGTGTGACCTGGCCATGTGACTTCCTTTGGTGCATGATGTCATAAACAAAGAGTTATACGAGTTACAAACACGAGCGTGTATGACCACACGGCCAATCCACACGGGCATGTCCCAAGCCACATGGGCGTGTGACCCTATTTTGATGAAAAATTTTCTAAGTGTTGTAGAATTTTCTAAAGTTCTCAGTTTAGTCCCGAACCACCTCCAATGTATGATTTGGGCCTCGTAGGCTCGTTTTAGGGAAGATAGGAATGTATGTGAAATGTTTCAAATTCTGATGGATATTTACGTCTCAGTTTTGTATGATTGCTTGTGTATAAGTCTAGTAATGCCTCATACCCTATTCCGACATTGGATACAGATAAGGGGTGTTACATATATTTTAGATTTTTATACCTAATGAGATTATATGAAAAGACTTGTACATGCTAGTCATGAGACCTATATTGAACAAATTAGGATGAATAGAGTTGTTTTTTTTTAAAAAAAAAAACTATGTAAGATGTTACAAATTTTAGGAGGATTAAAGTTGTCAAGGAATATGCTTGTTGATGAGTAAGTAGCAATGTTCTTACATATAATTTCTTATCACCTAAAAAATCAAGTTATCAAGCATCACTTTAATATGTCCAGGAAAACTGTTAGTAAATCATTTCATAAGGTTCTAGATGTTGTCATACGCTTACAATATGTTTTATTTAAAAAGATAGAGCCAATTATAGGTAATTCTACAGACCCAAGGTGGAAATGGTTCATGGTATTGAAGTGAGTTCAATATATAGTTTATACATAACTAACTTGATTTAGATTTAAATATAGTATCCTAACCCGGGACTGTAACACCCCTAACCCCTATCCATCGCCAGAACAGGGTCATGGAGCACTACCAGAGTTTACAGATCAATTACAAAAAATTTCATATCATTTACTATTCATATCTGAAATCAATCATATCGTCCCTTAAATGGGTCCTTAAGGCCCAAAATACACGTTAGAAATCAAATCGGGACTAAACCGAAAACTAAGAACATTTTTCGTGAAATTTCAAAATTTTTCTTAGGTGCAGGGGGCACACGTCTGTATGGATCAGACGGCCAAGTGACACGCCTATGTCTTAGGCCATGTGGGCATTCGATGTGACGCACACGGCCGTGTTCTAGCCTGTGTTCAAATTAGGGTAGCTACTAACTTGGGTCACACGGCCAAGTCACACACCAGTGTGCTTGGCCATGTGAGCATACTGACTTGCATTAATTAAGTACAAGGTTCACACGGCCGAGTCACACGCCCGTGTGCTAGGCCTTGTGTCACACACAACTGAGACACACACCCGTGCCTCTACCCGTGTGAAATTTTCTGATCATTTTATTTCTCAATTTTACGGATGCAGGGGACACACAGCCAAACCACATGCCTGTGCGCATGGATGTGTATCACATACGGTTGAGACACATGCCCGTGTGTTTACTCGTGTGGACGAAAATAGGCCATTTTTAGGGCCACTTTTCTCACCCATTTGGTCTTACACCTACAACCACATTTAAGCACATTCACCAACCAATTCAAGACATTTAAACCAAGCCAAAATTAAATTCTTATTCATGATATATCATGACATTGATTCAAATATCCAACTTACTCGATTGAACATATTCTTACTTAAGCATGTTTAAACCTATAATTCAAATCATGCACACTTACATATCAAATATAGTATAATCTCACACATATCCATTAACCATACTATCACTAGCCATTCCAATGGCTTGTTACAATAAAAACATGTCATCATTTGATCTAACTTAGCCTATACATGTCATTATATCAAAAGTAGTTTTTCTAACTATACCAAATTGAGTTGAAGGATAGTGTGATAACACTCCGACTAATTCCCAACCTTTATGAGCTTCCGAGCACTATAAAACAGAGAAACGAAAATCGAGTAAGCATTTAATGCTTAGTAAGTTCTCATAACAGAAAATTAACTTACCACTCATGTTTATTTAAAATAAGCATACAAATAACATGGATCTAAAGCAAATTTTCCATTTGCCTAAACACATATACTCATCAAGCAAGTTAGTCATGAATTCCAAGTACTTCTCAAGTAATAAAGATGAGCTCATCATTTAAACATTTCCATATATTTTTAGGTAGATACAATTATTAATTTATTCAGACTTTAACTTATCTTATATCGGAAACTTTACCCATTGAACCTTATGAAATATTGAAGCATATCGAGTAGTACACATGAAGTGTACGTATCTATAATCCGTCAATTCATTTTCAAAAGTGTTCATGAGAACACTTAAACAGGAAGCACTCTCTCCAGCCATAAAACAGGAAGCTCATGTGAGCCATGCAATGGGAAGCTCATATGGGCTATTTAACGGGAAGCTCATGAGAGTCATGATCGGGAAGCTCGTGCGAGCCAATAACAGGTAGCTCCAAAGAGCAATTAAAGGGAAGCTCCGGATAGCCATATATCGAGAAGTTCAAGCGAGCCATTATCAGGAAGCTCACAAAGAGCTTTTAATCGAGAAGCTCGCGAAAAGCCATGTAACGGGATGCTCATAAGAGCTAAAGTGTGTCCACAACACATGTAGGATCACAACCTATCGGGATGCTCTGAAGAGCTATAACGGGAAGCTCTAGAGGGTCATATATCGAGATGCTCTTTTGAGCTATGGTGTGTCTGCAACATATGCTAGATCACAACCAGCCAAGAAACTTATATCCGTCGAATTTCATTTATTTAATCAGGACTTAATATTTCTCGGGCCTGTCGGTTATATAACTATTTTCATATACATAACAAATTCATAATTCACATACAATATTCAATTCAAATATGAAAATATACATGATTTAGTAATACGAACATACCTCGATACTTGTTCGTATATGAGAATCTATTAATCCGAAACTTTTTCTTTTCCTCGATCTAACTCCTTATTTGGTCTTTCCAGATCTATATAAATGAATTTAATCATCAATTTATTACATTTCACATTCAAATCAACCTAGTTCACATCTTAGGTAAAAGTACCATTTTGCCCATATACTTTTAATTAATTCTAATTTCGTCCCTAAGCTCGGAAAATGAAATTCATGCAATTCAATCCTTATCTCAAGCCTAGCTGAATTTTTCATATAACATTTACAGCTCATGTATTTCACAAAAATTAGAAATTTTCTATGAATTTTACAACTTTACAATTTAGTCCTAAAATTACAATTTCATCAAAATTCACTTTACAAAAGTTGTTTATCTATCAACAACCTTTCATTTTCTACCATAAATTTTAAATTTTCAGTATACCCATCCATGGTAAAATTTTAATACTTTGATACCTTTGCAAATTAATCCCCAAAATATGTAGATTATGTTACTATGATCTCAGAAATATAAACATTACTAAAAATGGGACATGATTACTTACCCATATAAGCTTTCTTGAAATTCTATCTCTTAACTAGGGTTTCTATAGAAAAATCTTGGGGGTGAAGATGAAATAAGATGATATTAGCTTATTTCCATCTCTAATTAATTCAATTTCCAATTTATTCCTTTTCTTTTTCTAATTTTCTATGGATGAATCATCATAAATATCTACTAACTTATTTTAATGGTATAATTACCATATAAGGACCTCAAATTTTGAATTCCATAGCTATTTGATACTTATAGTTACTAGAACTCAAATTTTGCATTTTATGCAATTTGGTCCTTTCCACAATTAAGCATATAATCAGAAAAATTTTTCCTAACGAAATTTTTGTTTGTTATTCCTATCATAATACATACCATGCAATAATATTAAAATAAATTTTCTTTCTGATTTAGATTCGTGGTCTCGAAACCACTATTCTGATTTTACTGAAAACGGGCTGTTATAGGGATTTTTAAACTATTTTTGTAAAATTGCTTAGGTGTTTTAGGAACCCACATCAAGATTAGGGTTCCAAAATTTGATAAACCTAGGTATTAAACACGAAAACGTGACATAGTAACAAATAATAATTTTATTCGAACATATATGAGTATTGATCCTATTGAAGCAGAGTTGGGAGAAGAATTACCTAGTAATGTGATAGAGGACGATGAACTAAATATCGTAAATATTTATCTATTGGATGCGTGGGCTATGTAACACCCCTTACCCGTATCCGACATTGGGATAGGGTTTGAGGCATTACCAGACTTAATATTAAACAAACATACAAAAATCGAGTTATAAAATTTCGTTCAAATTAAATTCGTTCATACATATGCATGTTGTCCCTTATATTGGCCTACGAGGCCCAAAACATACTTCAAGAGTGGTTTGGGACTAAACCGAGAACTTTAGAAAATTTTAGGAGAACTTAGAAGAATTGTCATGGAACAGGGTCACAAGCCCATATGGGTAGGCCATGTGGTCACACACGAACGTGTGGCTTGTGCCACGCCCGTGTCCTCAGCTCGTGTAACTCTCTGTTTATGACGTCATCAATGCAATTAGGGTCACACGACCGAGTCACATGCCCTTGTGCTTAGGCCGTGTCGTGAATTAAATTCTAAAAAATAAATGCAGACTTCACACGGCCTGGGCACACGCCTATGTCCTATGGCCGTGTCCTTCACATGGCTGAGACACATGGCCGTGTCTCTACTCCTGTGTGTACTACTGAGAATTCTGTTTTGCATTTAATAGGGTGCAGGAGACACACGGCCGAATCACAAGCCCATGGGGCACACCGTGTGTGACACACAGTCTAGACACACACCCGTGTGCCTACCCGTGTAGACAACTTTGAGGCTATTTTCCAAGCCTTTTGTCACCCTTAACAACACATGCACACTTATAAATCTCAATGACATCCTACATGACATAAATGAGCACTTCTGTAACATCCCAAAATAGGGCATAGTCGGAATAGTGGTTTCAGGACCACAAATTTGATGTTGAAATATTTGTTTTATGATTATTATGAGGTCTAGAATATGAAAATATGCATGTGCTAAAGTTTCATGAAGAAATTCTATGAGTAAGGTGTCCAATTGGAAAATAAGGACCAAATTGAATAAATTGCAAAACTTGGATCCTATAAGCAATTTGTATGAAATTGCTTTAGATTATTAATTAGAAGGTCTTAAAGAGCAATTTTCCCATTTTCTAAATTTTTGGACAAAAATGGGTATGCATTGAAAATTTGGAAGTTTAGTAAGGAAGGGCATTTTGATCATTTGGCAATAAATGAAATAAAAAGGGAAAATGAAGGCAAAAATTAGCCACTCTTCTCCCTTGTACCAGCCAAATTTCTCAAGCCCTCCATGGCTAGGGTTTTCAACATTTTCAAGCTCAATAGTAAGTGCTCTCTAGCCCCGTTTTTAATGTTCTTTGTATTTATGAAATCCTGGTAGCTTACTCTCTACATTTCTACCCATATTTTGAGTTAGAGTTCATGTATGTAAAGTGACCCATGTGTGACATGTTTATTCTTTGATGATTTATGGAGGAATATGAAAGTTGGATGTGTGTTAAACATTTTCTCCTAGGTGATTTTCATGAAAAATCCCTAAAAAGACCTTTTTGCAAAAGGTACACAATATGTGGTAGAAATGTGAAATAATGGAAAATGTGGGCTTCCATAAGAGGAAAAAACTTTCAGCTAGGCTTGGGTAATGTAGAAATTTTATGCATTTCATCATACAAGCCTAGGGAGTAAATCATAAATAATGTAAAAGGTTAGGGAAAAACGGTTGTTTTGTCAAGGGGTGAAATTTAGACTCGAAAAGACTAATGTGTGGTATTAATGATTCATTTTTATTGTTATACCCCGAGGAGAAAATTCTGGAGGTTGGTTGAGGAAAACGAAAGGTTTTGAAATATTCGAGACGTAAAACCGAAACGGATACCAATTAAGTTCAAATAACTTTAAGCAACTAATAATATTCCTAATTGCATGTGCTGTGAATGTTTGATAATTGGTTATAATGATGGCATGAAAATCCATGAAATGTGTTAATAATAATGATATAATAATAAATGTCCCGGTTGAAGTCAAAAGGGAAATTCGATGGATAAACCATGGCTTACATGATTTGAGATCATGAATGTGTTGCAAAAAAGGATTTAGCCCAGACAGGTAATCCGTTGATCTCAAATATTGAAAGGATCCAGCCAGGACGGGTGTTCCTTAAGTGATCGAGCCTCCCAAAGAATATGTGTGCATTATGGATTTAGCCTGGATGGGTAATCCGATTAAGGTCTGAATTTAGCCTGGACTGGTAAATCAGATCCGAGCTCATTAAGGGTGTTTGTTGCTGTAAGGGATTTAGCCTAGACTGGTAATCCCGACATCACTCTATGAGTTTACATTGCAGGGGATTTAGCCTGGACTGGTAATCCCGCCGTAAGATGTAAGGTTTGCGGGAGCGTGTACTTGAGATGATCGCTCTTATGACTTGACGGTAAATGGATAATCCATCAAGATTTTCGAGAAACTCAACGGGATTAACATGAGATAGAAAAATAAAAATGTTGGATGATGAGCTCATCTAAGACAAATTACAAGGTGCCCTATTATGGAACTAACTTGTATATTGAGTGCATGTGATAGGCAAACTATTTCATGCTTGTTGGTTTTATTGCCTAATATGGATGCATGCTAATTAATCGGTAAGTTTACTTTCCAGTTATTCGGGCTTACTAAGCATGTAAATGCTTACCCCTCTCTTTTCCCTATCTTACAGAGCTCGTGCACTCGCGAAGATTAGGAGATGGTTGGAGAATCAACACACCATCATCTTGTCTAGCTTTGGTATATAGGTACTCTTATTTTGTTCAATGGCATGTATAGGGCTTTTGTTATTTTGTTATATGTGTCATTTTTTAGCCAATATGAAGGCTTATAAAAGTATACATATTCACTTGTATATGGCCATGGGAATCGGCTCATTTTGGTGCAAGTTATTACCTACCAAATTGTGCATGTTATGTTCCAATGTTCTTGTATTGATTAAATATGGTGTGTTACAATTAGTCATATATAATATGACCAGATCACATGAGGTGGTTAGACCACAATTTGGCAATGAGTTAAGATAACGAGCCAAGTTTAATTGAGTTACTATTCATGGGAATACTTAATATAAAGGGGATAACTTAGCATGTATAAAACTCGACGAGATGAGGTTTACATGCAATGAGGTATATTAAGGCCATTTAAGAGTATAATTAAAACATGTTAAGTTTTATTGAAAACTATAAGTGGATATGAATGTTAAAGGGTGACTAAAGGCTTGGAAAATAGCCAATAAGGTCCACACGGGTAGACACACGGGCATGTGTCTAGGCAGTGTGTGACACACAGATAGCCCCATGGGCATGTAGTCCGTCCGTGTGTCCCCTGCACCTAAAATTTTTAAGTCAGAATGCATGGTAGTAAACATATGGGTACAGGCACGACCGTGTGTCTCAATCGTGTGGAGGGCACGGCCTAGCACACGGGCGTGTGACTTGGCCGTGTGTCCCTAAATGCATGCTGACGTCATAAATAGAATGCTCGAGTTTTTGGACACGGGTGACCACAAGGGCATGTCTAGGCCATGTGACGGACACGGGCCAGGGATACGGGTGTGTGCTCAGCCATGTGAAAACCCCTGTAGGTTTGAAATGAGAAATAAATTCAATAAATTCCATACGGGTAGGGCACACGGGCGTATCCCAAATCACACGGGCGTGTGCATTGCCTCCATACAGGCGTGTGAGGCTTAACCTAGAAAATTTTCCAGGAACTTTCCCAAGTTCTTGGTTTAATCCCGGACCATTTTCAAAGTATGTTTAGGGCCTCGTAGGCCCATAATAGGGACACTAAGATGTTGATTGATTGGTTTTAATTTGGAACAAAATTTGATAACACATATTTTTTTTAAAATGTCTGAGCATGTGTCTGGTAATGCCTCGTGTCTGATCCCAGTCTCGGGAATGGGTAAAGGGTGTTACAACTTACACATTCATGCCTTAGTTGCTATTGTGTCATTTACTCACAACTCCATCACCAAACATCTATGGTCACATCCAAAATTCACCCATGCTAAATGAATTTAACTATATCAAGAGTGATCTTAACACATTCATGCATATATGGATAGGATTACATTCCCATAATTAATTAAGCCATATCTCATGGCTATATACAAAATGATTCATCAAATCATTATAAGCCAACACACTTGGCTAAACCAATATGACATATAGCAAAAAGACCAAATCCCTATACATGCCATACTCAAAATACTTAAATTCACTATACCCAAAGATTAGTTTGATAGTGTGAATCGAGCTCTGATGTCCTTCGATCCCTGAGCTAGCTTGGCGACACTATAAGGAAATGGAAAAAGAAATGGAGTAAGCATAAAGCTTAGTAAGTTTGCATGTAAATAATTAACAACATTAACCATGCAATACTATACACATAACACAATAATATTTATCACAATGTCATCAAGTATCATAGATACATTTTAAATCATTACATTTACATAATGTGCAATAAAACTCATGATCATAATTCGTTCATTCACTTCTTCCGAGGTCTCATCGATTCATAATCTCAATGTTTATGAGCTTTGTGTACATACCTGTATTCTTCCAACATGATTATACCTTGTCATCTCTTTGGCATAATTGTTGGATTACCTGTTGAACCACTTGGAATACTAAAAGATACTCAGGAACTCTCATATACATGGTAGGATGCCAATTCCATATCTCAAATATGGTCTTACATGGGATCACATATCGATGCCAATGTCATGTCCCAGACATGGTCTTACATGGGATCGTAGGTCAATGCCAATGCCATGTCCCAGACATAGTCTTACATGGGATTACATGTCGATGCCGATAGCCCAGCTATGGTCTTACACGAAATTGCATATCGATGCCAAAGCCATGTCCCAAACATGGTCTTACATGGGATCGTACATAACCCTAATGTCATGACATTTGTACCCTAACTATTCCTAAGGTTCAACTGAGATTCTGAGGTATCGAACTCATCGAATCATCATCGAGTCATCATTAATTAAATCCATAAATACAATTATACAATTCATGCAATATTAAAGCATTAAATACATAATAATGTAACTTTGCATTATTTACACACAAACTTACCTTGGTACCCAAAATATGGCTACTATTTGATTTTGTCCACAACCTTATTCTTTCCTCGGTTTAGGTTCGGACTCTGTTTTTATTGATCTATAATAGAAAATTTTTCTTATTTAATTATCACATTGTTCAAAATAGTCCATAAATCATACTTTGGTAAAATTACAATTTTGCCCCTAAGCTTTCACATAATTACAACTTAGCCCCTAGGCTCGTAAAATGAAATGTGTTCATTTTCTTTGATACCCAAGCCTAGAAGAACTTATATCATACTCATATCAGCTCACATTTTCTTTCAAATTAGATTTTTAACCACCTATTTTACAACTTTTACAAAAATGTCCTTTTTAGGTGTTTTCATGAAAAACCACTTAATAAAAGATGCTTATCATGCATCAAACATCAAACTTTCATATTCCTCCATTAAACACCAAAATACATGCAAGTATTTGAACATTAACCCTAGCTCAAAATAATGGTAGAAATGGCTAGACCATGCTTCAAAGATCTCAAAAACATAAAGAACATTAAAAACGGGGCTAAGGTGTACTTACTATTGAGTTTGAAATTATGAACGAAACCCTAGATATGGCTCCTTGAGAATTTTGGCTAAGGAGGGAGGAAGATGGACACAATTTTGGCTTATTTTTCCCTTTTTATTATTTTATTAGCCAAATGACAAAAATGCCCTTAAGGTCTTTCTTTCAAATTTTTCCTATTCATGCCCATTTTTGTGCACAAAAATAGAAATTGGGAAAATTACTATTTAAGGACCTCTAATTAATAATCCATGGAAACTTCATGCCTAAAGCTTCTAGAACTCACATTTTTTCAACTTTTGTAATTTAGTCCTAAATATCAAATTGGACACTTTATCAATAGAATTTCTTTATGAAACTTTCACACAAGCATGCAATCATATCATAGACCTCATGACAATCATAAAATAATTATTTCTACTTCAAATTTGTGGTATCAAAACTACTGTTCTGACTAGGCCCTAATTCGGGATGTTACAGGCTACTTAGAGGATGAGAATAGCTAGTCAAATGTTCTATGAATGGAAAACATCTAGAAATTAGTTAAATTTATTAAAAAATAGTAAAAGGTTAATTTGTTTATGTTATTTTATGTATCTAGTTTATGAAACTTTGGTGCTGTTTGTATCGTCTTTTGTGTATTGCACTAGACTTGTTGAATTACAATTTTAATTTATTTTCTTTTGATTCATCATGTGTTATAATTTTATAAAATGTCTATATCCTTATTCATAATATCAAACCTAATTTTAATATGCATTTTTTCTTAAAATAGTTATTGCATTTTTTCTTAAAATAGTTATGTTAGGCTTTTCACAATCAACTGCAACTTCTTCCCAAAATTCTCGAGGAACCAAAAGTAAATGGGTTTCAGAAGAAGATGTTTTGTTGGTTGCCTATATGGTCGACTTGTACAATGTTGGAACTTTTAACTCAAATATGAGATTCAAGATTGGTTATTTAAATGAGCCGAAAAAATGTTAGAAAAAGTTTTATCTCATTATATGCTGAAGGATAGAACTAATTTTGAATCGAGAATTAGGACATTGAAAAAGGAATAGCAATCGTTTACAACATGCTCAGAGGAAAAGACAATAGCAACTTTGGCTGGGGCGAGCATATGCAGATGGTTGTTGCTAAAGATGCTATGTGAAACTCATATATAAGTGTAAGAATTATTTCCTATCTTTATTATCTTGCTTTGAACAAACTTATCTCTAATGTGGATTCCTTCTTTTTTATAGAGTCATAAAGAAGCTGGTCAATTCAGACATTGCAGTTTCCCTTATTATGACTAACTTAATTCCATATACACAAAAGATCGAGTCACTAGTAAAGATGCTCAAACAACTATTGATATTGTTAAAGAAATAGATATTGATGATATAGTTACTGCAAAGAATCTTGAAGAAGTAATGACCATGGATGCAAACCTGATGTTTCCTTAGATGAGATGAATGTCTTGATTACACAATCACAACTGTTGAAGCCAAACCAAAATGATTCCACATTTTCAAAGAAGAAAAAAAAGATTTCTGATGTAAGTGAACAAATTTCTTCTACTTCAGTTATTGATGCTACCACGTTATTTGGGGAAAACATACGGACTGTTGGCCTTAAATTAAGTAGGAGCATTACCTCTGAAGTCTTAATTTCAAAGAAGTCATAAATAATCATTCAAGAAAATGCTCAAAAATTATATCTGGCCTTAGGTGAAGTAGAAGGATTAACTGAGGATGAGGGCTTTCTAATGTTGAGCAAAATTCCAGACTATCCAATGCAAATACTCGTTTTCTTAAGTCTACCTTCTTTTGTACGATTGGAATGGGTGAGAAGATTTATTTGTACCCATTAAAAATCATGGTTGTGTTGGTGATATTTTGGTAACTTTTTGTATATGTAATATTTGGATGGTATAATGACATGATAGAATGTCAAAGACTGTTGTAACTTTTTTATGCTGTAAAATTTAACATACAAATTATGACATATAAGCTAATGACATCATGTAACTTTTTGTTAATGTATGAACATTATGTTTGAATGTAAAATATAATTCTCAAGCTATTTATTATTTCTAATCTTTTTGCTTTTTAGTTTAGAGGATAATTTAATTATTTTTTTCGTTAATGATATTCTCGCACATTAAATATACACTGCAGTTGAAAAATAATGAAGTAGGCTATATATTATTTTTCTAATATTAGATATTTTTAATTTTATTAATTCATATTTTAATAATAATTATATTAAGAATGTTATTAAATTATATATCATTATTTTTATTAAATTATATTTAATAATAATTCTATTAAAATTTAATAACAATAACAATAATCATCTACCTAAAAAAATTCTACTAAAGGTACTCTAATCATTTAAGCTTTTTTCATTATACTATTACAACATTTATTTCATTCAGCCAAACACAAGAATACTATTATAGTTCTATTTCATTTCATTCAATCAAATAATTGAATTACTGATTACAGCTATATTCTATTACAGTGAACCAAACATAGTGTAATTTTTTTTCCTTTTCTCTCCCCTACAACTAATAACAAAAATTTCTCCCTTTCTTTCATCTCTTCAATAGAAAAAAAAATTAAAAAAAATCAATTATTTCAACATATACTGATCTTCCACCAAGTATGGGTATATATAGTCTTTTCATGTTGCTACATAGCCTGACGACACCAAAAAAAAAATTCCTAACATAGGTGCCGCCAACAAGATTAGCGGAACAAAAAAGTATACAATTTTTTTTTCTATTTTCTAACGCACATTTTTTTTAAATTATCTAATGTCGCTAAAGAGAACAACAACACCCATTAAAATATTTTTTTTCTTTTTTCTTTTTTCCTTAGAATACTCGTATTTTTTATAGGTATGTAGAAAAATATATACTAGTGCTACCAATGGGAATGACGACACTAATATATATATATTAAAACTGACAATCATTAGATAATGAATGAGGGGTGATGCCGCTAATGAGAATGACGACACCAAGAGTTATTGTAGAAAGCATGTTATTTTTGTATAAAATTTTGCAACAGGTTATTTTCATAACTAATCAATTTTTTGGGCCAGTTTCGAAAAAAACCCAATTATAATTTTTATTTCAATTTAAATTTTGATTGGTTTCGCTGGCACTTGAATATTTCCAGTTGTTTTGCTTGTTCCAGCTAAAATATTATGTACATGTCGATAAAAAAACTATACAGTTCAATACAAATCAAAATAGAGATAAAACCCAATAAGGCCGGAGCTTGTTAGAGACAGAAGCAATGGCTATGATGGGATATCTTGCTCTTGCACACTATTGATGACATTATTCTCTCAACTAACCAACATTAGTGATGAAATAAATCAAGTTATTATTTTTTCAGTTTAGATAATTCAATTAAATAAATTATAAAAAAATATTAGAAAAATAATTCATCGATTTTTTAATTTAGCTCATATTAGTTCATGGATGACATTATTCTCTCAACTAACTAACAATGGTGATGAAATAAATCAAGTTATTAATTTTTCAGTTTAAATAATTCAATTAAATAAATTATAAAAAAATATTAGAAAAATAATTCATCGATTTTTTAATTTAACTTATATTAGTTCATGACTCAACCAATTTAATACCGATCCGATTCCCATAACTATGCAAATAACTCCCTCCCCTCTTTAGTTAATTTAAATTAAAAAAAAAAAAAGGTTGGGGGTTTGTAGGATGACCGTGACTTACCTGTTTAGTTAATAAGAAATGCGATTCTTTCTAAAAGGTGTTGGTTTTGGGCTTTTTACTAATGGGCTGTGGAGAGTTATTTTTTTCTTTATAACAGAAGTTGTGGATGAGTGGAGAAGAAAAACAATAACAATGCTTTTAAATATATTAGAATGGCCACTACCATGTTGGATTAATTGTTTTTTTGTATGATTAAATTTTGAACGCTAAAATATATTTCAAGTTTTTTTTGTATTTTTTGTGTATTTAAAAATAATTTTTATATTTTTATTTTTAAAAATTTTATTTATTTATTTTTTAATTTAAAAATTTAGATGTAATTTTTAACACCATTAATTTCTTCTGTTAAACTTATTAGGGTGAAATTTTAGATAAAATATTATAGAAAATAAGGACAAAATAATCTTAATTTTAAGCATAGGGACAAAATAAATGATATTTGATCATTTTCCTATAAAATGAGAAAAAAAAGGGTTGAGACACATGTCGAGATTGGACCTTCCCTTTTATATATAGGTTATAAATTATAGATTTTATATTTTATTTTATTAGAATTAAGTAATCATTTTTAAAATTTGGAGATACATGTTTTAGAAAGTTGAAGATGATAAACTAAAGCGTACTTATATTAATATGTACTAATTTTAATAAAAAATATATCGTTATCAATACTAGACTAAAGGTCCGTCCAGAATTTAGAGAGGGTTTACGCAGAAATATTATGTATAAAAACTGAGTTTGGGTAAAAAAATTAAATTCGTTTAAAATATGGACTGGATTCAGGTTTGAACATTCAAGATCTGAGCTCAATCTAACCCGGCCTATTTATAAGTTTGTAATATTTTATATTATGTTATTTTTATATATATTATGTAATTTAACATATAAAAATTAAATTTATAGTAAGATATAATACTATTATAATGTAAACATAAAAAAATTGTTAAGATAATTATATATAAAATTTTAGTAAATAAAAATATATGAAATTATTAAATATTATTTTAAAATGATATAAAGATGTATTTTTAAATCTTTTTAAAAATTAATATGAGTGGACTTAAAATAGGTTTACGTTAATCACTTATAAAATATAAATAAAATTAGACAAAATTTTAAGATCATATTTCAGTTAAAGATAAAAATAAAAGAATGTTTAAAAGGGAAATGGGAGTGGGGCTTTGGGCCTAATATGTCCAGAAGAAGGTTTGTTACAAGCGTAGTATGGTATCTTCTTTGCTTGTTGGTATTCGGGTGTTGAAATAAAAAAGAGAATAATTTATGTGGTTGAAGAGCTTATTTCAAGTTATCTTAACCCTTTCTTTTCCCTGGATGCTTGCATAAAGAGACAAGTGAATGCGCCTTTCCTTGTGAATGGAGAAATGTTGGAGCCCAAATGCTTAAACCGAAAGCTAATAATGGAGGGGACCCTTTCATGTTGCATTATGGCACATGTCTCTACCACCATTAGTGAAGCAACCCTATGTTTTAGTTGATATTTTGGAACTTCGTCATTATTCCTATGCCTGGAACAAAACTTCCCATCAAGGACTTTTGAGTACAAATACATTATTTAATTGAAGGACAAGAGACTAGAAAGGTAAAACAAAGAGTTAGTGTTATAAGTAAGCAACATCATGCACTGAAACTCAAAACACGAAATAAAGAACAATGTCGATTGTTTCAGAGGAACAGAAGCAGAATTGGACACAAGCACTGAAACCTCCCCTCTTTTGAAGTCAAAATTTCTAAACTCATACATTTCTCCATCTCTCCTCTTTCACTTTTTATCTTAAAAGTTTCACCTATAAACTTATTTTTCTAAAGGTTTTAAAATCCATAGTTGAACAGAGTAAAAATCCCAAGAACTATTGTGTTTGAAACTCGTGTCTTTCTCAAAATTATTTTGAAGCTATAAAATGTGTTAATTGAAAATGGTTTTTTTGAAGAAATTAAAAGTTTGTAAGAGATTAAAATAATATTTAATTTACCCATTCTTTACTAATCAAGGAGAGGCTTTTGAAGAAATTGAAAAGGCCTTTCAACTTAAAAAATGAGTTTAGGGTAATTGAAGGTTTTGGGTTTAAATAAAAGAAGAGAATAAAAGGACTTTTTGTTTCTTACTTGAAAATGTAATTGTATTTTTCCTTTTACTAATAATTGTTGTTTTTCAATTAAATAACAATTCGAGGTTGATGCCGTGTCCCAGAGAGCAATATCATATTCACAATCAAAACAATTTATGCAATATCAATTCAATCACAAATAATAACAATATAGTTGCATTATTAACATATAACTTACCTTGGCTTACAAAAGATGAGCAACTAATCGACCTAATCCACAAGCTTGGCCTTTCCCCGGTCCAAGTCTGGTTTTCGTATTTCTTGATCTAAAATAATAAAAATTCACTCATTTAATAACTAAATAAATTCAGACAATAAAACATTCACAATTTTGGCAAAATGACCATTTTGCCCCTAGACTTTTATAAAATGACCATTTTACCCCTAGGCTTGAAAATCGATTTTTATCAAATTTCTTCATGCCTTAAGCCTAGCCGAAACCTTTTTACTCTTATAACAACCCAAAATTTCCATTATTTCATAAAAGTACCATCTATTTTACAAACTTTACAAAATGGTGCTATTAGGGTTTTCATGAGAAGTCATTTCACAAAAGTTGTTTATTTAACAACCAAGGTTCATTTTCTTCCATAAAAACTCAGAAAACATCATAAATTATTTCATGGCTAATCCCTAGACTATCAACCATTTTGCAAAATAGTCCCCTCAATAGATAGCTCATGCTATAAGGGTTCCAAAGGTACCAAAATCATCAAAAATAACCATCTAAATCACTTACTAAATAGAGCTTTAAGTCGCTGAAAGTTTCATTCTTACTGAAAATTTCAGTGGAGGAGAAAGGAAAAATGAAAAAGATGATGGCTAGTCACTAGGGTAATATTTTATTTACACGTTAAGTCACCTACCCCTTAACCATTTGATTTTGTTATCCCTTATAGCCGACCATCAGCTTCTAAAGGGCCTAATTACACTTCAAAGACCCCTAATTTTGGTTCTCTAGCTATTTAACACTTTTGGCTAGTAAAACAAAACTTTTTCCCTTTATGCGATTTAGTCCTTTTTAACAATTAGGCTCACAAACTCTAAAATTAATCCACCAAAATTTTCATACACTTACATAATCATACTATGAAACAAAAATAATAACAAAAATAATTTCTCAGCCTCAAATTTGTGGTGCAAAACCACTATCCTGAGTAAGCCCCAAATCGGGCCATTATAGCTCCCAAGATCACTTTATTCGAGATTGCCCTGAGGTGGTTGAAAAAGATAATTTTCAAAATAGAAGATTGAGTAAAACTGCTGCTAGAGGAAGGCCAGTGAGAAATACAAGAACTAGGACCAGGAGCAGAGAAGTATCCAAAGATTCAACTGTGAGATTGGAAGCTAGAGCACTTGCTAGAGCTTATGCTATTCGTACTTGTGAGGATGAGTATCCAAAAACCCTGTTAAAATTATTTTTGTGTGTTGTGGCATGGATGTATGTCGACTTAGTGGGTTAGTACTCTGGGAGTGTTTGGGAATTCATGGGTTCAAGCCTTGGATTGAGTAAATTTTTGCTTCTACTTGAATAAACCCTCGTTTTCTGATAGTAGGCTTCTTAAATTAATGTGGGTAAAGCATGTCATAAAAAGCTGGTTGGTCCAAGGGTTAATGGCGTGTTTCTATTGCCAAGGGACTTGAGTTTGAGTCTTATTGCATGCAAAAAATTGAGTGTTTTATTTTGCTTATTACCGTGTAAGAATTTGTGTGTCAGTGAAACTCTGTAAGTTGGACGATTGAGGAGTTTGAGAGGTGTGGGGGTGTGTGTGGCTGAAATTTAGAGGGAGTTTGAAAGGGATTTGGATTGATTGGTTGAGAGTTGTAAGGAGAGATTTGGGGAGAAAGTTGAGGAGGGGATAATGGAGTGGTTGGGGTGCTAGAAGTTGGCCGAAAGTGGGATTCCCTATTATGCAAATTCGGTGGGGTGCCAAAATTGTGAGGTTTTTGTTCCCATTCTTGATAACTGTCATTTCTTTTGGCTTCTTTCCTCTTTCAGTTTAGAGGGTCTTGTTGGTAATCGAATACTGAGTGTTTCCATTCAGGGAACTGGTCATTTAGGTTTTGTTCTTCAACGGTGTTTTGTACCCGACCTCTTCAGTTCTCTCTGCACCTTGGTAGTCTTTTTCCCCTTATTTTCCTTTGGCCGAACACCCTTCTCTAACTTGTTCGGGTTTTCAGTCTTGGCTTCATTTGGTTCTTTTTCCTTTTCTCCCTTCTTAGTCGACTTTGCTAAATTGAATACATCTTTTCTTCTTTCTCTTATTATCTGGATACATTGGCCGAATTCTGCATCCCTTTGTTTTAGTTCCGATTGTTGCAAGTTTTCTCTGGCAAATCTGTAAGCACTCGACCTCTTTTTGTGTCTCTCAACTCTTATCAATTCTCCTCTCTTTGCACTATTTAAGCAGATCTCTTTCCTACTGTATTGCCGAATCTCATCTCTCTTTTCTTCTGTGGTGTTCATGATTTCCTAGTTTCTCGAGGAGGGTAGGAGTTGTAAACGATATTGAAGCAGTTGAACCTTTCCTTCGTCACTAGATCAAAGGTAACCTTGTTTGTAGTTATGGTGTTCGACTAGGATTGGTTGGTTTGCAACTTTTGGGGGTTGGCCGAATACTACTTTCCCTACGTTGGGGTTTTATGTTCTTATAATTAGTGTAGGTTGATCAGACTCATGAGTTTTGGGCAATTGTAACTAATAGATCTCGCTGGTAACGTAGGTTTCCGACGAGGAGCATGTGGTTAATCTTAGTCAGCGATCTAAGAGGACGAGGCCTTTCGTTCAATCAAAGGTAGTGTTTTGATAAGTTAGGATCGTATAAAGGGTGGTGGTTAACCCTATTGTCAATCGACTTACAAAATACATTAATTGTATGTAGGTTTGGTGCTCATGGGCTATTGGCACGTCTTCGTAAATAGGAGTGTATTCACACTGCAATAACAGTTACTCGACAAAAGCCAAAAAATAGGTCTATTGATGCATCACGAACGTGTGCTTGCTTGTTTGGTTGTTCAAATGCATAAGCTTGAGCAATCGATTGTTGAGGCCACCACGAGTGATTTCGTGGCTTTAGGCCACTTTGGCCCATGTTGGGTCGAAAAGAGTCGTATGGGCCTCACATAGGTAAACCACATGAAGGTGTAGAGAATATTGGGCCAGGCTATGTAGTTTACATGGCCAAGGCCAATTCTGGGCTACTTGGCCCACACGGGCGTGTGGGCCTACATGAGCCGGCGATATGGGCTGTAGGCCCATTATCTCTGATTGATGTTAAGGTTGCACGGGTCGTCCAAGACGACTGTGGGCTTACCGTTGGCCCGGTAAGTATACCTGGGTCCTTATTTTTATAAGATGACTGCATTACCCCTATGTAATATATGACTGTTTGAGCATGCCATTTTTACTCTATGTATATTTATATTATGTTGCATTGCATAGGGTGGGATATATGATTTTGGAGGAAGTGTACTGAAAGGCTATAAGCCTATTACTGGCAGCTCTACTGCAAATACTATTTTAGTACCGCAACCGGTATGACTTGGTGTGTAGGGTTAGGTGGGTTAATTTTATCTCCATATGGTGTGTAGGGCTGGTACGGAGATGGTGTGTAGCAAATGGATTGGGTAGGATTCTTTGTTTGCATACTGGTCAGAAATAGGCTAAGGCCCAGAGTGCCACTATTACTGAAATGGGCTCAAGCCCAGACTGCTACTACTATTGAAAGAGGGGCTAAGGCCCTTAACTGAAACTGAAAGGGTTAGGCCCAAATTGTGTTTTCTCTGACTGTATGCTTTTGTGGGATTCAACACACTGAGTTTTCGTAAACTCACTTATCTGTTAACTGTGCAGGAAACCCTAGGCTTAGATGGATCGAAGCGACGGATGACTCAGATGTGGCCACTCGACAAAGTTTCTTTTAATATTATAACTAAGATTTTATTTTGGTTTTCAATATGTACTAAGGCCCCTTTAATTTTTTTTATTTTCATTTGGGGATTTAATTACTTGAATTTTAATCTGGTAGTAGTAGGTCTCAGATTTTCAAGAAAATATAAACAAATGTTTTCTGAAAACACCACGTTTACGCAACATATTTTGAAAGCTTCTGCAACAAACACTGTTTTAAATTTTAATAACAATCTTGTATAATTAGTACTTTGCTAAGACAACTTAAGCTTTCATAATGAACCAAACGTCCTAAATTTTTGTTAAGAACATAAAGAAGTTTTATATCGAACGAATTTTCACAAAATTTGTGTTTTGGAAAAGCACTCCAATGTGACATCATAGATTCAACCATGACGTCTAGGCTGGGTTTGGGGTGTTACATTTAGTGGTATCATAGCTAGATTGCAAAACTCGACTGTGGATTTGGGTTTTTCAAAAACGTGGAAATTTCAACAACATTGTTTTAAACTGGTTTAAAAATGATTATTTGAAAATGTTTTACTGAAAGAGTGGTATACCGAGTCTTTGCGTCGATCCTGTAAGTTTTCTGATTATTTATTTTGAAAGGATAATAATGAAATGTTATTAATGAGAGTACTTTAGGTAGTAAAATTGTACTGAAGCTCTTTAGTTAGAGTAAGCTACGAACCGTAGTAAGAATATAAACTGCGAAAACAAAACTCTAAAATAATATTGTTCATAAGATATCGGTAATAAACACTGGAACAATAAACTGACTGGCATAAAACTTTTAGTATAGTTAAAAGCACGATTGGATAATGAGCACTAGAGGTACTCGTGGTAGAGGCCGCGGAAGAGGCCGTGGAGGTGCTCAGGCTAGGTCTTCGTCTTCTAAACACCAGCATAATGAGGAAGTTAGAGAGGCACCAACTTTACTTATGGGTGAGACAGGGTCTCAAAATCGAGCAGTTGGGGACGACGCACTGTCCCAAGTAATGTTAAGGATTCTGGAAAGGGTCGTTGGGCCTAGTACTGGCACTGTGGGCCGTGGGTCGATTACGGAATGATTCAAGTCTAATAGGGCTGAGATATTCAAAGGTGTTGCTAGAGTTGCCTCTAATGTGGATGAATATTAGATTGAGGCCATAGAAAGGATCATGGATGACCTTGACTGCACCCCTGATTAGAAGTTAAAAGGTGCAGTATCTCTACTGAGAGACGAGGCTTACCAGTGGTGGCTTACTGTCAAAGAGGGCACTCAAGCTGATCGTTTGACGTGGTAGTTTTTCAAGACTACTTTTTGGGCTACATATGTGGATGTCCGTAAGAGGAAATTTCTAAATTTAACTTAGGGGGACAAGACCATGGCTAAATATGAGGCCGAGTTTTTGCAACTGACCTACTATGCACGGGGGATGGTGGCAACAGAATACGAGTGATGTGTTCAATTTGAGGATGGCCTCAGATATGGTTTAAGGGTTCTGATAGCTCCTCAAAGGGAGTGAGATTTCGCAGCACTTGTTGACAAGGCAAAAATCGCAGAGGATGTGACGCGCACTGAGTGCTAGAACAGAGAGAAAAGCAGAGGTAAGAGGGATGCTGAGCTCTTAAATTCTTTTCAGAGGTGCCCAAAGCTGAGAGGCCAACTGGAGTTAGGACCCCTGCTGCTGCTACTACTGGACTGCAATTTTGTACTGATTGCAGGAAACGCCATCTAGGCGAATGTTGGAAAAAGATGGGTGCATATTTGAGATGCAGATCATTGGAGCACCATGTCAAGGATTGTGCATGGAGGCCCAAGTAGATGTAAGCTACTGGTTTGGGTAATGTACAGCGGGGTAGTCAGCAGCCACCGAGAGGCTGTGGTCAGGCCAGGGGTAAAAATGGTACAGGCTGTGGTCATGGAGCACCGGGCAGAAGTACAGGTCATACTGAGGCTAGGCAGCCGGTACTGGTTTATGCTACATGTCACCGAGGGGACGGGGATGTTCTGGATTTCATCACGGGTACATTCTTTATCCATAATGTACATACTGTATTAATTGATATTGGGTCTACACATTCATACATAGCATACTCTGTATCTAAGATATTGGGTTTTATGGCTGTAAACACTATGAGTGAGTTTACTATTCTAAGTCCGCTGGGGCAGTCCGTTCGGATAAATAAGATGTTTAGAGATGTTCCCTTGAAGATATAAGGAGTTATATTTCTGGCCGATCTTATGAAGCTGCCTTTCGGAGAATTAGACCTAGTATTGGGCATGGATTGGTTAGTTAAACATTAGATAAGTTTGGATTATGCCACTAAACGGGTTGTACAGGAGGTAGTGGTAATTGGGGAATGACAAAATTATTTGAGTAATGTAATTTCTGCACTAAAGGCTGAGAAATTGGTTCGTAAGGGTTGTGAGGCATTCCTAGCCTACGTCAGTGTTTCAGATGTTGGGGACTCTTCGATGAAGGATATCAGAACAGTTAGGGATTTTCCTGACGTCTTTCCTAAAGAGCTACCTTGGTTACCTCGAGAACGTGAAGTCGAGTTTAGGATTGAGCTCCTTCCTGATATAGCTCCGGTGTCTATCGCCCCTTATAGAATGCACCGAAGGAGCTTGTGGAGCTTAAGGCCCAGATTCAAGAGCTACTGGATCGTGGGTTTATCCGACCTAATGTGTCTCTGTGGGGAGCACCAGTCTTATTTGTGAAAAAAAGGGATGGATCCATGCATATGTGCATTGACTACAGACAGTTGAATAAGCTAACCATTAAGAACAAATACCCTCTACCAAGGATTGATGATCTGTTCGATCAACTGCAAGGAGCATCGATTTTCTCTAAAATAAATCTCTGGTCGGGGTATCACCAACTGAGAGTTAAAGAGGCCGATATGCACAAGACGGCTTTTAGGACTCTTATGGTCATTATGAGTTCCTGGTAATACCTTTTGGACTAACAAATGCACCGGTAACTTTTATGGATCTGATGAACAGTGTGTTTCAACCGTATCTGGATCGATTTGTTGTAGTATTTATCGAGGACATACCGGTGTATTCGAGGACTGAAGATAAACATGATGAACATCTACGAGTGGTTTTACAAATTTTGAGGGAGAAACAATTGTACGCCAAGTTCAGCAAGTGTGAATTCTGGTTATGTGAGGTAACGTTTCTTGGTCATGTGGTATCTGCTGAGGGGATTAGAGTTGATCCTTAGAAAATTGAGGCTGTTCTAGATTGGAAGCAGCCTAAGACTATGTCAAAAATTTGTAGTTTTCTAGGACTGGCCATGTACTATCAAAGATTTGTTGAGAGGTTCTCACTGATTGTCACACCCTTAACTAAGCTGTTATGTAAAGGCGTGCCATTTAACTAGACTGATGAGCAACAAGAGAGCTTTGAGAAGCTCAAGGAAGTTCTGACTAAGGCCCCTGCCTTGATTCAGCCAGAGTCTAAGAAAGAATTTACTGTTTACAGTGATGCATCACACGTTGGTTTGGGTTGTGTGTTGATGCAAGAGGGTAAGGTGGTAGCTTATACATTTTGCCAGCTTAAGACTCATGAGGAGAATTAGTCAATACATGATTTGTAGTTGGCCGCAGTGGTATTCGTATTGAAAATTTAGAGGCATTACTTGTACGGTGTGAAGTGCATCATTTACACGGATCACAAGAGCCTCAAGTATGTACTCACTCAAAAGGAGTTAAATCTTAGGCAGCGTAGATAGATTGAACTGCTTAAGGATTATGACTGTTCGATTGAATACCACCCTGGTAAGGCGAACACACTGAGCTGTAGGGCTATGACTGATCTGAGAGAAACGTTTGCTCGTTTTAGCTTATTTGATGATGGTAGGTTGTTGGCTGAGCTCAAGTTAAATCAGTGTGGATTGAACAGGTTAAGAGTAAACAGTTAGAAGATGAGTCTTTGGGTCTTCAGTTTTGTCAAATCAAGAATGGTAATGCTGTGGACTTTGAGCTGAATAGTGAAGGGGTACTCTATTTCTAAGGCAGAATTTGCGTACCTAAGGATACTGATTTGAGACAGACTTTACTGCAAGAGGCGTATAGTAGCTCCTATGCTATGCACCCAAGTGGAAATAAGATGTACAGAGATCTCCGTGAGATTTATTGGTGGCCTGGTCTTAAGCATGAGATTACCGACTTTGTGGGGAAATGTCTGACTTGCCAACAGGTTAAAGCAAAACATCAGTTGTTTTCTGGGTTGCTTCAGCCAGTTAAGATTCCGCTTTAGAAGTGGAAAAGAGTAACCATGGACTTTGTGAGTGGGATAACCCTAATGCCTTCTAAGAAAGATTCAGTGTCGGTCATCATGGATCGATTGACCAAAACTACCCATTTCATACCAGTTCGCACAGATTATTCGTTACAAAAACTGGCTAAGCTGTATGTATCCGAGATAGTGAGACTGCACGGGGTACCAGTTTCCATAATATCTGACAGAGATCCTCGCTTCACGTTTCGGTTCTGGAAGAAGTTACATGAAATTCTGGATACACGATTAGATTTCAGTACTGCGTTCCATCCTCAGACAAATGGTCAGTCGGAAAGGGTGATTCAAATACTAGAGGACATGTTAAGGAGTTGTGTAATTGAATTTCGAGGTAATTGGGAGGATTACTTACCGTTAGCAGAGTTTGCTTACAATAATAGCTACAAGTCTAGCATACAGATGGCACATTACGAAGCACTTTATGGTCGTAGGTGTCGCACTCTATCATGTTAGACTGAGTTGGATGAGCGGCGTACTCTAGGTCCTGAGTTAGTATCTGATACCGAGGATAAGGTCATATTAATTCGAGATCCACTGAAGGCGGAATCAAACAAATAGAACTCATATGCGGATCTGAAGCGTAAGGACGTTGAGTATTCTGGGGGAGATTTTGTTTTTCTGAAGGTCTCGCCATGGAAGAAGGTGCTGAGATTTGGGTGTAAGGGCAAGTTAAGTCCAAGGGTTATTAGGCCTTACCGCATATTGAGACGAGTAGGACCAGTTGCCTACCAGTTAGAGCTACCTCCAGAATTAGAGCGGATTCATGATGTGTTCCACGTCTAGATGCTGAGACACTGCCGCTCTGATCCTACGCATGTGGTACCAGTTAAGGAGATTGAAGTTAAACCAGATCTAACTTTCGAGGAGGAACCAGTCCAGATCTTGGATTGAGAGGTGAATAGCGTGTTTCTGTTGCCAAGGTACTTGAGTTTGAGTCCTATTGCACGCAAAAAATGAGGTGTTTTATTTTGCTTATTGCCGTGTAAGAATTAATGTGTCAGTGGAACTCTATAGCTTGGACGGTTGAGGAGTTTGAGAGGTGTAGGGGTGTGTCTAGCCGAAATTTAGGGGGAGTTTGAAAAGGGTTTGAATTGATTGGTTGAGGGTTGTAAGGAGAGATTTGGGGAGAAAGTTGAGGAGAGAATCATGGAGTAGTTGGGGTGCTAGAACTTGGCCGAAAGTGGGATTCCCCATGATGCAAATTTGGTCATAGTCATTTGGAGTATCGAAATTGTGAGGTTTTTGTTCCCGTTCTTGATAACTGTCATTTGTTTTGGCTTCTTTCCTCTTTCAGTTTTGGGGTCTTTTTGGTAGTCGAATACTAAGTGTGTCCATTCAGGGAACTAATCATTTGGGTTTCATTCTTCAACAGTGTTTTGTAGCCGACCTCTTTAGTTCTCTCTGCACCTTGGTAGTCTTTTCCCCTTGTTTTCCTCCCTTCTTAGTTGACTTCCCTAATTCGAATACATCTTTTCTTCCTTCTCTTATTATCTGGATACATTGGCCGAATTTTGCATTCTTTTGTTTTAGTTTGATTGTTGCAAGTTTTCTCTGGCAAATTTGTAATCACTCGACTTCTTATTGTGTCTCTCAACTTTTATCAATTCTTTTCTCTTTTCACTATTTTAGCCGATTACTCTCTTGTTGTATTGCCAAATCTCATCTTCCTTTTCTTGTGTGGTGTTCGTGATTTCCTAGTTTCTCAAGGAGGGTAGGGGTTGTAAATGATATTGAAGCGGTTGAACCTTTCCTTCATTACTCGATCAAAGGTAACCCTGTTGGTAGTTATTGTGTTCGACTGGGATTGGTTGGTGTGCAACTTTTGGGGGCTGGTTGAATGCTACTTTCCCTACATTGGGGTTTTAGGTTGTTATAATTAATGTAGGTTGATCCAACTCATGAGTTTTGGGCTACTGTAACTAATAGATCTCGCTGGTAACACAGGTTTCCGACAAGGAACGTGTGGTCCATCTTAGTTAGCGATCTAAGAGGACGAGGCCTTTCGTTCAATCAAAGGTGGTATTTTGATAAGTTGAGATCGTATAAAGGGTGGTGGTTAACCCTATTGTCAATCGACTTACAGAATACATTGATTGTATGTAGGTTTGGTGCTCGTGGGCTATTGGCACGTCTTCGTAAACATGTGTGTATCCACACTGCAATACTGGTTACTCGGTAAAAACCAGAAAATAGGTCTATTGACGCCTCACGAGCGTGCGATCACTCGTGTGGGGGTTCAAATGCATAAGCGTAAACAATCGATCGTCGAGGCCACCACGAGCAATTTTGTGGGTTTAGGCCACTTTGGCCCACATTGTGCCGAAATGAGCCGCGTGGGCCCAATAGGCTCGTGGGCCCTACACTGATAAACCACACGAAGGTGTGAAGAATATTGCGCTAGGCTGTGTAGTTTACATAGCCAAGGTCACTTCTGGGCTACTTGGGCCACACGGGCATGTGGGCCCACATGGGCTAGCAATATGGGTTGTAGGCCCATTATCTCTGATTGACTGTTAAGGTTGCATGGGTCGTCCAAGACGACTGTGGACTTACTGTTAGGCCAGTAAGTACACCTGGGTCCTTATTTTGGTAAGATGACTGTATTACCCCTATGTGATGTATGACTGTTTGAGCATGCCATTTTTACTGTATGTACATTTTTATTATGTTGCATTATATGGGGTGGGATATATGATTTTGGAGGAAGTGTATTGAAAGGTTGTAAGCCTATTACTTACAGCTCTGCTACAAATATTGTTTTAGTGTTGCAACCGGTATGACTTGATGTGTGGGGTTGGGTGGGTCGATTTTATCCTCAAATGGTGTGTAGGGCTGCTAAAAATATGGTGTGTAGCGGATGGATTGGATAGGATTCTTTGTTTGCATACTGGTCTGAAAGGGGCTAAGGCCCCAACTGCCACTGTTACTGAAATGGGATTAGGCCCAGACTGTTACTGCTATTAAAAGAAGGGCTAAGGCCTCTAACTGAAACTGAAAGGGCTTAGGCCCAAATTGTGTTTTTTCTGATTGTATGCTTTTGTGGGATTCCATACGCTGAGTTTTCGTAAACTCACCCATTTGTTAACTATGCAGGAGACCCAAAGCTTAGATGGATCGAAGCGACGGAAGACTCAGAGGTGGCCACTTAGCAATGTTTCTTTTAATATTATAACTAAGATTTTATTTTGGGTTTTCAATATGTAATAACACCTCTTTATTTTTATTTTAATTTGGGGATTTAATTACTTGAATTTTAATCTGGTAGTAGTAGGTGTCGAATTTTCAAGAAAATATAAACAAATGTTTTTTTGAAAACACTACGTTTACACAACATATTTTGAAAGCTTCCGCAACAAACACTGTTTTAAAGTTTAATAAAAAAACTAATATAATTAATACTTTGCTAAGACAATTTGAGATTTCACAATGAACCAGACATCCTAAATTTTTGTTTAGAACCTAAAGAAGTTTTATGTCGAACGAATTTTCACGAAATTTGTGTTTTGGAAAAAACTCCAATGTGACATTACAGATTCGGCCATGACGTCTAGACCGGGTTTAGGGTATTACAGAATTTGTCTACTGAGTTTGTGATTAAGGTGTCAAACCCCTTAGGTAAATATACTTTAGTTGATAAAGTTTGCAAGAGTTGTCCTTTAATGATTCGAGGTCACTGTTTTCCGGTTGACTTAATGCTTTTGTCATTTAATGAGTTTGATGTGATACTTGGAATGGATTGGTTGACTCTGCATGATGTCGTAGTTAATTGTAGACAAAAGGTTATTAAATTGAAAGGTCAAAACAATGAAACTCTTCGACTTGAATCGGATGAGTCGAGTGAATTGTCTAGTGTGAGTTCGTCGATGTTGGCTTAGAGGTATATAAGAAAGGGTTGTTAAGCATTTCTCATGTATGTACTAAATACTAAGGTGTCTGAATTGAAGATCGAAACTGTACCGGTAGTTTATGAATAATGTGTTCCCAGGAGAGTTGCTAGGGTTACCACCAGTCAGAGAGGTGGAGTTTGCTATTGATTTAGTACCGGGGACTGCACCAGTACTGACAGCTCCATATAGAATGGCTCCAACCGAGTTGAAAGAATTGAAGTCTCAATTGCAAGAGTTGACAGATAAGGGTTTTGCGAGACTGAGTTTTTCTCCCTAGGGTGTACCGGTATTATTCGTCAAGAAGAAAGATGGATCTATGAGACTTTGTATTGATTCTCATCAACTTAACAAGGTTACGATAAAGAACAAGTATCCTTTACCGAGGATTGATGATTTGTTTGACCAGTTGAAAGGGGTAATAGTATTCTCGAAAATGGATTTGAGATTTGGTTACTATCAGCTAAGAGTTAAAGACTCAGATGTGCCAAAAACCACGTTCAAAATGAGGTATGGGCATTATGAATTTCTTGTTATGCCTTTTGGATTAACTAATGCTCCTGCTATTTTTGTGGACTTGATGAATCGGACCTTTCGACCATATTTGGATAAGTTTGTTGTTGTGTTTATTGATGACATTTTGATTTACTCCTGAGATGAGTCTGAGCATGCCGAACATTTAAGAATTGTATTACAGACTTTGAGAGATAAGAAATTGTTTGCTAAGTTCAGTAAAAGTGAGTTTTGGCTTCGAGAAGTCAGATTTTTGGGGCATATCATTTTAGTGGAAGGTATAAGAGTTCATCCGAGTAAAATTTTGGCAATTGTTGATTGGAAAGCACAGAGAAATGTATCTTAGGTTAGAAGCTTTTTGGGCTTAGTCAGGTATTATCGACATTTTGTCAAAGGATTCTCGATGATTGCTACACCTATGACAAAATTGTTACAAAAAGATGTTAAGTTTGTATGGTCTAAAAATGTCAAAAGTGTTTTGAGCAGTTAAAAATGTTTTTGACTGAGGAATCAGTATTAGTGCAACCTAAATCGGGAAAAGAGTTTGTAATTTTCAGCTATGTGTCATTGAACGATCTTGGATGTGTGTTGATGCAAGAGAGAAAAGTGATAGCTTATGCCTCGAGACAATTGAAATCGCACGAAAAGAATTGTCTGATGCATGACTTGGAATTGGCTACCATTGTGTTTTTTTTAAAATTTGGCGACATCATTTGTTCGGTGAGAAGTTCCACATCTATACCAATCACAAGAGTTTAAAGTACTTGATGACTCGAAAGGATTTGAATTTGTGACAACAGAGATGGCTCGAATCGTTAAAAGACTATCAGTTAGTAATCGATTATCATCCGGGAAAGGCAAATGTAGTCACTGATGCTTTGAATAGGAAATCTTTGTTTGCTTTGAGAGCAATGAATATGCGACTGACTTTATTTGATGATGGTTTGATTCTAGCTAAGTTAAACGCTAGGCTAGTATTTCTTCAACAAATTTACGAAGCTTAGAAAAGTGACAAAGAACTTCAAGCTAAAAGAGTTCAGTACGAATCGACTAGTGATTCAGATTTTCAAATTGGGACCAATGATTGTTTGATGTTTCGAGGTAAGATTTGTGTATCGAGAGATACCGAGTTTATTCAGAAAATTCTTCACGAGGCACACAGTAGTTATCTGTCTGTTCACCCAGGAAGTACGAAGATGTACAATGATTTGAAGCAATTGTATTGGTGGTCAAGTATGAAAAGAGACATTTTTTAATTTGTATCGAGATGTTTAATTTGCAAACAAGTAAAGGCTGAACTCCAATTACCTTCGGGTTTACTTCAGCCTGTGATGATTTTATAGTGGAAATAGGACAGAATTACAGTGGATTTCGTAACTGGATTACTTCTGACTCCGAAGAAGAAAGATTCTATTTGGGTTGTTATTGATAGATTGATGAAATCAGTTCATTTTATTCCAGTACGTACCGACTATTCATTTGATAAGCTAGTTAAATTGTACATTGTTGAAATTGTTAGAGTGCATGGAGTGCCTATTTCTATTATTTCGGATAGAGATCTGAGGTTTAAGTCTTGATTTTGGAAAAAGTTGCAAGAAGATTTGGGTACAAAGTTGAATTTTAGTACGCATTTCATCCACAAACAGACGGTCAGTCTGAAAGGACAATTTAAGTACTCGAAGATATGCTTCGTTGTTGTGTATTAGAGTTCGAAGGTAGTTGGCAAAAATATCTACCTTTAGTCGAATTTGTTTATAGAAAGTTTTTAGTCGAGTACAAAGATGGCACCGTATGAGGCATTGTATGGTCGGAAGTGTCAAACTCCGTTGTATTGGACCGAGCTCGTTGAGAGACAGATTCACGGGGTTGATTTGGTTAGAGAAGTTGAAGAAAAAGAGAAAATAATTCGTGATTGCTTGAAAGCAGCTTCGGATAGACAAAAATTGTACAGGGATCTAAAACAAAAGAATATTGAATTTCAAGTCAGTGATAAGGTATTTTTAAAAGTGTCTCTGTGGAAGAAAATTCTTAGATTTGGTCGCAAAGGCAAGCTGAGTCTGCACTTTATTGGTTCATATGAGGTTATTGAAAGGATAGGACCAGTGGCTTATCGTCTAGCTTTATCATCGGAGTTAGAAAGGATCCACAATGTGTTTTATGTGTCTATTTTGCAATGATATCGATCAGATCCATCTCATGTGAATTCACCAATTGAGGATGAGATTCAACCCGATATGACTTATGGTGAAGAACCGATCAAGATCCTAGCTTGGGAAGTTAAACAGTTGAGAAATAAAAATATAGTCCTAGTGAAAGTTTTATGGCAAATACATGGGGTCGAAAAAGCTACGTGGGAAACTAAGGAAGCTATGAGAAAACAATACCCAAACCTCTTTTTCGGTAAGATTTTCGGGGACGAAAATCCCTAAAGGGGGAGAGTTGTAATAGCCCGTTTTTGGGTCAAATCAGAACAGTGGTTTCGGGACCACAAATTCGAAGTAGAAATATTTATTTTTATTATTTCTTTAATGTCTATAGTATGATTGAATGATTGTGTGAAAATTTGTTCAATAGGACTAAATTACAATAGGGGCAAAATATGTGTTCTAGAAGCTAGAGGTGTCTAATTGCTATGAAATTTTAAATTGGAGGTCCTTAAATGGTAATTAGACCATTATACTTTAAGTTGGACAAAAATGGATATGGTTAGATTAAATTTTAAAGTTTTAAGTGAAGAGCATTTTGGACATTTGGTAAATAAACACAAAAATAACTAATAAAAAGATGTCATCTTCCCCAATGTAGTCCCCCATGGCCAAAAATCACTAAGGGTGACATAGCTAGGGTTTGACCAACTTCCAAGCTCGATTGTAAGTCCGTTCTTACCCCATTTTTAATGATTTTTATGTTTTTAAAGTAGTCTCAACCTAATCTAGCTATTTCAAGGACTAATTTGAAAGAAAGATGAAGTCTAAAATTTTACCCATGT